>NC_057865.1:175561680-175873953 GCF_019393635.1 Dromiciops gliroides
CATACTTTCACAGTCATGTTTTGTTGCCTACCCTTACATTCCACTTCTGCTTCTGTCTTTAAAAAAAATCTGAGTTGGTCAGATCATAGAATTGAGAGAGATGATTGGGGGCAGCTAGGTGGTGTAGTGGATAAAGCACTGGCCCTGGATTCAGGAGGACCTGAGTTCGAATCTGACCTCAGACACTTGACACTTACTAGCTGTGTGACCCTGGGCAAGTCACTTAACCCTCATTGCCCCACAAAACAAAATAAAAAATGCAACTGAGAGATATGATTACTAATAACTAATCATTTGGGGAAATCCAGAGTTTCCCCCTTTTACTAAACTCTTAATCTTAAAAAGTTCATTCTCTTGAAAGACAAGGTTTATAATGAGATTTGACTAACTTTCTTGTTCAGACTCCACCCTGGTAGCCATTGTATTCTGTTCAAGCTTGGGGGGTGGGTGGGTGGGACATAAATTCTCTGCAGAGATTGCCCAAGTCTGGGAGTGGTCTAGCTATAGAGATAGTATCTCTATCCAAGGGTGACATGATATCACTCTCAGTGCCTCATTGTAATATTCACTCTCTTATTAATTGTTAACCAATGAGGGAATCAGGATTGATTCCCACCCTGGAGAATACCTACTCTTATAGGGGCATATAAACTGTAAGCCCAGCACCATGATTGTCTTTGGTCTAAGAGAGATGGCCAAATGACCAGCCTTTTATTAATAAATGTGCTGGCCGTATTAATAAATAATTAAATTACCCCAAAACTATGTCTCTTGAACCTTTATAATTGTGACAGAATCATAGATTTAGGGCTAGAAGAAAAGCCTTAGTGGTCATTTAGTCAAACACCCTCAATTTACACATGAAGAACCTGAGGCCTAAAGAGGGCCTGGTACACAGTTGTAAATGACACAGCTGGTTTCCATAGACGATTTCCCCTTTTTCTGTACTTCAGAATTGTGTCCTAAGAATTTTATTTTGAGATCTTGCTATCACTTCTGGAATGACTTTCCTTATAAAATTCTATATAATCTTTCATTTATTATATACAAATGTATAATATATATGTTTATGATCTATACATATACACTATCTATATCTATATCTAATCTCCTTCCTCCAACCTAGAACCATTGTCTTCTTTTCTGGAAACTTCTTTGTTTTTTGTTGTTGTTGTTGTTGTTGTTATTGTTATTTTGGTGAGGCAATTGGGGTTAAGTGATTTGCCCAGGGTCACACAGCTAGTAAGTGTTAAGTGTCTGAGGCCGAATTTGAACTCAGGTCCTCCTGAATCCAGGGCCAGTGCTCTATCCACTGTGCCACCTAGCTGCCCCTTTTCTGGACACTTCTATTCTCCATTCTGGACATTTCTACATCCCTTTCTTGCTTTTCCTGTTTAATTTGCTACTAATCAGTTCCATATTCCTGTCTATGATATCAAAAGTAAGAATCTGATCTGATAAACCTTGAATGAAATCCTACTTTCTCCGCATAAAACTCATGGTTCTCATCTGTCTTTGGCACTTAAGACCTAGATGTATCCTTTGCCCCAAACCCATCTTCCTTTGTTCCTGTTTCTTCATGTCCCTGCCCCTGTGCTTCTCATTTCAGGATTTTGGCCTACCTTTGTGAAACTTAGAATGAAGAATAACTAGAGCCTATTGCTACAAAAAGCCTCCTCTAAGGCCCAAAACTTCTAGAATGGAACGAGATATGTCTCTTAGACCCTTTGTGCCTCAGTTTCCTAATTAAAAATTAGAAGGTTGACCTAAATGATTTCTAAGGTCCTTCCAGATCTGTGTTTATTATATTATGATGCCTACACCTCTTGCCTAAGACTTCATCTATAGTAATATTTTCTGGATTCATTGTAATAATATCATTTTTGCCTATGGGAATCACCAGGAGTGAGCAGTAGACATCTGGTATGACAAGTCTTGGGAGGTTCTTTCTTATATTTTCAGGAGATATCAGATCTCAATAGTGTTTGATAGAGTAGAAGCTGGTACTACTCACACTTTCTAGGAACTATCAAGCTTGTTGTTTTGCATTTTCTTTTGGCATTCAATTTGGTTATAAAGTCTAGTGCTCATATTATTAATAAGACCTTTCCTTTTTCCAGGAGGCAAACGCTCTGGTATCATACATTGTCAGACATGTTCCTTCAAGGCTAGCTCAGGCACTTTCTGTATAAAGTCCTCCTCAATCCCAACCCCCATCCCCGATAGCCCTAAATTACAGGTCACAGGATTACAGATATAAAGTGAAGAATCATCTCTTCCATATCCTTTAATTTACACATGAGGAAGCTGAAGCTCTTGTTGGTTGGGTCACTTGCCCAAGATCCCACAGGTAATAATCAACAGAGGTAGAATTTGAACACAGGTCTTGTAATTCCTCTCTTCTCAAATCTGTGTTTATCACCTAGACCTGTTTAATACACTTATCATATTATAGTTTGCATCACTGTATAATCCTCTTAATTAGAGGAGAAATTCCTTGAAGGGAGGGAGGATATGTAGTTTCATCTTTGTATCTCTTGATACAAATTTGTAATCAAATTTAAGTAGGAAGTAAGAAGGAAAGGGAATGTGAGGGGTATGGGCTTGAGATCAAAGCAGGTTTGGAAGGGGATATAAGGGCAGTAGATTAGATAATGAGAAATGAATAAAATCATTGTTGCATATGTATCTATAGATAGAAATGTATCTATCTACCTATAGATATATCTATAAATCTCTATCTGTCTGTCTGTCTGCAATGACTATGTTATACGTTAGAACTTCCCTTCTTCACAGGGGAGCAGGACAACAGAGTCACACAACAACCAGCCACTTAGAAGGATTGCTGAGGCTCAGAGCTGCTTGACATACTAGGGATACTTTGTGAGTGAACTCTAGCCGAATTTTTGGGAAATGCCTATAAGCTGCCAGAAACCAACTGGCTCAAGGGCAACCTTGAGCAGCAGCTGCAGACTCCAGACCTTGCTCAGGACTTTCTAAACATTCTGGCTTATTGTGTCTACAAATGTTCCCCTCCCCTTAATTCTGCTCCCTGCTCGAAAGCCTCTAGAAACTATATTATCGCACCCTTTTCCCACTCCCCTTTCAGTAGCTGACAACTCTCTCTCCCTCTCTCCTTCCTTGCAGAATCTCTTCTCCTCTGCAATACTTTTCTCAGACAATAAATACTTTATAATCTGTGATTAGACTCTTTCATGTTAGGGTCCTTCTTTTGGGGCTTGGAGTCTTCTTTTAGCTATCTAACTAACTAACCATACACATATATTTCAAGTAGTCTCCTCTATCAGATTGTAAGTTCCTTGAGGATAAGAAGTATTTTTTTTTACATTTCTGGCTATCTGTACCACTTAGCATAGTGCCTGGAATATAGTTAGCACTTCAAAATGCTTATTGACTGAGTGAATGATTGGAGGAAATTGGAGGTAGTCCAGGTGATTAAAGAGGACGAAGTGTATGTGTGTGTCGGTGTATAGGTATTTCTGAGTGTGAGACAGAGACAGAGAGAAAGAAAGTGACAGACACACACACACACACACACATACACACACACACAGACACAGACACAGACAGACAATAATAAACAGATACAGAGAGAGCAAGAGGCAGAGAAAGGGAAAACAAATAGTCAAGAGGATACAGTTGCCCGGAGAAGATCTTGGCAATGTAGCAATGACCTGTGCCAGTGAGGCCCAGGGAATAGCCATACCATTGAGCAGCTGGTACAGGATAGAGATGGAGGAGATTGCCATCAAGAAGAGGGGTAGGTGGGGCAGCTAGGTGGCACAGTGGATAAAGTGCCAGCCCTGGATTCAGGTGGACCTGAGTTCAAATCCGACCTCAGAAACTTGACACTTACTAGCTGTATGAACCTGGGTAAGTCACTTAACCCTCATTGCCCCCCACCAAAAAAGAAAAAGGTAGGGACTATGAGGTGAATTAGCATCACCACCACAAAGCATGTAATAAGTACCATACATTTTAGGTCCTGTATAAAGCAAGTGAATAGACATTACCAATTTCCTGAGTTAAGAGCATTGAGAAAAAATGAAATTTGGGCTTGATTCCTAGAAGCTTCTCTGAACAAGGGAGAAACGAGTAGAAACTTTCTGGTATCAGACCCCTGTCTAAAGCTATACTTACTGAACTCCATTCTGGTGTACAGACTGTCAAGACACAAATACCAATTCCTCCCCCCCTCAAAAAAACCCCCCAAACTCAGACCTCGGCTTGTGACTTCTTCTTTCAGTTTCTCCCACAGTGCCTGCTGGTCTAGGAAAATGACTCATTAATAAATTTAGCATTAGGGGTCTGACACATTCAGAAACCTTCTTTAAAAAGACCTCCACCATGCCCCAACTACTATTCTCTTTTCTAATAATATCCCTCTGCCTAGTCTCTTCAAAAACGTGTTGTACACATGGGAGAAGTATGCCAGGAACATTTCTTACCAGTTCAGAGATGTAGGAACTGAGCTAAATCACTTGCCTTTGAGAGGATCATTTGAACACAGATTTGCAATTGAAAGGGGATTTACAGGTCATCTAATCCAACCCCAGCATTTCAATCAAAAGGAAGCTCAGGTACAGAGGGGGTAAGTGGCTGGTTCATGGTTACATAGGTAGCAAGTGTGAGAAGTAGGATTTGAACTCAGGTCTTTGATTGGTAAATCCAGTACAAATGTACTGTACCACTTCCCTCTACTTCCCCACCTTGGATATATTTGATACATTGAATGAGAGATGACTCTAGTGTTCTCATTCTCATTCTTCATCTCATTGTTGCTATCATCAAAAAGGAGTGAGATGTCCATAGAGCAGTCTCTTCTCTAAAGGACCAACCAAGTTCATTAGTTGATCCAACAAACTCCAAAACCCAGTAGCACAGTGGCCA
Organism: Dromiciops gliroides; assembly: GCF_019393635.1. Classification (NCBI taxonomy): domain Eukaryota; kingdom Metazoa; phylum Chordata; class Mammalia; order Microbiotheria; family Microbiotheriidae; genus Dromiciops; species Dromiciops gliroides. Next base: position 175,566,592 of record NC_057865.1, read on the forward strand.
GAGGTCTGGGCTTGGGTTTAGAAACACTTCGGTTCCAATCCAACTTCAGACACTTTCTAGCTGTGTGACATTGGGCTTAACCTCTGTCTACCTAGCTTTCTTCAATTGTAAAATGAGGATCATAATAGTACCCACCTCCCAGAATTTTTGTGAGGAACAAATGAAATAATATTTATAAAGTTTAGTATAATGATTTCCAGATAGTAGACACTTAATAGGGGCAGCTGGGTGGCTCAGGGGATAGAGCACTGGCCCTGGAATCAGAAAGACTGGAGTTCAAATTCAGCCTCAGACACTTACTAGCTGTGTGACCCTGGGCAAGTCCCTTAAACTTTGTTTGCCTATTCTTTGTTTGCCTTAATCTACTAGAAAACGAAATGGCCAACCATTCCACTATTTTTGCCAAGAAAATCCTGTGGATAGTATAGTCCATGGGGTCACAATGAATTGGACTTGTCTGAACAAAACAATAACAATCACTTAATAAATACTTGTATCCTTCCTCCCTTCCTTCCTTCCTTCCTCCCTCCCTCCCTCCCTCCCTCTCTCCCTCCCTCCCTCTCTCCCTCCCTCCCTCTCTCCCTTTCTCCCTTCCTTCCTTCCTTCCTTCCTTCCTTCCTTCCTTCCTTCCTTCCTTCCTTCCTTCCTTCCTTCCTTCCTTCCTTCCTTCCTTCCTTCTTCCCTCCCTTCCTCCCTCCCTCCCTCCCTTCCTCCCTTCCTCCCTTCCTCCCTTCCTCCCTTCCTCCCTTCCTCCCTCCCTTCCTTCCTTCCCTTCCTCCTTCCTTCCCTCCTTCCTTCCCTCCTTCCTTCCTCCCTCCCTTCCTTCTTTCCTTCCCTCCTTCCTCTTTTCCTTCCTTCAACAGAACTTTCATGAAATACTGAATATCTGATAGCAGAGCATAATATTATGTTCTGTTCTTTGCCCCTTAGACATGATATCTTTGTTTCTTCAGTTTGACCTGAGAGAAACACAGAAAGAAGGAATGCTGAAAATAAGGCTTATTCAAGTTAAGGTGATGCTCCAAAGTCCCCAGAATAAAGACAGGTGGAAGAGTTTCAGTATGGAACTCATCCTTCCTTTCCCATCAATATTACCTTTCTTGTGTTCTTCACACATGGGACAATCTGTTTCCCATTTCGGCATCTTTGGACTGATGCTGTATCTGACTGAGATGAATGAACTCTCCTCTCTTCTCCACTTAGAATCCCTGGTTTGCTCCCAAACTCAGATTATGTGCTCCTTGCAAGCAAGGACTGTCTTTTGCCTCTTTTGGTATCTTGTGGTATCTGCAGCCCTTAGCACAATGCCTAGGCACATTGTAGGCATTGAATAACTGTTTACTGATTGATTCCTACTTGAAGCCATTCCTGATCTTCTCTCACCTCACCCCATGTCTAGTGCCTTCTCCCCAAAAATTTACTTTGCATTTCTTTTGTATATACTAAATTGTGTATTTTGTCTCTTTGCTAGAATGTAAGTTCCTTGAGGGCAGGGATTGTTCAATTTTTGTCTTTATATTCTTAGCAACTAGCAGAGTGCCTGGCACATAGTAGGTAATTAACAAGTGCTTGCTGATTTCTTGATTGATTTTTTCCATAGACCCTTTTCTCTAGGCGTCCAGGCTATGCTTCTGCTTCTAGACTATATCTGGAGATCCCATAGCCTTTCCCAACCTCTCCCAGGCTTTCATAACACTTTCCAACCTTTTCTGTTTTCTCTTGAATCATTTGTTCAGGACCCCACCTTGACATTAGTTCTTTTCTTCTTAGGGATAGAAACTTCAGAGATGTCAAATCCACAGGAATGGACTGAGTGTCTACTCATGTATCTGGGAGGAACTTTGTTAGAGAGGGCAGTTAGATGGCACAGTAGACAGAGGGCCAGGTCTGGAATCAGGGAAACTCATCTTCCTAAGTTCAAATCTGACCTCTGACACAGTAACTGAGTGACCCTGAGTGAGTCACTTAACTCTATTTGCCTCAGTTTCCTCATCTGTAAAATGAGCTGGAGAAGAAAATGGCAAATCATTAAAGAAAACCCCCAAATGGGGTCACAAAGAGTCAGATATGGTTGAAATGACTGAAAATGGGGAATCTCTATGGGAGTGAGGTCCAGACTCTGAAGGATGCCCTCTCTTCTGAAACCATCCTGTAAACTGCAGAAGGGAGGAGAGATGAGAAGAGGAGAGGAGAAGAACAGAGAGGAGAGGAGAAGGCAGGGAAAAGGAGAGGAAAGGAAAGGAAAAGGGAGGAGAGAGAGGGAGGGGAGACAGGAGGAGAAGAAAAGAAAGGCATGTGAGGAGAGAGAGAAAAGGAGAGAAGGGGAGGTTAGGTGAGGGGGAAAGAGAGGAGAAGAAAGGAAAGATGTTTAAAGATGTTTTTTAAAGTGATTCTTTTCTTGAGGGATCTGAAAGCCCAAATTCAGTGGTCCTCTGTAATAGAAAGAAGTTGAGAAGAGAAAGGAATAGAAGGGGGCAGGAGAGAATGAGCCCTCTGCCCAGGCTCCAGCCTGGAAGCATCTGCTGTCATCAGTGAAGTCAGGGTTATGATGTACAGTGCGATGACCTCCAAGGACTCTGGCAACTGACGTAAAGCCTCCATCTTGCTTTCCTGCCTTTTCTTGGAGCCCATCGGTGCCTTTGGGGGCATGGATGGTATCTAAATGAACACTATCAAAATCTGTTTCTGCCTCAGAACCTCTGTTCAGGCTACTTCCCCAAGCTTGGAGTGTGGAACCAATGTTCAACAAGAATGGCCGTTTGGGAACAAGAGCATCCGGCAACTTACTTGGTTCTTTCCCAGTCTTATCATTCTGGTTACTTATTGGATTCATTACAAATGCAGCTCATGTTTGGAGTTACAGGATTAGGGCAGAAAGCATTTGGGAAAGATCCCAAGTCGTTCCCACAACCAAAAGAGCAGCAGCAGCTTGGGGTGCCAGGTCAGCCACCATAAAGTTTCCCTCCGGGGCTATAGGAGGAGGCTCCATTCCCCAGGAGATGGATGGCCTAATCCCTAAGAAAGCTGAAGCCAAGAGGGGCCTCTTTACTCTACTGAAGCTGCAGCGAGGTGGCGATTCCCTTCCCTTACTACAGCTACCATGGCAGCATCAGACCCCAAGTCTGTGCTGGGAAATTCCACACCCAAATTTGGCACCTGCTCCTGGTAGCAGAAGAGGTTGTGCTGCCCAGTCCCAGGGAGTGGGCAGGAACACAGGCAGGAGGAATTAGGCAGCAGATTGATAGGGGCAGCAACCCAGATTCTGCCAATGAATGTCTGCTTACTTTATTGCTGGCATCTTAGGGTTAAGGAAATAGCTTCTCTTTTCTTTCTTCTGTTAGCAATAAATCCCTGAACCACAGGGCTGCCTTCACTTGGCAGGTTGGTATTCAGATGATTTCTGATGGCCTGTGTGCCAACCTCAAGCAAACTTGAACGCTGCCAACTTAGCTTGTACAGAGAATCCCTTCACTGGAGAAGGAAAATGCCATTCCAAACCCCAGGGATCACAGGATCATTTTATACTTTGAGCCAGAGGGGTTCTTCGAGGCTGCCTAGTTGAGCCCCTTCATTTGATAGATGTAGTGCTGAGAAACACCTTCTCTCCCATGCAAGTGACCAGGTGGGTCCCCAGAGCAGACACCCCCAGCTTCACGAAATCACAGTTCACATGCACTCATCCAGGTGTTAACTTTTAATAGTCAGCCAATGAAATAACATAGTAAACAAACTAGCAATAAAATATTTTGCCCATAAACCTAATACATGTCCCTCCACAGATGCACACATACACAGTGGGGAGGGTGGACACACAGAGGGAACATGCATGGAGAGACACACACATACATGAAGGCAGACACACACATAAGTGAAGGCAGGCTGTTTGCATGCAGAGGCACACATGGTGGGAAATGGGTGTCCAGGACACAAATAAAAAGGGGGTAACTCATCCCCCTAACACTATAGAGCAGCTGGTGTCTTCTAGCAACTCCTCTGAGTTGTTCCTGGCTCTTCTCCTTTGGTCTTTGCTGGACACATAGTCTGAGCCAGACACTTGCTGGGGACTGCTCTGCAAATTGCTGTTTTGTTGGACATGTTGCCTTCATCAGATGCTGTCAGGCATAGGTCTACTGGTTACATGGCTTCAGCTGAACTCCTTGGCTATGGTTCTCTCTCTTTCTCATGAGAAGAGTGTCATAGACTTTTTTGTTTTGTTTTGTTTGTTTTGTTTTTTTGTGGGGCAATGGGGGTTAAGTGACTTGCCCAGGATCACACAGCTAGTAAGTGTCAAATGTCTGAGGTCGGATTTGAACCCGGGTGCTCCTGAATCCAAAGCCGGTGCTTTATCCATCTAGCTGCCCCGAGTGCCATAGACTTTTACTTCAAAAGGTTTATGTGTGTGAGTGTGTGACTGTGTGTGTGTGAGTGTGTGTGTGTGTGTGTGTGTTTAGGTCAACAGCCAAGATTTTTTCACCCGTAGGGCTAGAAAAGGAGCAGTAGGGAGGAAGAGGATAGGAATCATCTTTCTCTTGTTTTTAAGGAATGCCCTTTCTGGTTTTTTTCGTTTTTTGTTTTTGGTTTTGCAGAGCAACGAGAGTTAAGTAACTTGCCCAGGGTCACACAGCTAGTAAGTATCAAATGTCTGAGGCTGGATTTGAACTCAGGTCCTCCTGAAGCCAGGGCCAGTGCTTTATCCACTGCACCACCTAGTTGGCCCCTGCCTTTCTGTTTCTTTACCGAGTCTTGGTTAGAAGCTGTTTCACCTCCAGCAGAAAACTATTTGTCCCAGGTGATCAGTTCGTTAGGACACATTGCAGTGTACCACCAGATACCTAATTCTTTCAGGCTTAATATTTCTTTGGACCAAACATTCTGGTTCAGGGGGTTGGGTTTGTCTTTTGGAGACTCCATTGTTGCTTTAGTAAGCATTCCATATTCCTCCTGGTTTTAATCCCTGAAGGTTATACTGTGCCTTATTATTACCTATCTATGGGCTTTTAACCCAACAACTACCAGAAAGTTCTGGGTTTCAGGGTTCCCTAGTTTTCTCAATTCCAAATCTCTACTCCTTTTCTCATGTAGATAAGTGGGTGGGGGAAAGGCAGAGACAAAGCTGAGACTACAATAAAGATCATTTATCTTTTCAACCTCCCTATCTCTGTCTGACTTTTCACCTAAGCTCCAATAGGACTTTTGTTTATTTTTTAAGTGAGGCAATTGGGGTTAAGTGACTTGCCCAGGGTCACACAGCTAGTAAGTGTTAAGTGTCTGAGGCCGGATTTGAACTCAGGTCCTCCTGACTCCAGGGCCGGTGCTCTCTCCACTGCGCCACCTAGCTGCCCCTCCAATAGGACTTTTAGCTCATCTTTGTGCAGATGAGGAAACTGAGGCCCAGAGAAGTTAAATCAGTTGCCATAAAGTGTACAATTTGTAAGTGTCAGAACTGGGATTTGAACCCAGGTCCTCTGATGCCATATCCAACCCTCTCTCCACTGTGCTTTACTGGGTAAAGGCCTTAAGCCAAGCATATAGCTAGGATACACAGCAGTAAGCTGAGCTGGGAAGAAATAGATGGGCAGGGCACGGCTATTCCAAAAAAGGTTAGTCTATCATCAGAAATTTGAGACAAAAAAGAAAAATTTTGTTGATGAACCACATCAGTTCTGAGATAGATCTATAATAATGTTCCAGAGGATTGCTCTGAAATATCATTGATTATGCCAGTCTCTAGAATGGTAAATGAATTTCTCCCTTAATTAGAGCTTGGAAGGAACTGGTAGGCACTTTCTTTGACTGCAGTTTTACTCTGGCCATACGGAATGTATGTGTTTCCAAAAGAGGGATTTGGGGAGGAGGGGGTGGTTTGGAGAGAATTCGCTGCTGCCACAAATACAACTTGATGGGCCCATTTGCTCAGGGAAGTGTCCTAAAAGCTTATCATCAGTCCTCCCCATTCAGGGCATGTGCGAGTCACATGCTGGGCTTGGGAAGCTGTTCCTCCTCCCTGCTGTGGTAAAACCTAATTAGGGACACCAGACTGCATGGCCAGGCTTTGGTAAACCAGGACTGGTTTCAGTATCACAGATGTGACTGGAAATCACATGAGGGGGACAAACGACTTCCAGAGTGTTTCCTTGGTCAGAGAAGGAGGAAGCCAGAGGGGGAAGGCATCAGAGGTGGTTAAGCTTTAGGGTGAAGTGTCTGCTATTGCCTGTCACAGGGTGAAGCCTCTAAAGGAAATGACATTTTCAAGAGCATCTATGGGGCAGCTAGGTGGTGCAGTGGATAGGGCACTGGCCCTGGATTCAGGTGGACCTGAGTTCACATCCAACCTCAGATACTTGACACTTACTAGCTGTGTGACCCTGGGTGCCCTCATTGCCCTGCCAAAAAACAAAACAAAACAAAACAAAAAATACACCTAAAATAGAAGGATACATGCAGAGTTAAATAACGGTCTAGAACAAAATCTATTAAAGAGCATCTACTATGTGTCAGTCATGGGGATACACATTTTTCAAATATTGTCTCATTTGATCCTTACAACCTGGAAGAAAGGAGCTCTCATCTCCATCTTATAATTGAAGAAACTGAGGCAAATAGTGGTAAATGACTTGCTCAGAGTCACACAGCTAGTGTTTAAAGCTGGGTTTGAACTCAGGACTTCCTGATTTTAGATCTAGGCACTCTGTCCACTGTACCACCAGCTCCCTCAGTCATTTAGGTAGCAAGTAGCAGGATTCGAACCTAACTTCTCTAACTCGAAATCTAGCACTTGCTGCTCAGGGCGCCGCATTGCTTCCCTCAACAAGTCCGACCCACTCATTTTATGAATAAGGAAATTGAGGCCTGCACAGGCTAATTGGTGACTTGCCCAAGGTCACACTTTTAGTAAGTCGTTAAGATGGTATATGAGCAGGTCCTTCGGCTCCAAATCCAGGGTTCTTTCTTCTATGTCACATGACTGCCCTCTGCCCATGCTGAGTTCTCCTATTTAGTCCTAATGACGGTGATGGAGGATCTGCATGAGCCATGACACTGATCCTGGATCCAGCATATGGTTAGAGATCTCTGCTCGCCCATCCCTGCTAATGGAAGAGCAGGCCAGATTTGACTGGAAGGACAAAGGAAAGGGGAAGAGACAATGTGCTTGGCACTGGGAGCAGTACTGCTCTTGAGAGGCATTGTGAAAATGAACATTTCCTTGTCCCTTCCAAACTCCGAACTAGAGAAGGTATCCCGAATGTCTCAGGGCAGTTTTAAGCCTTAGTAGCAGCAGAAAACTGCCCCAAGAGTTTTGGGACACTCTGTATAGGTCGTTTTCAGGAACTGGGAAGGGCGACGGCTAGGTATCAATCATTTGATATCCATTCCTGCTAGTGTTAGGAGGTGGGCAGCATTCCCAGGTGCTCTGTGCATCACCTGCAGAGATACCTAGGCAATCATCCTCCTTCCATCTGCTGTCCTTCAGGCAGCCTCCAAACAGAATCATCAGCCAGAAGTCTTCCCAGGGATGCCTCTATCCACATTATATTCCACCCTTCCTGTAGCGACCTTCTCACCTTCGCCCCTTTGCCCTCCCTCCAAAAAAAAAAAAAATCTGCCCCCTTTAAATGAAAGTGAACCAAATAGGTGGGGTAGTTAACCTTGAGATAGGGGATGAGAGACACTGGATCTGCTAATGATTCCTGGGTCAAATAATTGCCAGGATGTTACATTGGATGAATCCTTCCCACAAATAAAAGGATAATATGTCTGGAACTCCCCAGGACCATCTCTAAGCTCTCTCAATGCTCCCAGGCTTCAGTGAAGTCACATATGTATTTGTGACTGGCTGGGAACATTGTCTACTAGCATTTGGGGAGGGGTGTAGGGAATGAGAGTGAAAAACTGAAAGGAGATAATTTTAATTGTTCATGTGGGTTTTGTCTTGTTTTCAATATATCCCCCCTCTCCAAATACACAGACACAGACAGACAGACACACGCATGTGCGTGCATGCGTGTATACACACACACACACACACACACACACACATCCCTGAAGTGAATATGAGATAGTTCAACAAACTAGAGTGCTGGGGGTGTCAAGGAGACATAAATTAAAATCTCATCACTGATGAATGACCCCTTCCCAAACCTTAGGCAGCTCCCTAGGGTTAATGTACTACTAAATCATACACTGGTTGCAACCTATATTAATAGAGAGAGTTCCCCACACTCAGGCTCCTTTGAGTGTTTATGTTCACCCATAAATACACACACATAATCTCAGAGTTATGATGTTATGGTTTTGTTTTGTTTTTGAGCTCGAGGTTACCTTAAAAGTAATTTATTTCCTCATTTTGTGGATGAGGAAACTGAAGTCCTGAGTGGTTGTGACTTGCTCAGTGTTACAGATAATAAAGTGCAGAGCCAGATTTGAACTCAAGTCCTTTGTCTCTAAATCTCCTCCCAACCCTGAATGAGATTCCTCCATGATCTTACCCTTTAACAAACTAAACAAGCAATTCATACAGTTCTTTAGTGATGGAGAACTCACTACCTTCCAAAGCAGCCTATTCCATTTTGGAATAATGCTAATTGTTAATTAATGTTAATTGTATATAATTGTAATTAGCTAATAGCTAATTATAATAATTGTCACCTAATGTCATAATTGTAATTGTAGTAATGCTAATTGCAATTTTCCTTATGAGAAGCCTCAGTTACAATATCCAACCATTGCTCCTTGTTCAGCCCTCTACAGGAAGACAGAACAAGTCTAATCATTCTTCCATTGGACATTCTTTCAAATACTTTACACACTTGAAGAGGCTGTCGTGTCCCCCTGAGTGTTCTTTGCTCAGTGCTAAGCATCCCCAGTCCTCATACAGCATGAGCTCGAGGCACTTCCTTATCTTGTTTGGCTTCCTCTGAATAAATTCCAGCTGATGGATGTCTTTTCTAAGAGGTGATGCTTAGAACTGAAAACAGTAATCAAAATGTGTGTGATCAGGGCAAGAATAGGGAAAATATCAATGTTGGATATGCTTTGCTTCTATTAATGTAATCTAGCAAGACAGATTAATCTAGTAGATCTAGCCAGTCTTGGGGTCAGGGTGACTTGGGTTCAAGTCCTTTGATATATTGGCTATGTGACCCTGACCAAGTCACTTAACTTTCTAGTGATTCAAGTAACTCTTTAAGTCTATAAGTTGCTAACAATTGCTAATCTGCATTGGTAAAGGGAGCTTCCTCACTGGGACCTTTCTACATTGAAGAAATCACTTTAAAACAATAACAGCAGGACCTCTCCCCATGATCCCTCCAAATAGCATCAAATAATGCCATAAGACAATTCCTGGAACAGCAGAACCCCAAAAAGGATGGGGTTAGATCATTTTCCAGCCAAAGACAGCTTAGAAAGGTCTGCAGGAAAGGTCTGTTGTACCAGGGTGAGAGTAGAGCCCAGGCCCAGGTTGGCTGCACCAGAGAAACAGGCCTCTGGAACCTCTGAATTGGCTGCCATGATGGCTACTTCTGGAACTCAGCTCACTGTCTGGTGAGCTGTTGGCCAGTGGTAGATTGCAGGGGTCTCTGCTGGCTCAGAGGAGAAAACTCAGTTGTGTTGCAGTCTTGAGTGGTGGCACAGGTGGGGGAGGGGCACAGACATGCCCCAGCTTGCAACCACAGTGAAACAGAATTCTGTTCCTGGGTTAAAGATCAGGCAGGCCTGTGGTTACTTGCAGACCAGAGCACAGGACAGGGAAGTACAGAATGTGCCTTTCCTTAAATTGTACCATGTTGGACCCCATGAAGCTTGGGACAGTGTTCTTTGGAAGCAGTGTACCACTTTAAGAAAGAGTTAAAAGTCAAGAAATAGGCTGGCAAAATGAACAGACAGAAAAAGATGCTGACCCTAGAAAGTTTCTTTGGTGACAAGGAAGATCAAAATATACCCTCAGAAGAAGATAACAAAGTCAAAGATCCTACATCCAAAGTTTCCAAGAAAAAAAAAAATATGAATTGGTGTTGGCCATAGAAGGGCTCAAAAAGGACTTTGAAGATAAGGGAAGAGAGATAGAGGAAAAAATGGAAAGAGAAATGAGAGAGATGCAGGAAACTCATGAAAAACAACAGTAGCAGCAGTGGCAAAACATTAGCCTAAGTTTCACTGGCTTTCTTTGCTGCCATATCCCACTATTTACCTGTACTGAGTTTGCAGGGCACTAAATCCCAGGTATTTTTCAGATCCATTGCTTTTGTCACAAAGCCTTTCCTCTTTTGTATTTATAAAGTTGATTTTTACTAAATGCAAGAGTTTACATTTATTCCTATTAAATTATATCAAGCAGCAAGGTATGGTACATAGAGTGTTGGCCTTGAAGTTGGAGAGACCGAGTTCAAATCTCACCCAAAACACATTCTAGCTGTGTGGCCTTGGGTAAATGGCTTAACACCTCAGTGCCATAGAGAACTCTAATAATGAGATGCTATCCTCCTAATAAGAGAGATGGAAGGTGTCCTTCTACATTGGTAGAGGAAGCTCCTCACTGATAAAATCACAAGTCCAGTAAAAAACAAATGAACAAACAAACAAATGCCATTTTATTAGCTTTGGCCCAAAGTTCTAACCTCTTTGTATCATAATTCTACCTTGAGTAATTTTAGTTTACAACCTAGCTTTGTGTCATCCATGAATCTGACAAACATTGCATCTTTGTCTTTATCCATCATTTGTAAAAATGTTTAGTAGCATAGGGCCAAGCACAGATCCCTAGGTCAATGAGGTGGGATAGTCTGTAGAGCTCTGGACTTGGAGTCTGGAAGATCTGAGTCTAAGTCCTGACTCAGAGACTTACTAGATATGTGACCCAGGGCAAGTCACTTAAACTCTTCCTTCCTCAGTTTCCTCAACTGTAGAATGAGAATAATAATAGCACCTACCTCCTAGCACTGTTAGGTGGATCAAATGAGATAATAATTGTAAAGTGCTTAGCATAGTGCCTTACACTATAAAAAAATAGGTTCTTAATTAATGCTTATTCCCTCCCTTCTCCTTCAGCTGGTCTTCATTCCCTCACCTAGCCTCAGACTATAATCCCTATAGTACCTCTTACAAGACCTGCCTTCCCCCCACTGCTACAAGCTTTGACCTTTTCCCTGGTGTCATGGGCACATCAATCAACCTCTTGAGGCTTCATTTGTAAAATAAGAGGGTTGTATGAAATGACCCTTGAGCTCTCTGCCAGCTCTAGATCTAAAACACCTGTGTTCTAAAATAGAGCTCAGGGTATGGTAGGCACTCGATGATTGCTTATTTTGGTGGTCGTTATTTCTGGGGCCCACCAGAAAAAAATCTTCATCTAGCCACACCCCAGGCTTTCTCCTACTCCATGTCTAGCTTTTTCAGGGTCAGAGCACTGAGAAATAAGGTGCCTTTTATTAGCTGTGGACTTAGGTTCTGACTGAGCTGCCCAGGGTCATGCTTCAACATCACCAACTCTGGATTTCCATTGCCTGAGACAGCTTGAAAGCAAAACATCTGAGCGCCCTCCTCCCCCAAGTTCCATTTTGTATCATAGAGGTTTTGCTATGAGTTCCTTGAAAAACCTTCCTGAATAACTCCCACAAGAGCTGTTGACAAGCTTCTCTGGGTGATGAAGCCAGTACTCAACAGATTGTCAAAGAGAGATCCTTTATGTTGGCAGTCCTACCAGGTCATCAAAAATGCAAAAGTCTCCTGAGCAATTTTTTTCCTTGTAACTAAAAGAAACAGTATGGAGCAGTGCTTAGAGAAGAGGGAACTCAGAAGACACAGGTCTAAGTTCCATCTACCTCTGCCACATTCGAGCTGTGTGGTTCTGGGCAATTCATTTAACCTGTCAGTTTCCCCAAACAATTCTCTAAGCTTATACATTACAGAGGAGTTGTTGATCCACATTTTTGGAGGTAATTCCTTACAGAATTCCCTGCTTGAATACAAAGTAGAAATAAAGAAATGGGGGGGGGGGAGGAAAGATTAGGAAAAGAAAAGAAAGAAGGAAGGAAGAAAGGAGAGAGGAAGAAAGGAAGGAAAGGAGAGAAGGAGGAAGGAAAGATCAATTTTATAATACTAGAATTAAAGTTAATCAACAAACATTAAATGCCAACTCTGTGCCTGGCTTTGTGCTAGGTTCTGAGGATACAAATATGATACACAAAATAGTGTCTACTCTGAAGAGCTTGTGTTCTATTAGTGGGACATAACATTGACAGATAAGTAAATACAGAATACATACAAAATATATACAGTGATAGGGGAGGCATTAACTGGGAGAATCAGGAGAAGTCTCTTGAAGCAGATGGTACCCAAGCTGAACCTTGAAGGATATACGGATTTTGAAATGCAGAGGTGAGGAGGGAGAGGATTCCAGGTATAGAGGATGGTTTGTGAAAAATACTTGGTGGCAGGAGATAGAATGTCATGCACGGGGAAAATAGGTAGGCCAGTTTTGTTGGAGCTTAGAGTGTGTGAGGGGCAGTGATGTGCACTGTGCTGATAAGATCAGCTGGAGCCAGAAAAATGAAGGGCTTTAAATAACAAACGGAGGAGTTTGTATTTCAAACTAAAGGCTACAGAGAGCTACTTTAGGCATGCTTCTGCATCAGAGCCATGATGTAGGAAGATCAGTTTGGCAGATATGTGGTAGATAGATTGGAGAGGGAAGAGACTGGAGGCAGTGAGACCAATGAGGCAGCTACTGTAGCAGTCCAGATGAAAGGTGATATGAGCTTGGATTAACTATACAGAATAAGATAACACATTTCTGGACATGGCCAATACAGGAATTTGTTTTGCTTGATTAAACATATTTATTGAAGTTTTTTGTTGTTGTTTTAATCAGGAAAGAAGGAAGAGGTTGTAGAGAGAGAAAAATAAATGCTTAATAATTGAGAAAATAGTTATAAAAACCCCTCTTGACATACATAAAGCTGCCCCTACTGCAAACAAGTGAAAAAGTCTGTAGAGGCTTCCTTCCACTCAGGAATTTTGAACCCCCATAAACCTCAGCCTTCCTCTGATGCAAGCAAGTCAGAGATGGGGGAATGAACATCCTCATATGAGGGGAGATCTACAGAGATGTTTTTCGGTGTTGTTGTTGTTGGTTTTTTTTTGGCGGGGCAATGAGGGTTAAGTGACTTGCCCAGGGTCACACAGCTAGTAAGTGTCAAGTGTCTGAGGCCGGATTTGAACTCAGGTACTCCTGAATTCAGGGCCGGTGCTTTATCCACTGCGCCACCTAGCCGCCCCCTAGAGATGTTTTATAGACCAGCAACGTGATATAGTAGTGTACTTGACTTGAACTAGCAAGACTTTGGCTTTAAATCCTACCATGACACTAACCATGTGACCCTGGTTAAATGATTTCACCTCTCCTCTCAATTTCTTCTTTTGCACAATGAAGGGATTGGACTCAGTGGTCTATGGTTTCTTACGGCTCTAAATCTGTGATCCTGGGATCTTGCACTGCTTGCCTCCTGTTCCTCAAAAACCCATGATCTGGTACTATTTTTAGCCTAGCAGAAAAGGGAAGGGGAAAAGAAAGAAAGAAACATTTATTGAGCATTTACTATGTGGCAGACACTGCTTAGTGCTTTACAAATATCTTGATCCTCAGAACAACCCTGGAAGGTGCTATTATTATCCCCATTTTCTAGTTGAGGAAACTGAGGTAGAGGATAAATGATTTGCCCAGGGTCACAGAGCTATTAAGTGTTGGAGCAAGATTTGAACTCAGGTCTTCCTTACTCTATGCCCTGTACTCTTTCCATTGTGCCACCTGGCTGACAAAGAGAAAAAGCCCTTTCCCCTGCTACCTCTGCCCATGTTCTCATTCCTATACATTTCAGGCCTACCTATCTCAATTCTCCCCTCCATTCCCACTCTTTGGGACCTTTGCCCTATTATGAACAAATTCTCCTTCACCCTAAACCTTTTCCTCTAACATTAATCTTTTTTGCATTTAAAGACAACTTGTTCATTCTTTTTTTTTTTCTTTCGTGGGGCAATGGGAGTTAAGTGACTTGCCCAGGGTCACACAGCTAGTAAGTGTCAAGTGTCTGAGGCCAGATTTGAACTCAGGTACTCCTGAATTCAGGGCCAGTGCTTTATCCACTGCACCACCTAGCTGCCCCCTAACTTGTTCATTCTTGAAACGTCCCTTGCTATACTCTCCAGTGTTGACTTTATCTTCTCTCATGCCAGCCCCACTGTCCCTTCCAGCCTCTCCCTCTGCTCACGTCATTCAGCACTCCTTCCTACTTTGGACTTCACTGCTCTCCAACCATCATCAAATCCTTGTCCCAGCCTCCAACCCTGCATTCTGGTTTCTACCCTATGTCCCTGGATTCCTGATTGGTGAGGATTCTCCACATAAGCCATGATGCAGTTCTCTTGTGGGCTTCATTCACTGTTCAACACTGTTTTCTGCCTCTAGTTCTCTGAATCATAATCAAATCAATACTTTCCATTCCTGGAAAGGAAATGTTGATCAATTGTTCTATGACTCCAGCTAACATCCCTGTGACTTGCCAGGCCAGATCACCTCCCTCTAATCACCACTACCCCTTGTCTTTGCCTATTAGAACGTAAACTCTTTAAGAGCAAGAACCATTTTGCTTTTTGTATTTGTCTTTATAATACTTACCACAGTGGCTGGCACATAGTAAGAGGTTAATAAATGAGTTTTCAATCATTCACTCACTCACCAGCTTGCCCAGATTTCTGTTGCTGTCATCTTCTGAGCCCGAAGTAATTCTCTCTCCTTCCTCAACACATTCAGTACTTGAGTTAGGGAAATGTTTACCCCAAGCATGTGAAGACTTCTCCAGGTGCAATGGGCAGATGAGAACAAATCATTCCAACAGCCAGGAATGTGGCAGAAGGAGGTGCTGTGGGGTGCTTAGAGCTTTGTCAGACATCAAAGATGCCAAAGTCATCCACTCTACCCTGGGCCATTGCCAGTGATCTTGACTTTTGTCCTGCCACTGGACTTAGAGGACTTTGAAAGACAGAGTGAGGCTGATGACTGTGCCTCCCTGAAATCCAGTTCATGCAAACGAGTCATCCTGTTGTGTTATTGAGTCCCTTCAGAAATGGAGGCTGAACAACAATTTGTCATCTTATAACCTTCCTTGTCCCAATTCTCGCCTCCATCCTTGCTAGCTTCAGTCTACATGTTGATGCCCTTCAAATGCTCTGGCTTCATCAAACTTTCTCAGTTCCCATGACTTCTATCTCTACTCGACCTCAGCCACCCACAGGTGTGGTCCTAAACCACCATCACCCAAAACATCACTTCGAATCTATCTGATGCAGAAACGCCCCTCTTTTATTCTATCACCCAACACTCTCGCCGCTTTTCCCTTCTTAATACTGCTCTGCAGTCTTACAGTGATTTTTGCTCCCTCTGTTCCTCCTGGTCGTCTGCTTATCGCTACTGTTCTGGCCTCGTATTCCTCTCTTCGTTGTCTTGATGCTATTATTAGACAGTTCCACAAAGCACCTCTTTGCACTCTAATATTCCTTGTTCCTGTGTCCTTACACTGTTCATGACCTGCTAAGTTTCATTTCTGGGTGAAAATTCTTTAGAACTACTGAGCCTTGATGGCAGAAGACATAAAACAAATTCATCCCATCTAACCATCTGCTTTACAGAAATGGAAAGATCATAGAATCACAGGCATAGAGCTAGAAGGGACATTGAAGGTTATCTAGTACATCCCCCTCACTTTACAGAAGATGAAAGTGAGGCTAAGAAAGGTTAAATTATCAGCTTAAGGTAAAGTAGTAGCTGGTAGAGCTGATATTTGAACCCAATTCCTCTGGCTCATCAAGTATATCATAATGAAAACTGACTCCCTGTAGCAAATATTCCAAACCTTGGCCCTTTTTTCTTCAAGACCCCAGTGTTGCCCCTCTCCTCTATCTCTCAGCAGATGACCTTACCTCCTGCTTTACAAGGAAAATTCAGACCAACCATGTCTCCTCTACTCCTCAAAATCCCTTTATACCCTTCAACATTCTTTCCTATTTTACTTCATCCTCAGACAATGAACTAATCCTTCTTGCCTATGTTAAACTTTCCTCTTCTGCCTCAGTTCCTATCCTGTCTCCTCCTGTCTCTGCTCTTTTTCATCTTCATTCTCTCCCTATCCATTGACCACTACCCTGGGCCCTAAAAATATGCTCAGATCTTCCTTATCTTTAAATCAGACAGAAACTATTTCCTTGATACTGCCTTCCTTTCTAACTATCAGCTCATATCTCTCCTCTATTTACCTGTAGAATTCTGTGAAAGAGGAGCTTATGGCACCCAATAGCTGCACACTAGGCTTCCTCTTTCTCATGAGAAGGAAAGAGTAGTTTACATTTACCTCTTCCACTTCCTCACCTAAGTTCTCAGCTTCTTTTGATCTGGTTTCTGACTCTGCTACTCTATTAAAGGTCCTCCCCTTCCCTCTTTGATCCTCTTTAGGATCTCCCGGTACCCGGAGGTTCGATTAAACACCCTTTGTAGCTAGGTAGTACAGTGGATACAGCACTGGCCCTGAAGTTAGGAGGACCTGAGTTCAAATCTCACTTCAGACACTTTCTAACAGTCTGACCCTGGGCACGTCCCTTAACCCTGATTGCCTCAAACATCCAAGGCCATTTCCAGTTGCCCTGATGTCTATCTTGTCACTGGACCCAGATGGTTCTGGAGGAGAGAGTGAGGTTGGTTACCTTACACAGTCCTCCCTCACTTAAATCCAATTCAGTGTAAGTCATGACATTATCCCAATGTTATGGTCCTCTTTGAGAATGAAGGACAAACAATAAGCACAACAGCTTTACAGATGACTCCCATAGTTACTGATACAGATTTTTCTTTTGGGCAAGGCAATGAGGGTTAAGCAACTTGCCCAAGGTCACACAGCTAGTAAGTGTCAAGTGTCTGAGGCTGAATTTGAACTCAGGTCCTCCTGAATCCAAGGCCAGTGCTTTATCCACTGTGCTACCTAGCTGCCCCTGTTATACAGATTTAATTCCCACCTTTTCTCGTCCCCCGACCAACTCCAGTCTTAGTCCCTGAATACCTCATAGACACATTTGGCCCAACATGTCAGAAGCTGAATACTTTTTCTTCCCTCCAAATCTCTTTCCAGTTTCCTGATTTCTTTTTAATACTATTTGCCTCCCTTTCCCATTGTCAAAACCTCAGAGTCATTTTTGAGACTTCTTTCTTCCTGAATCTAAAATTCAAATAGTTGCCAAGTCCTCTGATTTCTCCTCTCCCTGTTTCTTTTCTCTCCCCTCATACTACCATCAACCTAATTGAGGCTCTTGTGATCACTTGTTGGGGCTATTAGAATAACCAGCTCACTAGTCTCCCTGTTTTTTGAGCTCTCCTAAACCTTTTCTGGCCATACATTTTAATATGTTGTTTATGTTTCATCTGTGTAACTAGTCATTGGAAATATATTGCAAGTGTCTCACACCCACTACGTATCTCTCCATTGCTTTTTGGGTGACCTTCACCTTTCTTTGGAGACTATGGTACTCCATAATTTGTAAGATTAGGGTTTCTAAAAAGTAAGTTTTTGTTATAGGTGGAAGCTTGGGGATAAGAGAATTGTGTAGTCCAGGCCCCAGTTCATGTCCCTTCTGTAGCATCTGTCCATGATATCCATTTTGAAGGATTGGCTCACTGGGCTATTCATACAACTACACAATACAGTCCAGAGAACAGGCATGCTTAATCTATTTGTTTTTTTTCATGTAGATAAGATAAAATCTTTTGAGTGATTAGAGATCTCATTTAAAATACTCAGGAGTTTGTTGTAATGAGTACATAGTCATTTACAATCAGGATCATTCACTCATAGCCTAGGAAATCCATCTTCCATTTGGACTTTACACTAGAGATTCTCCATGATAATTGCAAATTCCTGTGAACATAGAATCATAGAGTTGGAAAGGGCCTTGGAGGTCAAGTTCAATCCCCTCATTTTTCAGATAAAGGTAAAGAAACTGATGAACAGAGAAGTTAAGTGATTTACAAATAATAAGGGTCTGAGACAAGCTTTGAATTCAGGTCTTTCTGACTCCAAATCAAGTGCCCTACTCATTATATCAAAGGTGGGTAATATTTAAGAAAAAAAATGAAATTACAAAAATAAAATAATGAAAAAATAAAATAGATATGACATTCCCAAACTAGGTCTTCATGGCTTGCAGGAATTATTATGTACATTTTAGTGGCCCCCATTCAATTTGAGTTTGACACCACTGTACAATACCATAATGTATACATTTCCTTGTTTTATGCCTCAGCTTATGTGAATAATCAGATGATTATGAAAAACTTATGTTTCATCTTTCAAAGAATTGTTCAATATTTAAAATATTGCACAAAACATTTTGTTGAAGACATGAGATCCCTTAATTTAGTATTTTACTCTATAGAATTAAATGCCTTTCATAAGGCAACCACCAATAATCACAGTGGGATTTGGTATTCCCTATGCCTTTTAGTCAGCTGTTACTGTAAATATGTTCTTTGCTGTAGAATATAATTTGCGAAGCCCTGTTAATTCTCTCTCCCTCTCTCATATATATATATATATATATATATATATATATATGCATACATATACAAAGGGCAGCTAGGTGGCACAGTTGATAGAATGCCAGATCTGACGTCAGGAAGATTCATCTCAATGAGTTCAAATGTGGCCTCAGATACTTACTAGCTGTGTGATCCTGGGCAAGTCACTTAATCCTGTTTACCTCAGTTTCCTCATCTGTAAAATGAGCTGGAGAAGGAAATGACAAACCACTCTAGTATCTTTGACAAGAAAACCCAAATGGGTTTATGAAGAATTGGACATGACTGTAATGACTGAACAACAACCAATATGCATACATACACACACATACACACATTCCCATGACACATATTTAGATTAGTTTTTATAAAGCTTTTTTGGAAATGGGAAAATAGGCACATTTATTATTGTTATTTCTTAGTCAATACCCCCCACCCAGAAATATCATCTGTGTTCTTTTTTTTATCCCTAAGCATTCAGCATTCCCTCTTCTTTCAGATACATTGAAAATGGACCCCTCTTGCTATTTATAAAATTGATTCCTTCTGATACAAACTTCCATTATGTATAATTGGTCTAGTTCAACTACTCTTTGTTTTCTTTATTGCCATTTTTTCCATCATCATGAAGCACAATAGGTACTGTGATCTTAGTGTTCAAATATGGAAATCTTGCTATCATTAGTAAAAAGCAATTTGTTACAGCAGTCATGATAGATCTGTTTCATTTTTTCATCTGTTTGTTTTCCTTCTTCCAATTTTCTACTAAATGATCTAGTTATCTAAATGATCTGGCTTAATTTGGTCTTTGGCCAAGCTTGCCATAAACTTTGCCCACCATTTTGGGCCCTAGTTTATGAGGCTGATATTGGCTTATAATCTTTCATCATTTCCTTCCATGATATTTTGTAAATGAGTTTATGTTCTAAACTGGTATTGCCTTTGGCTGCCACATCTCTCTTTTTGGCAAGGGAATCAAGTGTTTACTGGTGAAGGCAGTTTCTAAGTTCTTTTGATCTTTCTGTGGTGATGGATTTACATCAAGTAAATGTCCTTAAGAAATGGTGATAGTGTGTTGATGTCTGTTTCTTTTCCCCATTTCGCATTTTTCAGCATCAACAGCTTGTTTAAATAAGTCAGGTTAGAACTGTTTTAATCACACATTATATCTTCTCATTTGGTATTGATTTTGATCTTTTCTATACAGACAATTAATTCAGAAGTGACTCACATTGGTAACCAATCATTTCCTGTCTGTTAAGATATAATCTAAGTAAATTCCTACTGATTATGAAATGGCTAAACAAATTATGGTACATGAATATAATGGAATGTTACCACAAACTAAGAAATTAGAAGTGAAACATGAGAGGATACAAAGAGAAGTAAGTAGAACAGGAAGAGAATATGCTCAATAATTACAACAATGTAAAGACCAAAAACAAAACCAAATTGAGTATTGCATAATTAGCAATTAATCAACCAATGAGCATTTACTATGTTATGCCAGGTTCTCTGTGTTTGATACTGGAAGACAAAGATAAAAATGGAATGGTCCCTCCCTTCAAGGATATATAGAAGACACACACACACACACACACACACACACACACACACACACACACACATATATATATATGTATATATATATATAATTATAAACAAGATATGCGCAGAATAGATACAAAATAAATAGAGGGGGGAGGGATTTGCCACTGAGTGAGGATCAAAAAAGGCTTTATGTAGAAAGTGCTGCTTGTTCAGAGATTCAGACACAGATGAAGTGTGACTTCATTGGAGGAATAGAGTATAGGCAATGTATGGATTTGGGAGATTGCATCTTTGAAGAACAGCAAGAAAACCAAGGTTGACCCTGGAAGGGGTGAGAAAATGCATCTTCCTTTCTTCTTTGTGGAGGTGAAAGACTGTAGGTATGGGTTATTACATCTGTTTGTCAGACACCACTACCTTGTTGATTTGGCTTGATTCCTCTTGTTCACTTAAAAAAAAAAAACCCAACACAATCTTTGTTACAAGATATGGCTTGGAAAGAGTGATACATTAAAAAATGAAGGCAATGTAAAACATGATGGCAATACATATTAAAATAAATAAGATACATGGCAGGGGGTGGGGAGAGAATCTATTTTTTTCTTGTGATCTTGTTATTCACATTGTTTATTGCTCCCTGCCCCTTTCTCTGAAGAAAATGTTCATGATGTACTGTGTGCACAAAGCTTCTTTATAATCTATGAACCTTTGACCTCTTTCATTCCTTACTCCTGAGCCAAATTTCCCAGCATATTTTTCACTATTCTTGCCTATTTACATTGAAGTCATCACATAGTCAAGTTATCAATGTCTTTGTTGATTTTATCTGGAGGATTTCATTGCTGAGTTACTCATAGAATTTCTCTCCCTCTCTGTCTTCTGCAACAGTTACTGGTGCATAAGCTGTAATTATTTTTACGGTGGTCTTTTTTTGTGCTTACATGTTCTTCAAAATTAGTGCAAGGTGAGTTGAGCAAAAAGCACAAGAAAACCTTCTCCTCCAACTCCTTTCCTTGGCTCTCCAAAGAGAAGGGTTAAGCTCATTTATCTATAACTTCTTTCTGATTTCCAATTTCATTTGTAGTGAAAATACAGATATTATTATGATTCTCTCCCATTGGTCACTGGTTAAGGTTCTCAAGCTGATGTATATAGTCATGCTTAAAACTGTATGATACTTAGCACTCTCCATCCCCTTTCCCATAACAATGTCACCATCACTGCAGGAGTTGAAGTTGTTTGCACAAGAATTAGGATCTTTTATGTTTTTCTTTTTTTTTCTCTTTCTTTTTTTTTTTTAGTGAGGCAATTGGGGTTAAGTGACTTGCCCAGGGTCACACAGCTAGTAAGTATTAAGTGTCTGAGGCCGGATTTGAACTCAGGTACTCCTGACTCCAGGGCCGGTGCTCTATCCACTGTGCCACCTAGCCGCCCCTATGTTTTTCTTTGTTTTGTGGGTTGTTGTGGTCAGAGAATTAATTAATTGACATATGGCCAACCACCTGAAAACGAGTCTTTCTGCATTTAACTAGACTGGTCCTTGGAAAGGAGACACTGTTTGTTCCCAGGACCATTGTCAAAGTCTTTTCAGCATGGTAGTAGAACTTTCTAGCACTTGTACTCTGGAGCAGAGACTTCAATATCCCTCTGTCTCCTCTACACTATACTGAGACATTGGAATAAGACTGTGGAATTCCAATCTATACCAACAGGATGATAGTCCTTGCACTACTTGATGCACAATGTTGTTTTTTAGGAAGAGGTCTTAGTTAACCTTAAAGTATATTGGGGGCATCCAGCTATGTGACACAGTGGATAAAGCACTGGCCCTGGATTTAGGAGGACCTGAGTTCAAATCCGGCCTCAGACACTTGACACTTACTAACTGTGTGATCCTGGGCAAGTCACTTAACCCTCATTGCCCTGTAAAAAAAATAATAAAATAGATTAACCTTAAAGTACTAAGGAATCCTGTGCTATTATTTGTCATTGTCATCATCATCCATAAAGTATTTTAAATTTTATATATGCTTTACATCTATAACTCATGTGATTTTCCCAATCCTGTAAGGTGAATGCCATTGTTCCCATTCTACAGCTGAAGAAACTGAGGCACAGAAAGGTTATTCAGGATCACAAAGCCAGTAAATGTCTGAGGCAAGACTTGCATTCAAGCCTTCCTTTCTCCCATTCCAACCCTCTATCTACTGTGGGATCTAGCTGCTGGCAAATGTGGCCTCACCAATAATGACATGAATTTATGCCAGCTATCCTTGTAGGCCAAATTGCAGGGAGTGTGACAGCTCCTAAAACCAGTATTTTTGGAAACCCAAGACCATGGCTCAAATAGGGCTGAGTAATATACTTCCTAGATTCTATGTCATTAATTATCTCTGAAAACATGCTTCAGATCATAAAGCAATTACTTTTCTCTGCATAAGTTGAAAAGTGCCCCAGTTCTAGAGTTACAGGGCCCCAGCTCTAGAGTTAAAGAGCTAGGATTGGGATTTTGGCTCTGACACTTATTACTTGTGTGACTTTCGGCAAGTTATTTCTATTTCCTGGGTCTCACTTTCCTTATCTCCAATATGAGGTTAGACCAGATGATTTCTTTGTCTGATTTTTGTATATTTGTATATGATATGAGCTTTGATATAACAGAAGTTTAAAAATATACAAATAATTATCAGTAATATTTTCACCTAAGCAATACCATTTTAATATGACCTTGAATGATTTAATTACTGTTTTTTTGGTTTTTTTTGTTTTTTTGCAGGCAATGGAGGTTAAGTGACTTGCCCAGGGTCACACAGCTAGTAAGTGTCAAGTGTCTGAGGCTGGATTTGAACTCAGGTACTCCTGAATTCAGGGCTGGTGCCTTAACTACTTCGACATCTAGCTGCCCCTAATTACTGGTTTTTAACACCTCTCATTTTCCCCATTGATTTCCCATTTTCTCTGATGGTTCAAACTTTACCCCAAAAATCTGAATAGTTTAGAGATTCTCTTGCAAAGCTATTCCTAGGTAAAGGCTACAAGACTCAGAAACAGCTCTCTGTTTTTAGATCATAAGAAAAGCTAGCACTCTCTGTGGAAGTGACAGGTTAGCTCTTGTTCAAGCAGTGCCTTCGCAGGACAGAATGGGTCAGATTGCCTGGGTCGTGGGCTTATAGGGAGTCTTTCTGTTTTGGATATTTTTTTCTTTGTTTTCTTGTGTATGCAGTGGCTTCTCCTAGCCAATCACTACACTGCCAGATGGTGCAAAAGATTTACCGGAATTTCATTTTCAAATAAACCACAGACTTGGATGAGCTAATGTTGTTCCACAGAAAAAGCCACAAAACTGGACAAATTAACGTTGTTTCAAGAAAAGAAACACATCTAAGCCAATAGATCTGCCCTTCTAAAAGAGCTTTTCTAGTTGCACTAAGAATTGCTTGGGGACCTCAGAACAAGGAGAACACAACAAAGAATGGGTAGGAAATGGATGTTTGCCCCAGGTCATTGACTTTGCAGCATAACCCTGGCATGTGAGGACCATGCCCCAACTCACGTAATGAATCCCCCACACAGTGCTTAAGGTACTCTGGAGAGGGGTCTGAATACATGTAAAAAACATAGATCATGAGTCCCCACCAATGTGTTATTATTATTTTTTCTTTTGTTAGCTCCAAGACATCATTAGTTCAAAGCAAGGACATTTAATGAAACAGGATAGTAAGAAAAATAGCCATAAAGCTAGTCCCCATAAACCTGATTTCCTAGTGTGACCTGGGTCACACTGTTCCACACATACCTATTGTTATGGGGGGAAAGTGGTAGGGGGTTGGGGTCTTAGGAATTCCTCTTTAAAGAATTATACTCTCTTGTACACAAAAGCAGTTAGAATAAGATGGTAGTTTATTTAGGGGCAAGGGAAGGGAAGGGGGGAGGGAAGGGAAACCACGAAAGAAATCCATGGGGAGATAGGTATGGAACAAAGCATGTGGCTCTGAGGTACCAATCTCCTCGATCAGGAGACTGGCAGGTACTTTTATAGAGGACTGATGGGGGTGTGACCTGATGAAAAAGGAAAGCTCCTTTAGTGAGGGAGGACCATCCCCCACTGGTGGTGACTAGAGGAATTGGGTGAGGGGTGGCTACAAATCTTTCAAGCCATCTTTCTCTTCAGGATAAAAAGACAGCAGCCACACCCAAACTTTTCTCCCCAGGGGTAAGAGAGACCAGAATGAAGGGTGGAGGTCCCAAAGCTATCTCAGTCCAAACTGGTTCTGCTTATCTCTCTAGGCTTATCTGTCCTCTGGTTTAGTTTCTCAAGGAGAAGATTCCTTGGTGAGTCCCAGAGAACTTCTGGGGTGCTCTGCACCCTCAACACCTATGAATGGGATGAGTGAACACATGTAGCAAACACAAGAAGAAGGAAATACACATAGTGAACACATGTGACCAGGGCAAATATGTTGAAGGGAACATACATAGGGGATATAATTGGTCTTGGCAATTTCATGGAGGAAGTACATATGGTTAGGGCTCATGAACATTCACATCTCCAATGTGGCAGGACAACCAGTATCTTCTAATGATTCATCTTATTGCTTCCTGTGGCCTTTTCCCCTCTGTTTTAATATGACACACATTCAGCCAGGCATCTCATCTCTTCCACATGTGATAGAGACTATTACACATGACATAGTCTCTGCCATGTGTTGCTCATGGTTGGTCTGTTGCTTCCATGGTCACTGCTGGTCACTACCAGTCATGGTTCTATTGGGCACAAGGTTGTGTTCACCTTTGTTTCCACCTTTAGACTTCAGCTAGGATCCTCAGCTGACGTGTTGCCTTTTCCTCGGAAGAAGAGGAGTGGGCTCATAGAGGCATTTCTGTTAAATTTCTTTTAGAAAAGTGGAAATAACACACTGAGTTATAAGAAAAGGGGAAAAAAGCCTTCTATGGCTTTCTTTTTTTTTGTTTTTGTTTTTAAGTGAGGCAATTGGGGTTAAGTGACTTGCCCAGGGTCACACAGCTAGTAAGTAAGTGTCTGAGGCTGGATTTGAACTCAGGTACTCCTGACTCCAGGCACAGTGCTCTATCCACTGTACCACCTAGCTGCCCCATATGGCTTTCTCCAATAAGGAAGTTTGTTTCTATGAGCCTTGGCTGGAAGAGGTATTTCCTTTCCAGAAGGAGATTCCTCATTCCAGTGGTCAAATTCTTTGGAACACAGATCATTAGTACCTTCACCTTTAAATATGTTTTGGGTTTTGTTTTGTTTTTGTTTTTGTTTTACTTTGTTTTTCTGGTCTTTGAGGGTAACCTCTTCATCAGGGGCCTTACTCCAAGTAAGGGTCAGAAAGTTCACATAATTTAATGCTTAACATTTCCACTGGACTCTTGTATCCTCAACCTTTTTTGGTTGTGGGAAGACCCTTTTGAAATGAAATCCCCCTGAACTGTGTTGGTCTTACCTACTGAATTCTTTTCAAGAGAACCAAAAATGCTTTGTATCGGTTATGCAAATAGATCTGACTAAGACCACAGGCTATGCCAAGAGGACAAGATCATTGTTTTCCCCTGCCTAGCTGAATTCCTGGCTGTATGTATATATAGCCAACAATAATCTCCTCCTGAGGGAATTTGTATTTCTTAAGAAATTGAATTCTTTTTTGTCTAGCCTTCATGATACTAACTTCCCAAAGATAGCTCATCTAGAAAGATTACATTATAGACTCACAAGAAAGCAAGAATCTTGTGGGATTTGGTCTTGACTTCACTCTCATTCACACTTGATCAATAATCAAATGTCAATGTTCGTTGATTTTCAGCCCACAATTTTTTTTTCTCTCACCTACCTTTCTCTTCACTCATGTGCCCACCACCCTAGGCTGGCTATTGCAATCCTCTTTTAATTGGCCATTCTGCATCTGGCCTCTCCCCAGTCTCAGCCCATCAAGCCCTACTGAGAGGTGAGCAGTGAAAGAGAGGGAAGGAGTAACTAAGTGACCAGTTCAAAGAAAACTTTGAAAATTTCTCCCTCTAACAGAGATAACCCAGATGTCTCTGGTAGTGGCTTCCCTCAGGAGAGAGTCGTAATCAAGTCTGACAGCAAAGATCTGCTTTCAAAGGGAGATGCTACATCCACTTTTGATGTAGAACTGAGCTTATTCCTATGCAGGCTGAGGGGAATGTGGAGCCCGACAATTACAGAGTGAAATGGATCAAAGCAGTCAGTCAGTCAGCACAAGGCAAGCCCTGGAATCCTTCTTTATCTTCAAAATTAGGAATTAGATTCATTTTTCCCCCTAATTGAAATAATTGTCTTGACTCTCAATCTTTTTCTTATGCAAGCCTGATTGTAGATGGACTTCTGGTGCAGTTTAAAATGAAAATTTCCCAGAATTGAGGACTTAGGAATCTGCAAGTTGACACTGACACCACTATGAAAGTGTACATCCCCAAACCCTGCATATACAGGAACACCAGGAGTCTTAAAAACACTCTTGGCATATCTACTGCTTTTATCTTGGCAAAGGAATTTTCACTTTGAGGCCTGGAGAACACCAAGCTAGGATTCATGGGAAGTGGGCTTCCATAAATGTATTCAAAACCCCAGTATGGGCCTTTGGGCCGTGTGGGAAGAAAATACTGAGACTATCCCCAGCATTAATGTATTAATGTAGAGGAGGGTGAGAGGAGGCTCTGACCTTGAAGAAAATGTCAGCAGGCATTTAAGTGCCTACTATATGTGGGGTATTGTGCTAAGCACAGGAGATTTATGGACAGAAAGAAAATTACCCCTTACTTGCAGTGAGCCTATATTCTACTGAAGGAAACAACATGTATTCAGATAAATAGATAAATAATATATATGAAGTAGATTAAAAAGTGATTTGAAATTTATTAATAATGGGAGGGGGCAGCTAGGTGGCGCAATGGATAAAACACCGGCCCTGGATTCAGGAGTACCTGAGTTCAAATCTGGCCTCAGATACTTGACATGTACTAGCTGTGTGACCTTGGGCAAGTCACTTAACCCCCATTGCCCTGCAAAAAAAAAAGAAAAAAAATAATGGGAGGAAATTAAGAAAGGCCTCTGGCAAGGGATAGCACTTGAACTGAACCTTGGATGTTATTAAGGAGTTAGATGGCTGAGTGGCTAGAGCATTGGGACTGAAGTAAAAAAATACCACCCAGAGTTCAAATATGGCTTTAGACACTTACTAGCTGTGTGTGCCTAGGCAAGTCACTTAACTTCGGTTTGCCTCAGTTTCCTCTCCTATAAAATGGGGATACACTTACTTCTCAGGGTTGTTGAGATGATGAAAGTAGATAATAATTGGAGATTAGCACAGTGTTTGGCACATAGTAAATGTTATACAAATATCAGCCATTAGCTATTATTATTAAGAGTTTGAAGAGGAGGAGGTGAGGAGAAAGAGCATGGTGGGCTGGAGAGACTTCCTATCCAAAGCGTGATGTAATGTTGTATGTAGGAAGCACCAAGTGGCTCAGTTAGCCCAAGATATTGAGTGCATCAGGAAAATTAATCAGCCTGAAAAGAGAGGTCAGAGTCAGATGGTGAAATATTTTAAATGCCAAGCAGGGGAATTTGTATTTTATCCTAAGGAAAATAGTGAGCCACTGGGCTCCTTGAGAACTAGGAGTATCAAAGTCACACTTGTGATTTAGGGGGTATCAGTTTGGCAGCTGTGGGGAAGATGAATCTGACAAGGAAGACGTGGGCTACAAGAAGGCCAATCAAAAGGCTTTTGCAGTAGGCAAGTTGACTGGTGGTAAAGGATTAAATTAGGGTGGCAGTCATGTGAGTATAGAAAAGGGGACAGGAGAGAGAAATGTTGCGGCCCTAGATGTGACAGGCTAATTGGCCAATGATTATTTATGGGGCATAAGTGAGAGGGCTGTCAAGGATGATTCCCAGGTTTGAACTGGGAGACAAAAAATGATGCCATCCTCAACAGAATTAAGGAAGTTAAAGGAGAAAAGGGAAGGATGTAGGAGAAAAGCTCGTGGGATCATAACTAATTTTGTTTTTAATATGTTAAGTTTGAAATGCCTCTAGGTTATTCAACTGGAAATATTCAACAGACAGAAATTAAGGATAGTTAGATATCTGACTTAGGAGAGAGAAATGGGTTAGATCTGAGAATTTGCATGTCATCTGCATGGAGTTCACAGCTAAATCTGTAGGAGTCGAAGAGATTCCCCAAGAAAGAGTCAACTGAGAAAGGAGACAAGAGGAGCCTGGTAAGAGCCTTGGGATATTAACACACATAGGCAGTTATACCCCATGGGAGGCAGGAATGGAATGGAAAAGGGCTGGATCAGATCACAGGATTTAGAGGTAGAGGAAACCTTCATTGTCTGGTCCAACCCTTTTATTTTACATATGAAGAAAAAGAGGTCTAGACATATGAAGTGACTTGTCCATGATCACAGATAGCAAATTATAGAGTCAAAATTCAAACCCATGTATTCTGATGTCAAATTCAGCATTCTTTCCAAGAGGCCAAAACTGGGATTCAAACCTAGGTCTCTTGGATACAAATCTAGTGTTTTTTTCTTCCTGTTGGGAAATGGCTAAACTGACTAGCTGTGTGACCACAACTTTACTTTCTTCACTTAGGCAGCCAGTAGGTTTGGTGGATAGATGTGGGACCTGGAAAATCTGAGTTTGACTCCTTTATCAGGCACTTAGTACCTCTCTGCCTCAGTTTCCTCATCTGTAAAATGGAACCTACCTCACAGGGTCATTAGGAGGATCAAATGAATGACCATGTGTAAAGTGCTTTACTAACCTTCAAGTGCTATGTAAATCCTATTATCATTGCCTGTGAAATGAGTGAAGTAGATTAGTTGCAGTGGATAAGAGAGCTGGGCCAGGGGCAGCTAGGCGGTATAGTGGATAGAGCACCGGCCTTGGAGTCAGGAGGACCTGAGTTCAAATCCGGCCTCAGACACTTAACACTTACTAGCTGTGTGACCCTGGGCAAGTCACTTAACCCCAATTGCCTCACCAAAAAAAAAAAAAAAAGAGAGAGAGCTGGGCCGGCCTAGAGTCAGTTTAAATCCGCCGCTAGACACTTACTAGTGTGACCCTGGGCAAGTTACAACCCTGTTCCCCTCAGTTTCTTCATCTGTAAAATGAGCTGGAGAAGGAAATGGCAAACCACTCCAATATATTCAACAAAAAAACCCCAACTGGAGTCATGAAGAGTTGGACACAACTGAACAGCAGCAACAGTAACAAAATCCTCCTAGCTTTCACATTTGTGTGTGTCTTTGGCCATTAAAACATGGCACACTGGCATTGAGAAGAGGTCTTGATCAAAATTGTGATTACTTGCCTGGAAGAACTGAAATCAGCCAGTGATTTTTTTTTTTGCTGTCCTTGTTATATATATTTTAAAACTTGCAAAAAGTTCTCAAGGATTCCTGAGGTATTTATGGAGAGGGAATACGTTTGCCTGTCTATGCATCCATTCTAGTTTGTTGTTTGTTTCTCTATCCTTGAGAGATATCCTGGTACAGTGGAGAGAGAGAGAGCTGGTCTCAGAGTGAAGAAAGTCTGGGTTGAAGTTCCAGCTCTGATGTAGATTGGCTGTGTCACTTAACCTCAGTCCCTCCTCTGAAGACCAGAAAAAAAAATGCCATCAAACATCCTCAATCACACCCTTCACCCTGCTTTGTTTTAAACAATAAGGAGGTTATAGGTTATTCTTTGGGAGATTTGAGGGGGAAATCCAAATCATTCCCTAGTTTCAGTCTTTACCACAACATCCTGGATATAGGCTGAGCGGAGGGAGGAGAAGGGCTACAACACTGGAAAGAAAGAGGTCTCCCACCCCCAGAGGCAGGAAGGACCAGTGGACCTCTCCTTCTTGGGGTATCCAGCTGAGGTTCCCATGCCTCTGAAGTATAGACCATTTAATGAATAGATATGGGGGCCCTTTGGGGGATCAGCACTTTGGAGTCTTCTGTACTTTCTCTCCTTTGGACAAAACTATTTTGGGGGGGGTGCCCAGGACCTCCTGAAGCATAGCTTCACTCATCAGCATCCTTTACTAGAAGTTCCTGCTGAAATAATGTGGGCAGTTCACTGTGTCTGCTCCCTAAATCTGGCGGTGACTCATTATTAGGCTCACCAAATGATTCCACATCCTCCTCCAAACGAGGAGGCAAATGGCTGTGTTACGTAAGGTCTACAGCTGGCCTGGGTAATTGAAAGTGAGAGAACTTTGCTGCTGGAAAGGCCTGCCTGCAGTGATATGACTCTTCACCCCACGATACCAATCTTTACAAGGGGAGAAACCCTGGCAGGAGGAGAGACCCAACAGAGAGGGTGTGCTGGTAGAGTTGGGTTTTTTTTTTTGTTTGTTTTGCACAGGAGGCCTAGTGTTTAGAATAACTTGTATTTTCTGCCTTGTTAGAATGGGGCCCTGCTGTAATGTCTGTGATCTTATCTCTTGCTGGGCCTGAGCTAAGCTTCGGGAAGCAGGACTTTCCCAGTGTTCTTTGCCAGACAAGGAAACATGGCATGGGATTCCTATGCCCAGGGTCCCACCCAAGCAGGACCACACAGGACCGACAATTTCCAAGAAAGGGAAGGAGAATTAACTGCTTTTATATCATCATTTTTACCACATTGGGAATTGTAGACATAGAGTAGAGTTGTAGTGCCTAAGGGAAAGAAAGACTGTTCTTTGTTATTTGAGGAGGTGGGGTCATCATTTTAAAATTATGCTTGGGAGGAGGCAGGAGCTAGACCAAATGACCTCTTGTCATAACCTCAAACCCAGACATTCCAATCCTTTTTTTCCTAAGGAAATCACTTCCAAGGAGCAGAAAGAATCAAAGAGGAGGGTTTTTCTTTTAATTTTCATTGGTTTTTTATTGTATTCTGTCTATATATAGCCCTGTATTCTGCCCCTTCCTCCTCCCCAGCAAGCTTGTACTTTGTAACAACAACTAAAGTTTAAAAAGAAGGAAAAAATGAAAAGCAATTTGGCAAAAATAACCAACACATTATCTCAGATTGATAAAACATGCAGTATTCCAGACTGATAGTTCCCCTTCTCTGTAAAGAAGGAAGAGAGGTGGATTTTCTTTTTTTCTTCTTCTAGGACAAGCTTGGTAAGGTGAAACTTTAATACCTATTTCTGGGCTCAATTTCCTAGGTTTCAAGAATCAGTCAAGAGAAAAAGGCATGGATGAGTTGCACTCTGCTCTGAGGAAAAGACCATGTACTTTCGTGAGCCCATAGATCCATCAAATTATTGAAGTACCCATTTTAGACAAAGAAGAAATCACATTGGAGAATTCCACAGGAAGCTTGCAAAAATGGATGAAAAGGAGAACATCTTTTCATCATTTTGTTCTGGATACATACACCAGCTGGGTACCTGGATCTGTGGGCAGTTTCACAGCCACTTTTACCTGCTGCATTGCCTGCACGCAGTGAGTTGAGATGGACCAGGAAAGGCATCATTGATGAGAGAGTACACTGACCCACAGCTTTGCAACCAATTAAAGCCCAAGGGGGCATATGTGAGCAAAGAAGGGGATCTCCAATTTTTGTTACAAGGAAGTACTTAGATGGGGGTGGGGCAAAGTAGATAAATGAGTAGTCATTTTTATGTTAAAAAGAGCATCAATGATATGTTATTTTTAAATGCTCAGAAAAAAGGGGTACAAAGGACACAAACAAATGGAACAATTTTGTTACTACATTATTCAATTTAATATATATGTAATGGAAGTACTATACAATGGGGATGCAATCCCCAGAACATGCCAGGGGGCTCAGCCTGTTGCCAACCCCCAGGGAAAGTTTGGTGAGCCTGCTTCTGGAAGTATGAGGATGTAAAATTGAGAATGCTCAGTTATTCTGTGACTTTTCTGTCCACTTACTACAAACAAGTTGATTAATAATAATAATAATGACAAACTTTTATATGGTGCTTCAAGGTTTGCAAACCACTTTATGACTATCATCTCATTTTATCCTCACAATTAGCTTGAGAAGTAGTGTCATTATTACTCTCATTTTACCAATAAGGGATTTGAAGCAGACAGACAAGGGAGTGACTTGCCCAAGTTCACACAGCCAGTGTCTGAGGCAGGATTTTAACTAACCACTGAGGTAGAGCTGAGAGTCTGGACAAAAGGCTCCAATGGAGAAAGGAGATCTTTCTTTCCTGGTGGTGATCAAGGCGAGGACTGAGTGGGAAGAAAGGTAGGTAGCCTCTGCTCTATTCCTCACACCCAATCCCCACTTGATGCCAGGAACACCTGGCAGCTGGGCTTCTTTCCCTCTTGGTGTTTGCTCTTTCTCACGCTTAGGTGAATTAGTTTTGAGATGGAGTGGTCCGGGTCATGTTTCAAAAGATCAGAAGAACCACTAGAGATCCAATGATAGAAATCCATGGCAAGTGCTATGGAGCTGAGTAAGGCACTGGCTGAGACCTGAGGAGAGAGCTGGGGTGGGGATGGTGTGAGGACGGTCCGAAATTGCCCTGTAAGTACTTCTGGCTCATGGCTTGACATTAGGTAGCTAGGTGGTACAGACCTAAAGTCAGGAAGACCTGAGTTCAACTCCAGCCTCTGACACTTACTAGTTGTGTGACCCTGGGCAAGTCATTTAACTCTATTTGCCTCGGTTTCCTTATTTGTAAAATGAGCTGGAGAAGGAAGTGGCAAACTACTCCAGTATCTCTGCCAAGAAAACCCCCAAATGGGGTCACAAAGAGTCAGATATGACTGAACGACAACAGCATGACCTAAGAGGAATGGCCCCTCTATGTGGCATTCCTAGGGAGGTGCTACATATCTGTAGCTACATCATCATTATGTATGTCATTATCTATATCTATCTACATGTCTATCTCTTTCTCTCCATCCCTCCCTCTAAGTATTTATATACTTCTTAAAAAACAAAAACTGTCATGTAGCAATAGTTTAGAATTTTTTATGTAATCCTCCTCCTTGCTCCTTGTATATGGAAATGTTTGTGTCAGTCGAGTATTTTAAAGTTCAAAATAAAAAAGAATGTTTTAAAGGAAGACAATGCTGTAGGAGGTTGACTTAACATGCAGTCTAGAGCTAGCCAAGCTGTGGTTTAGATGAGAACTGGAGATGAGTGGAATTGCTGACCTATAAGGAGCAGAAGTCTCCTAGGGAGAGACTAAGACTAATAGCTGCTAAAATCAGACATGCTTGGATCCCAGCAAGCACAAGAAACCTAACCCTGAAGAGCAAGGAAAGGGTAAGGTCGGATAGCACAATGCATAAAATTGAGGAAAGCCAGTCAATTTTCATTAGGCACAATCAGTATCAGAACCTGGATCCCACCCCATTTTAGGATGCTCTGCAGGGAAAATCTGGCATGGGAAAGAAGGGGGATGGAGTACCTACCCTTGCTTTTTGTCATTAAAAGGCCTAACTCTCCTAAGGAAGGAATTACAATGGAAAAATAACCCTTTAAGATGGCTAAATAGGACAAAAGGTCCTCCAAGCACTGACCAGTCTGCTTGTGAGAATACGGTGTATGCTCCTGAAGATCTTTATGTGACTTGTCCAGGGTCACACAATGGATAAGCCTGGCCATCTGCGACCTGAATGCCTTCTAGAAGCAAAACTGACATACCCTGCAGCTCTGCCCAAGGCACATTCTTCCTTCTGGTCCCATGATCCTCCCAGTTACCTGGACCCCAGCCACCTCTCAGTTCAGGAATAATCGGACAAGTGCCAGAGGTAGTAGGGGGGGAAAGAGGCGTTTTAAAAACATCTAAGTCCGCTTTAAATCCTCATGACAACAGTAATTGGTCTTATACTTTGGCTCAACCTCAGGAAGGAATCCCCATCCACTGCATTAGACAGTTGGTTAAAGGCATTAGAAAGGCTTATTTTCATGTTCTTCTCTCTTATTAGGCATCATCCTCTAAACTAGGAAAAATAATCAAAAAGAACTACCAACTAATAATGCTATCTGAGTTGCTTTCCTCCCTCCCTCCCTACTTCTTTCCTTCCCTCCCTCCTTCCCTCCTTCCTTCTTTCCTTCCTTCCTTTCCTCCCTCCTTCTTCCCTCCCTCCTTCCTTCCTTCCCTCCCTTCCTCCTTCTTCCCTCCCTCCTTCCCTCCTTCCCTCCCTCCCTCCTTCCCTCCCTCCCTCCCTCCCTTCCTTCCTTCCTTCCTTCCTTCCTTCCTTCCTTCCTTCCTTCCTTCCTTCCTTCCTTCCTTCCTTCCTTCCTTCCTTCCTTCCTTCCTTCCCTCTTTCTGACTTTCTTTGTTTCTTTCCCTCTCTTTCTTTCGTCTTTGGCAAAACAAAGTGAAATATGGCAGGAACATCTGTTGCTATTGCTGGCTGTAGACAGTGCAGGGTGGAGTGTCTACATTTGAGTTGCTTTTCAAAGTTGTCTTTGATTTCTTTCCCTTCTGCTGCAGGCAGGGACTGAGTGTGTGATACATACAATAGGGCACTTCCAGCCAACTTCTGACGGCACTCACTGTTCCTCACACAAACTTAAGGGTAGATTTTCCTTTTGTGTTTGTCCTCACCTAGATCTTTCAGGTGTGGGTGGATGGCTGAAAAGTTGCTTGTCTCATATATTAATTTGAGAAGAAAGTTGCAACAATGAAAAACACACACAATTCACTAAATAATTCTAGGATTTTAGGTATGGAAAGGGCCTCCTAGATCATTGAATTCAACCCCCTGTTCTTGTAGAGGAAAAGGGTCAGACCCAGAAAGGTGAAGAGACTTGTCCAAGGTCACACATGTAGCAAACTTAGATGTCGAATTCAGGCTCTTGACTTTCTGTTTGGTGTTGGTTAGATGACATGGATGCTGCCACTCCTCAAATATAACTAATGTTTTAAAGGGATAGGGACTAAGCTTATGATTTTGTTAGTATAGGGAACTTCCAGGTGAGGAAACTCCCTCTACTAAGGCTGAGCAGGACCTTCTCTGCTATAGTTTTGGAGAGTTACCTAGACCACCCAATCATGATGTTTCAGACTTGAACCCAAGTCATCCAGACCAGTTCTCTTTCCACTATGCCATGCTTCCTCTCAACACTTTTAAAGATCCAAAAAATTAAGTATTGAGTATTTTATAAAAGGGGACATTTAAAAACCTATTCAATACCATAGGTACAATCCTGACCCTAGTATAATAAATGTATCATAAACTTAGAAATATCAACACAAGTGCAGTATCCAGTTCTCACCCACTCATGCTATTTGGAACTGTGGCTTCTAGCCAGGGACTTCAGTTGAAATCCCGGAAACTCCCTGACTTAAAACAGCATCTGGGTGTTTGCTGCTTCATGGGAACTTTAAAAAAAATTGGATCTATTTGTTTTTAAAAATTGACTTCTTAGGGGCAGCTAGATGGCACAGTGGATAGAGCACCGGCCCTGGAGTCAGGAGTACCTGAGTTCAAATCCGGCCTCAGACACTTAACACTTACTAGCTTTGTGACCCTGGGCAAGTCACTTAACCCCAATTGCCTCACTAAAAAAAAAAATAAATAAATAAATTGACTTCTTTACCCCTATGTGCCATCACATCTCTTCTGCTACTATTATCCCATCTTTCAGAAATGTCCTGACTATGGAAGGCAGGAGCTCCGAAACACGCTGGACTAAATTAAACGATTGCTGGCTTGCCCAATATTTACTAAATGCTACTTCAAGGTGGGCAGGGTAGGGGCATAAGGGTTGTGGGGTTTTTTTGGGGGGGATTTTAAAGACATACCAAAAGTATATTAGTAAATGCTTAACAACTGGCCCTTAACAACTGGGGGTGATGGTGGAAGTGGGTGGGGGTGGAGGGAAGTATGCAGTACTTACATTTTGAAATTTAGTCTGAATTATTAACATTTCTTCTATCACTTTTTAAAGTCTAGACAATAAAAAAATTAAAGCATTATTTGTAGCATTTGCAAATTTCCCAGCTGCAAATGCTCACACTGAAGATTTAACAATCATCTTTCAGGTTGACTCCACTATATCCTTGGATATAATCCCTACTTTATGGGAATTTACACTCCCAGACTCTAAGAAGGATGGATAATGGACAAACAATGTCTGCCAGGGTTGGTGTCTTTAGATTTTCCCCTCCCCCAAGATCAAAGATCTATTACTGTAGTTGAGCTCCCTCATTTACAGGTGAGAACACTGAGACCTAGGGGATCTAAGTGCCCTTTTCAAGTTCTAGGCTGTGGAGAGAGGAGGGGATGTCAGGTCTATTTTTTTCTCAGCATCAAAATTGGAGGAATAGGAGAAGGGAAAGGTTATGTATGGAAAAGGCATCTTTTGTACCCGCCCCCATTGGGAGACAACTTTCGGGAGGAGCAAGTGTGAAACGGAACACTAAATGGAAACCAGTCTAAGTATAGTTGTAAATGGATTTGTGTTTAAGTGGAATGTTAGAGCTGGAAGGTGACTTTGACATCATCTAATCCAACCCACTCATGGTACAAATGAGAAACCTGAGACCTGGACAGGAAAGGTCAAGCATCTTACATCCCTGCTCAAAAATCTTTAAAGGGTCTGTATTTTCTATGGCATAAAAGATACAATAAATTTAGCTTGGCATATAAATTGGTAGCAGATATGGAACTAGAATCATAGATTCCGAATTAGAGCTGACCCCAGAACCAATCTAGTCCAATCCCCAATTCAGGTCAAAAAATCTCCTCAACATATCTTGCAGGTGCAAAGTTTCCTTCCCCTAGAGTCTCTGCTACCCTGAGCTTAAACCAGCTGAGAAGAACACTAAGACAAGACCTAGACTTGTCTCAAATGCTCTGCCTTCATTCTTTCTGATTAAGCCTTCTATCTCAGTTGATAAGTAAATACCCCTGAGAGGGGCAGGAATTTCAGACCTCATTCAGTGGTTTAAATATTAGTGTGAATAAAAGATATCAAAGCAGTTTTTAAGGCAAGAAGAAAATGGAGGCATTGAGGAAGCTTAGGTAATGTGTGGAGAAGACTTGAGGGAAGGAGGTAGTGGCTAATCCCAGAGAAAGGAGCCAGGGGACAATTACCAAAGTCCCTTCTTGGTTGTAAAAGGCTTATGGTCTTCTAGATATGACCTGCAACCTTGTGTAGGAGGTACTGCCTCACTGAGACAACTGGGATAGTGTAACGATTGGAATAACGCCACCTGCTGGATACTTACTGTAGAAGAGTTCTGCCCATGAAGGGAAGGTCTTTGAGGGCAAGACCAGGAGTCTTTTCTTCAGGAGTCAGGAAGTGACGCGGACTAGTGGGAGGAGGAAGGAAGAGACTGGCGCTGACTCTGGCTCTTTCCTGAGGACGCTGGCGGAGAAGGGAGCTAGAAATGTGCTCTCCCTTTAATAGATAGGAATCTAGGCCTTTCTCTCTCTCTTTACCAAATTCTTATTCTCCTTAATAAATGCTTAAAAGTCTAACTCTTGCTAAAGCTTGTAATTGATTGGCGACCACTCATTAGATATTTTAGACAGTTTAGCTAGAATTTTAGCCCTTAACAGATGGCTGACCACGAAGAGGAAAGCTAACCCTCAGTCTTCTGATCTTCTGGTTGGGTAAGAAATTTCCCCTCCCTCTCCCTTTAACTGCTAAGTACTGGCGTACTGGCTGTGTTTTCCCTTTAAATTTTTTCGAATGGACCTTTTAAACTCCCTAATTACCCTATTTTTGATTTTAGTCTGTTTAACCAGACAAATGGGAGATAAGATCATGTTAATGCTTTGTTTTTGTGGATTTTCTATTTTTCTTTTTATTTTTGTTAAAAGAGCCAGCAACTTACTCACACAAGGAAATATCTCCCACTCTCCCAACCATGCTTTTTCAGAGAAACCTGAAGAGATTCCCGCAGCTTTTCCCAGTTCTAACACTAATTGTTGCTCTAATTTTGCATGCCTGGAGGCAATGACCCACCCTCTAGAAGTTTTTAATCCCCTAGCGCCTGGAGGCAAAGTGGGGGAAGAGGAATCCAGGCCTGAGTTCAAAATCAAGTCTGATTCAAATTGTGCTGGTCCCTCCCCTCCTCTCCAGACCCCACCCTCTACTCCCCCCATGGCCAAGCCCATTGCTTCCCCTGCCCGGGAAGTCCAAAGATCTAATGCGCATGCTCAACTTTCTCTAACTACATTTGCAGCTTCAGGCTCAGCCCTTCCCCAGCCTGGCTGTGCTTCTGAGACAACCTTAGAAAACCCTTTCAATTCCAGATATGCTCGTTTTGTTCATAATTTTGCTAACCTGCTTTTGTCTTTAATTAGTAATCTTATAAAGCATTTGTATGGTGAAAAGCCCGACAGACAATATAGAGGGGTTAAAGAAGAAAAACTTAAGCTGAATAAGAATGACAATCATCAACATAGTTCAAGACTCTGCTTCTTTTGCCATGGAAGCGTATATATTTTACAGAAATGTAGAAGTAAGCAGCAAGGTATTGATATGAGTATTGGGGATTTTAGATATCGGAATCAAGAGTGTTCTGAATTCACTCAGATTATTAATGTCAGTTCAGAGGTTACATAGGATTTCTATGCTATTACATATACATTTTGAAATTAATGGTATGGCTTTATTTTCATAGAGATTTTCATGCTTTTGAGATTGTGTCTTATACTTAGTTTTTAAAACAAGGAGAATATTTGTAAAAGCTTTTTATAGTTGTGATCAAGTTTATATTTTATAAGACTCATTAATATTAAGTTCATATTCATTTAGATTTCCTTAGTTTGAATTTCATTGTTTTTTATTGTTCCATGTGTATTTTCTTCTATTCGTTTATCTATCTGATTTTGAAAAATTGCAAGATGGTTTTGATTTCATAATACAATGTTAATTCTAGGAGTATTGTGCTCCCATATTCTGAGTTGTTTGTTTTTGTTATTTTTTCTCAACTGATTATTTGATCAAACTCTTTAAAGCATTTCTTTGGCAAATTGGTTGCCATGGCAAGTGTAAAGTTTTCTTTTTTCAAAAAAAAAGTTTTCTTTGAGATTCTGTTGTGCTTTAACTTGTATTTAAATATGTTCAGATTTTTCAAAAAAGTAATTGTATACTAAGTTAAAAAAGGGGTATTATTTGAAATTGTTGCATAATTATATATTGTGTTCTGAGTCAAGATGTATTCACATTTTTTGCAATCATTTATTATCCTCAATTTTTAAATCCATATGAGACTTGGATTATGGGAACTTATCATTTAAGACATTAATTGCCTTTATTCTGAGTTATCAGATGCCAGTTGGCCAAGATGCCATCCAATCACAAGAGGAATACATGCAAGAGCAGACACTGAACTGTCACATGAGGGGAGAAATGCATGAAGTCAAGGTATGGCCGAGGGAACAGCTTTTGACTAATGTTGAGGTTGGATTCTCTTGGTTTAATATTTTATTTTATTTTTCCCCACAATATTGTACAGATGGCTGGAAGTATTCATCCCACCCATCTCACTCCTACACCTGGCTTCTATGCTCCCTCCTATATGCCTGATGCCATGGACATCTCAATCCCATGCATCTGATTAAGTCTGACTCAGTTTCCTCCAATATGTTCGGTGGCATGGACATATATTCCATCCACCTATTTTAAGCCTGGCATACTGCATGGACAGTACATATTGCTCAAGTGTGGGAATGCTCATATCCCATCATTTCTCTGTTCTTTTATGGTAACCCCCATAATTATCTCAGGTGTCATGATAAATAACAGTGTTGAATTTGGCCTTGACACCTGTTACCAATTATATTAGATTTTTTAATTTCTCATAATGGCATGAGGATAATTAGGCAGATGATGCAAAAAGTGATAAAACAAAGATAAAAATTATTTTTATTAATTAATATCGCAGCAATTGTCTTCTCAATTACCCTCCATGAGGGGGGACTATAGTAATATTATATTTCAATTTTTGTTTTATTATATGTTTCATGTGTAACAACTAAGATTCTGAATTCCCTTAGACATGTTTTTGAGAACTTTCATTGTTTGATTTGATTATTGACAAAGCTATTTTAAAGTTGTGTTAAGCTCAATTTTGTAGGAAATTTTCCTGGCTGATTACCAGCATCCACACATCAACCCCTGAAAAGACTTCCATTCCACGACTACACCTAGAGGACATCTGAGAAAAGACTTTCAGAGACTTTAAATGAACAGTTTTGATTTGTTCTTTTTGTTGGTTTTTTTTCTCTTTCTGTTATAATATACACCATCTGTAACATGTATTCTCTGCAGAGGCCCTCCCTTTGCAAGACTAATGTCAAAGCGTCGGTTCATGAGGACAAAAAAAATCGCCCCTCTGGACAAAACTTTCCTCTCTTCCTTTTCTATATTGTTGTTCACATATTATTAGTTAGCAATAGTTATCATATTGTTTTTACTGTTCCGTCAAGGAAACATTTTGTTTCTTGAGGAACAACAGGGGGGACTGTAACGATTGGAATAACGCCACCTGCTGGATACTTACTGTAGAAGAGTTCTGCCCATGAAGGGAAGGTCTTTGAGGGCAAGACCAGGAGTCTTTTCTTCAGGAGTCAGGAAGTGACGCGGACTAGTGGGAGGAGGAAGGAAGAGACTGGCGCTGACTCTGGCTCTTTCCTGAGGACGCTGGCGGAGAAGGGAGCTAGAAATGTGCTCTCCCTTTAATAGATAGGAATCTAGGCCTTTCTCTCTCTCTTTACCAAATTCTTATTCTCCTTAATAAATGCTTAAAAGTCTAACTCTTGCTAAAGCTTGTAATTGATTGGCGACCACTCATTAGATATTTTAGACAGTTTAGCTAGAATTTTAGCCCTTAACAATAGTTAATGGATAACATTAAGCCATAGCTATTTGGCCAGGTTAACTTGTTTGCGAGAGTTATATAGAGGACCTTATACTTGCCATATAGGATAAGGCCTTTAGAATCTGGGTTAAGAGACAGGATTTAAACTGTTAGGAGACTAGACACCTGGAGAAATGTTCCTCTTCTGAACTTCTAAGTTACCTTATATAAGCTCTATCCTTTGGTGAATCTACTCCCATGGCATCAAAGGATAGAAGACTCTCCTTAGAATCCAAAAGAATTGAGCTGAAGTTCAATCTCTAGGACTTAAATTACATTGGTAGAGTGAGTTTCTTCATCCTAAACCAATGAAATCACAGGTGCAGACCAATGCCAGCATGAATGGCTTCTGCAGGAGTATGCTAAAAAATACACACAAGACATATTTAAGTTAAATCCTCATTATTAACATTCTCTCCATAGCTTTCTTAAGTCTAGACAATCAACAATATAATAAATCAACCCCCAATTTGTAACAACTGCCAATTTCTGAGGTGTAAATACTTTGAACAGTTGACAATTGGCTCTCATGAGGCAGTTTGAGCTGGCTCCAACACATCCCTACTTCTAGACCTAAAGAGCCAGGCCAATCTGTTCT
The DNA here is from genome assembly GCF_019393635.1 of Dromiciops gliroides. Taxonomy (NCBI): domain Eukaryota; kingdom Metazoa; phylum Chordata; class Mammalia; order Microbiotheria; family Microbiotheriidae; genus Dromiciops; species Dromiciops gliroides. The sequence continues at coordinate 175,608,197 of NC_057865.1, forward strand.
CCAAACTGCAGTCTTTCAATCCAGCTGTCAGCTCAGCATTCCTAATTAGATGTCCAGCAGCAACTTAAACCCCATCTGCCCCAAACTGAATTCATCATCTGACCCTCTTCAAACTTGTCCTATTCCTATTGATGGTAGTGCCATTTTTAAAGTCACCTAGATTTAAAACCTTGAAACCATCTTTGACTCTTCCTTCTCCTTCAATCCCTATAGGCACTGAATCCTGTTTACTCTACATCCATACCACATCTCATGTACTCTCCATTTTCTGAACTCCTCTTTCCACCACTCCAGTTCATCACTTTTCACCTGGATTATTGCAATAGCCTTCTTGCTGGCCTCCCTACCAGTCTTTAGTCTCTCCTTTCTTGCATCTATCTTTTTTCACATCCACCAAAATCATCCTTCTAACGGTTGTGACAATGAAACTCTTCTGCTCCAGAAATCTTCAGTGGTTCCCTCTTGCTTATAGGATAAAATACAAACTCCTTATACCTCACATTTAAGGTGTTATATAACATGACCCCAACCTGCATTTCCAGACTTATCTTCCATTGCTTTTCTTCATTGTTTCTTAATCTTTTTGTTCCTGCACTCTCTTCCCTCCAACCCTTTGCCTCAGTCTGCCCGTGATTCATTCCCTCTTCACTACCACCTGCTGAAGCCCTTCTTTTTCTTCAAGGTCCAGCTCAGCTGCTACCTCCTTTATGAAGTCTTAACCTTTTCTTATTTCACCCTTTTAAAGTTTTGTCCAAACCTCTCCTTTGTCCTTAGCAATTTCACTTTATCCCATAATTTTGTTGTTGTTCAGTCACTTTTCAGTTGTGTCTGACTCTTTGTGACCCTATTTGGGTTTTCTCAGCAAAGATACTACAGTGTTTTGCCATTTCCTTTTCCAGCTCATTTTACAGATGAGAAAACTGAGGCAAACAGGGGTAAGTGACTTTTTCAGGGACACACAGTTAAGTGTCTGAGATCAGATTTGAACTCAGGTCTTTCTGACCCCAGGCTGGGTACTCTATCCACTGTGCTATCTAGCTGTCCCAAGAATTATATCCCATACTTATCCCCTTGTCAATTGTAAGCTCTTGGGGCAACTGGGTGGTATAGTGCATGGAGCACAGGCCCTAGAGTCCAGAGGACATGAGTTCAAATCTGGTCTCAGACACTTGACACTTACTAGCTGTGTGACCCTGGGCAAGTCACTTAACCCAGATTGCCTGACCAAAAAAAAATTTATAAGCACTCATGCCATTTTATTTTCATTTTTGCACACTCAACTTCTAGAATCGTGTCTGGCACATAGTAAGCACCTTATAAGATTTGAGTTGAATAAAGGATCCAGTCTTGGATTTGGGTTCTTTATGGGACTCCAATTTTAATCCTTTATATTTAGGTCTTGTTTTTCAAGGTAACTATAGTCAAAGACTAATAAAATCACTAAGCAATCAACAAGTGCAGATGACTAGAATAGGACCTTGACTACAGCTGCTGTAGTTAGTTGGTGACTGCCTATCCCAGATAACTATTTCAGGGATGACCCAGTCATGCTACCCTTCACTCCCTCCTCTCCACCCATCTCTTCCACAGCCTTAATAAAGATGCTATGAAAGAATTGGCAAGCAAGCCTAGCTAATACTCTTCCATGCCTTTGCTCTTTTTCTTTTTTCTCTCCCCTCATTGGTAATAAGCCTTTTGAACTGTGGGCAAATGGCAACCCTCATGAACCTCTGCTGCCCCATGCTGTGCGTCACTAAGGTGCACCAGGAAGTCATTTTCAATCTTAGGGAGGACAGAGCAGAATCATCAGAAGTTAACAGTCACTAGCACATGGAGAGTCTAAACAAACACTCTTTAAAATAAGAAGCCCAGGGGCATCTAGGTGGTGCAGTGGATAGAGCACTGGCCCTGGAGTCAGGAGTACCTGAGTTCAAATCCGGCCTCAGACACTTAACACTTACTAGCTGTGTGACCCTGGGAAAGTCACTTAACCCCAATGGCCTCACTAAAAAAAATATAAGAAGCCCTCTGGAATATCTTTAGCTATTATATAATGGAAGGGGTATCAGTTAGGGGGATGTCTACCCCAAGCATGTGAAGACTTCTGGCAGAATGGGCAGTTGAGAACAATTTGTTCCAATGGCCATGAAAGCAGCTGAAGTAGGTGCTGTGGAGCTCTTAGAGCTTTGTCAGATGTTGAAGATGCCAAGGTTATCCACTGCATACTAGGCCACTGCCAGTCATCTTAATTTTTGTCTTGCCACTAGACTTTGATAATTCTGGAAGAGAGAGTGAGGCTGACTACTTTGCACAACTCTGCCTCACTTAAATCCAATTCATGTGCAAGTCAAGACATCACCTTCATGATGTCATTAGTCCTCAAAAAGAAAGGATGAACAACAACAAGAACTATGGAAGGGATTGACTAGGTACATTCCTATTTATCTTTTTAGAAGGATGTGATTCCCAGAGGAGACCAGGTGAAATAAAGAAGTGGAGAAAATTGTCAAGTAATTAAAATTTGATCTTTGTTGCATTTTTACCTCTCCCCTTAGACTTCTCCCACAAGGGCCCTTCTCTTTCTTTCTGATTTTACTTCCCCTTTCCTGCTTGTACACCTCCACCCCAAAGCCCTACCCTGTGATGATAGGATGACAAGTGATAATATTAATATTGTACAGGGGGGAATCCCATTTAGCACTTCTTTAAATCACATTAATAATTTTTTCCATAAAAGTATTTTATTATTTTCCAGTTACATGTAGAGATAGTTTTCAACTTTTGTTTTTATAAGATTTCTAGTTTCAAATTTTTCTCCCTCCCCCCCCCCAAGACAGCAAGCAATCTGATATAGGTTATATATGTACAATCACATTAAACATATCTCTGCATTAGTCATGCTGTGAAAGAAGAATCAGAGCAAAAAGGAAAAACCTCAAAAAACAACAACAAAAAAAAATAGAAATAGTATGGTTCAATCTGCAATAAGATTCCATAGTTCTTTTTCTCTGGATTTGGAGAGCATTTTCCATCATGAGTCCTTTGGAACTCTCTTGGACCATTGTATTGCTGAGAAGAGTCAAGTCTATCACAGTTGATCAACACACAATGTTGCTGATACTGAAATCGCATTAATTGATGAATTCAATGGTACTTGAATTCTTCATATTCATGTTAATAGTACATTTTTAGGGTTTACAAAGTGCTTTACAAAAGAGTTCTGTGTGGGAAGTATTGTCATTGTCGTTGTCATCATTCCCCACTTTACAGATGAGATAACTGAGGGTGAGCAAGGTTAGGTGACTTGCCTAAGGTTGCACAGCTAGTAAGTATCCCAAGGTAACATTTGAATGCAGGTCTTCCTGACTCAAGTCCAGAGTTTTAGCGACTTATTCCATATTGTCCCTCATAAAGCTGTTTCTCAGTGTACAAGTCAGTAGATGGCAATGGAAAATTCATGCCTATAGAAATGACCTGTGACTTCATCAGTGGTGGGCACAGATCCAGCTTGCAACTCCTCTGTGAGGATACCCTACATCTATTTTCCCTCATGTACCCACTTCTCACTTCCCTTCCCCACCATCCCCTCCCATCCCACAGACTGGGAAAAAAAGAAAAAGAAAAAGAAAGCACTTGTAAAGAATATGGATAGTCAAGCTAAACAGCTTCTTAAGTTGACTATACCACAAAAGGTATGTCTTATTTTGTACCATGGGTCCATCCATGCTCAATATTTTGCTGCAAAAAAGTTTAAGTGAGAAATAAAAGCCCCATTTGCCAATTAGAAGTCAAAATAGAGGGCAGCTATTAATAGAGGTGATGCAGTGGATAGAGCACTGGCCCTGGATTCAGGAGGACCTGAGTTCAAATCCAGCCTCAGACACTTGATACTACCTAGCTGTGTGACCCTGGATAAGTCACTTAACCCCCATTGCCTCACCAAAAGAAGAAGAAGAAAGAAGAATGAAGAAAGAAGAAGAAGTCAAAATAGATTCTATTCCAGTTATGAATGACCAACTAGTAAACATCCCATCTGGTGGTTCCCCATCCATTCTGATAGCAACCAAACTCTACTAGGCTAAACATATCAACTAGTGACTAATTTAGATAATTGTTCTCCACGACCTTTTTTTTTTAATCCCCATGGTGTTGGTGTATGTGTCAAACTACCCCATTTCCACTTCCTTTTATAACTTTTTGACAGATAATTTCAACTCAGACAGCATATTTCTCAATATACATATATATTTATACATACACACTTATACATTGTGATAAAATAATGGGATTTAGCAGATACTCAAAGACCCACCTGGAGATTAATCTAAACTGATTGTATCAAGTGAGAGTGATTGACTGCTGATTAGTCTACTTCAAAGTTAACTAGATTGTAATCACACCTGGCTAGCCCTTAAGAAGATATTGTTCTCAGAAGCTAGACTTTGAACTTAACTTGAGAATACCTTCAAGTTCAGTGAACCAATAGATTTAGAGGATGCCAACCAATCAGCTTGAAACAGTGTGTAAGGACTGCCTCTGTTCCAGACCTATAAAAAGCTTCCACAATCAGTTTGAGAAGAGTTCGTGATTGAAGCAGGCTCATGGTGGAGGATTTGAGGAAAAACCAGACTAGGCTGGAACTCTAGGCTAGATAGGCCTTTTCTTAACTTTCTGAACTCTATGTGAATACCTGTATGTTTTAATAAATGTTCAATGCCCAAAGACTGGTGCTAAAGCTTCTAATTTAAGGTGATCACACAATTTAGATTTTAAACATCACACCATACACATGTATACTTTAACTCATCTGTACATCTGTGTTTAGAGAGACCAGGTTTATTCTCAGAGGCTTTTTCTCTGAAATCTTATTGGCTCATGGCCCTCTGACCCCCCAAGGAATTTCCAGGAACATCAGAATTTGCTTCACATCCTTCCAAGGGAAATTAGCTCCCATGAAAGCACTAGGCTTTACAAAACAACAAAGAGTAATACTAGTTGTATTGACAATAGGTAAGGACACAAAATGGACATGTACATAAACCTATTAGTTGGTTTCTATATCCCCCAGGAACTTAAGTAATTCTCCAGGTTGTATGGGTGCCACATTCCCACTAACAGAAAGACATCAGTTTCAAGAACTGAGCACAAGCTCCCTCTCTTCAGTGGACCTCTTTTTTCAGAAACCAATCCAGTCCTCCTGACTTAAAGTACTTCATTATAAGGTATCTTCTGCAAGTGGAAAGAACTCAGTCACTAGGGAAAGTAACAAACTTTCCTTTTGTGAGCTCCACCTTCTTCTCTTAAGACCTGAACAGTCCACATGAATTAAAGTACCAATTAAAAGATTATTCAAGGTTGTTCCTCTTATGTTATGGATCCCTCCCCTTTATCCTTTTCTCCCTTTTCATCTCTATCTGGAAGCACCTCCTTCTCTCCTCTGACATTTCCACTTTTCCATTGGTTTGCATCTCTTTGTGATTTGTGTTTTCATCTAGCTCTGGTGTCTCCTCTCTAGGGGAAAAATATTATTCCCCGAGAGGCTGCTCAGGTGTGCAAGTATATCTCTACTGAAGCCTATGTCTCAGTATAGCCCCTTAACACAAATGTGTGAACTATCCATGAATCTGAGTCTGTCAGAACAAAGATTTCACGAATGGGAGACTGAGAAAGGGGAAGTCAAACCTTGTGAGGGAGATGCTAGAAGCTCCTGGAGAATGCTATGTGACATCCACTAAACAGATTTCTTCTTGAAGCCTCTTCTTCCTTTCTTCCTCTTTATCCTATGTATTATTCCCTCAGGAAAACATTTCTATTCTTCCCATTCCTTGTCCTTTCAGAACAAACATTTCCACCTACTTTCTTAACCTCCTTTAAACCAACCTTTACTCAAGTGCAAACATTTTTTTAATTAAAAAAATCATGTTTAATTTTTTGCTTTGTTTAGTCACTAGTTTTGCAATGATAATATTTTTATTTACAATGGCCAGCTAAATAAATGGGCAGTGGATAGGGCACCAGGCTTGGAGTGAGGAAGAACAGAGTTCAAATGGGACCTCAGATACCTAACAGCTGTGGTACCCTGGGCAAGTCACTTAACCCTGTTAGCCTCAGTTTTCTCATTTGTAAAATGAGCTGGAGAAAGAAATGGCAAACCACTCCAGTATCTTTGTCAAGAAAACCCCAAATGGAGTCATGAAAAGTCAGATATGACTGAAAAGACTAAACAACTACAACAAATTTTATTACATAGTTTCTTCATTGATGTACAGATAAATTTAAAGTTATAAGCAAGTGACTTATAAATCAATCCAAGTCTAAGTGGAGGCCATTTATACATTTAAATTGTTGGATAAATTCTAAACAAAACACTATGAGCTTAGGAATGCAATCCAAGTCTAAGTGGAGGCCATTTATACATTTAAATTGTTGGATAAATTCTAAACAAAACACTATGAGCTTCTTTCCTTGAAATTTTTCCTGTAATTTTCTTTGATATCAATTTGTGATAGGTTTCTTTGAACACTTGACTCCTTGTGGGTTTATATGATCCTGGTTATTGGATTGGATCATTGTTTCTATGTGGAATACTATTGTTAACTGAATGAAAAAGTATTATGAGTCAGGAGCCTCTTCCCTCACTCCTTCCATAGTGAATAATGAAGGCTTGGGCATAACCTCACTCTCTCTGTAGCCAGTCATTTACTTAGATGAATTTTGGGGTTGAAGTATTCATTGAAGGGGTCAAGTCTATGTTCAGGATCCCCCAGTCCTCTTGCTCATTTTCATTTTGTATGAGACAACTAACTTGTCTAGCTTTAGGCCACCACTAGCTTCTTATTCATCCAGTTTTCCCACAGTCAGGATGTTTCATCTCCTTGCTATGATTTACATGGTCATAGCAGCAATTTGCATTCCTCATTTTCCTTGGTGGAAAAAAGCAACCAACCACTTCTCATGGCTCTTTTAGTAGGATTGCTGTCTATGCAGCTGTTGAAAGGAAAACTTATTTCATCTCTCCTCCTTCAAGTCCTGCCAGTGGACCCAGATAGCTTTGGAAGAGAGTGAGGCTGATGGTTTTGTACAGCCTTGCCTCACTTAAATCCAATTCACTTGCAAGTCAAGACATCACCTTCCTGATGTCATTGGTCCTCTTCAAGAAGGAAGGACAAACAACTAGAGTATTGGTTTTGGTGACCCTGGGCAATCTACTTAACTTCTCAGGATCCCAGGCAACTCTAAGACTAAAAACTGGAGCAGTTACAAATCTACATTGGTATAAGGAGTTTCTCTTGGAATTCTCTTTACTAATGATATCACAGGTCTACATTGGGTGTAGGGGAAGGGAGGGAGGGAGGGAGGTTGTTAGTGAACAAGATGTATTTTTCATTATGTTATATCTAGGGCTTGGGGAATTGTGGTTGTCCAATAAATATAAAATAAATCAATAAACCTTGCTTAGTAAACTCAAGCTGTAATCTAGGAGTTCATTCTAGGCATTTCACTTTAAAATTGGATTACTCTTCTGTAGTTATATTGGCTGTGATTATTTCCCTAACTCTTAGAAATAAAAGTGAATTTTTCTGTTTTATTACTATTATTATTGCTATTATTAGTAGAAATAGTGATAATAGTAACTCCCATTTATATAGTGATTTCTGGCTTCCAAAGTGCTTTCTTTCTTGTGAAGTAGTAGTGCAGCCAAAAGGTGGAAAAGTTCAATACAGTCAGTGAAAACAAGACTTGGAGCTGACTGTGGTTCAGATCATGAGCTTCTTATTGTAAATTTCAGACTTAAACTGAAGAAAGTAGGGAAAAGCATCAGACCATATAGGTATGCCCTAAATAACATCCCTTATGAATATGAAGTGGAAGTGAAGAATAGATTTAAGTGGATTAGATCTGGTCCATAGAGTGCCTGTAGAACTTTGGACAGAGGTTCACAATACTATATGGGAGGCAGCTACAAAAAAACTTTTCAAAGGAAAAAAAGAGTAAGAAAACAAAACAACTTTCTGATGGTGAGGCTTTACAAATAGCTGAGGAAACAAAATGAAAGGTAAAGGAGAAAGGGACAGATATACCCAACTGAATGCATAATTTGAGAGAATAGCAAGGAGTGATAAGAAGGCTTTCTTAAATGAGCAATGCAAAGAAATAGAAGAAAGCAATAGAATGGGAGAGATCTCTTCCAGAAAATTGGAGATATCAAAGGAATGTTTCATGAAAAAAAAGGGCATAATAAACAACAAAAATGGAAGGGATTTAACAGAAGTAGAAGAGATTAAAAAGAGCTGGCAAGAGTGTACTGAAGAATTAGACAAGCAAGATCTTAACATCCCTGATAATCACAACAGTACGCTTACTGATCTAGAGCCATAGATCTTGGAGAATGAAGTTGTGGGCTTTAGGAAGCATTGCTAGCAATAAGGCTAGAGGAGGAGATGGAATTCTAGCTGAGCTGTTTAAAATCCTAAAAGACGATGTTGTTAAAGTGTTGTACTCAATATGCCAGCAAATTTGAATAACTCAACAGTGGTTACTGGATTGGAAAAGATCACTTTCTGTCCCAATCCTAAAGAAGAACAATGCAAATGAATGTTCAAATTATCAAACAGTTGAGTTCATTTCATGTTAGCAAAGTTATGCTTGATCTCCTGCAAACTAAGCTTTAGCAATATGTGAACCAAGAATTACCAGAAGAGTAGGCTGGTTTTTGAAAAGGAAGAAGAACTAGAGAATAAATTGCCACCATTTGCTGAATTATGGAGAAAGAAAGGGAGTTCCAGAAAAACATCTACTTCTGTTTCATTGATTACACTAAAGCATTTGTGTAAATCACAACAAAATGTGACAAGTCCTCAAAGAGATGGTTCATGGGGTCACAAAGAGTCAGGCATGACTGAATGCCACAACAAAAGTACTGTCAATAGGAAGCACTCAAACTTTAGCAACAAACTATATTCCCGAAATATTGTTAATAGTGAATCATCTGAGGTATGTAGAGATGGTTTGTTGTTTTTTTTGCTGAAAGGGGTGAATAATTGGGAAAATTAACTAAAAATTAATAGAATTTTCTAGGAAAGCCATCTTTATATAGTCACTTGGGTTTATTCAAGTCAAATTAACAAGCAACTACTATGTGCTAGGTACCTCTGAGAATAGTATAAAAATAAAAATAAAAAAGGGAAAAACAATTCCTGCCTCAAGGAGTTGACAATCTAATGGGGGAGTCAAGATGCAAACAACAATGTACAAGCAAGCTGAATAAAGGATAGATTGGAAATAACCACAGAGGGAAAGCACTAGTGTTAAGGGGATCAGAAAAGCTGCTCGTAGAAGGTAGAATTTTGACTTGGACTTGAAGAAAACCAAGGAGGCCAGGAGAAAGAGATGAGGAGGGATAGAATCCAAGTATGGGTGACAACCTGTGAACATTCTCAGAGGTGGGAAATGGTACATCTTGTGCAAGGAACAGCAAGGAGACCAATGTCACTGGTCTGAAGAGTATAGGGGAGGCTGCTGGTATAAGGTGTAAGAACACTAGAAAGATAGGAAGGGACCTGGTTATTAAAGGCTTTAAAATCCAAACAGAGGATTTTATAATTACTTTTGGAGGTGATAGGGAGCTACTGGTGTTTACTGAATAGAGGACTGATACGACCAGACTGTGCTTTGGAAAAATCATTTTGACAATTGAGTGAAGGATAGACTGGATTGGGGAGAGATCTGGGGCAGGGAGAGCAGCCAACAGGTTATTGCAATAGTTCAGACATGAAGTGATGAGGTGGGGACCTGCATCAGGGAGGTAACAGTGTCAGAAGGGTATGTTTGTGTGTGTGTGTGTGTGTGTGAGAGAGAGAGAGAGAGAGAGAGAGAGAGAGAGAGAGAGAGAGAGAGAGAGAGAGAGAGAGAGAGATGTTATGAGAGTAAAATCAACAGGCCTTGGCAACAGATTAAATATGGATTGGGGTAAGAGTAGGAAATTGAGGATGATAATTAAGTTGTGAGTCTAGGTGACTGGAAAGATGGTGGTAAAAGGGAAATTAGAGGGAAGTTTAGGGGAAAAGATAATTGAGTTCAATTTTGCACATATTGAGTTTAAGATGCCTGTTGGGGCATCTAGTTTTTTTGTTTGTTTGTTTGTTTGTTTTTTTGCGGGGCAATGGGGGTTAAGTGACTTGCCCAGGGTCACACAGCTAGTAAGTGTCAAATGTCTGAGGCCGGATTTGAACCCAGGTACTCCTGAATCCAGGGCCTGTGCTTTATCCGGGGCATCTAGTTTAAGATAGTCAGTTGGAGATGTGAGAGTGGAGCTCAGGAGAGAAGTTATGACTGGATAAATTTATCTTAGAATCATTTGAATACAGGTGAAGTTGAATCCATGGGAGCTAAAGAGATCAAAAGAAATATAGAAGGAGAAGAGAAGAGGACTCAGGACAGAACTTTGGGGGATACCCATGGTTAGTGAGCATGGCCTGGAGATTGAAGAGAGTGGTTGGAAGAGAACCAGGTTGGGAGAGAACCAGGTTGGAAGAGAACCAGCAGACAGCTATGTCTCAAAAACTTACTGGAGGAAGGATGAGTTCAAATCCCCCTTAATCTCTAGTTGACCACATCTACATAGGAAAGAACAAGAATATAGCTAGAAAAGTATAGGAACACTGACCTTCCCCCTTGGGCTTAGCTTTGTTTCTGTGTCTCTTCCTGTCACTATAATTGCCCACTCATCTACATTGATGAGAGGAAGGAGTTTGGAGTTGAAAAAAACTAAGGAACCCCAAACTCTAGAGACATTTGGCAGTTATCAGTTCAATATCTTTTACATGCATAAAACAATCTAGCTGTCAGAGATTAAAATCTTGAAGTAGATATGCTGTTCATCATGAGCTAGGGTGGGGTCTCAAAAAACACCCCAAAACTCAAGTCTCTGTACTAGGAAGTAAGGACCAAAGAAAATATTAGAACTAAAGACATTAGGTAGCTGGGAGGATCCTGCTCTGGGTCCTAGTGAGTTTGGCTTCTGGGACATAATATCTTACTAGAGATGAAATGCTTTCTATCTAAAACCATGGAAAGAAATAGTTCACAGTGTAAAGAAAAAAGAGGCCAAACTTCTGTTCAATTTTTCCCTCTAAGGCTAATATTGATCTTATGGGTAAACCAGGGGTAGCTACTTTTCTAGAGGAGCAGTAGAAAAGTCGCTGGCTTTTTGACTAAAAGAACATGTGTTAATCCATTCTTTTCATAAGAAAGATGGCATTGTAGCCAAAGATTTCAGCTGAAGCTAGATGCTGTAAACAGAAACTACAGTTTATTTCTAATTCAAGGAAGTGCCATAAGCTACATTTGAAAATATAAAATGCTTTAGAATTTTGCCTGACCATATGAATTGGTAATAGGTCCTTTGTCCAAGCATCTGACAGGTATCTGAATTTATAGAAATGTCAGAGTTGGAATGGAACACAATGTCCAACACAAGGTTGAAGAAGAAAACCCTCTACAATATATACAGCTAATGGTTATCCATCTTCTACTTGGACACCTTAGGGATAAGAAACTTACTACCTATAGAGGCAGTCACTTTACTTTTGGATTGCTATAAATGTTAGAATACTTTTGGTCACATTGACCAAAGTCTACCTCTCTGAAATATTCATGCACTGTTTCTTATTCTGCCCAATGTCTCATAACGTTGGATAAGGGGACAATTTACAATGTTATTTCACTTGGTTTACGTTTTTATTTTTATTTTCTGCAAATAACATATTTTCATTTCAGTTGTCAGCAAGCATTAATGTGGACATTCAGAAGAATGAAGGACATTTAACAAGTTGGTTAAGTGAGATATTATTTATAAATTACTTAGCACAGAGTCAGACACATATTGGGTGGTATATAAATGCTTATTCCCATCCTTTTCCCTCTCTCCCTCACAATAGTTTACCACTGTTAATCAAAATTCATGTTTCACTGGAGGCAATACTTAGAATAACATCTGAAGTTATAACTCCATTTTATCTGTGTGTTTTGGCAACGTTGTTGTGTTGTATAGTCACCATATACTGTAGTCAATTCCTTGTGGTTTTTATTCATTCCTGCTAGTCTGTGTCTTTTATTTAAACCTGATGTGTTTCTCTTCAGGCTAATAAATATAGAAACCAAAGGTGGGTTTTTTAAAAAAAATTGTTTTCCTTTTATACTTTTTTCTTTATCCAGAGAATACTGCTGGTATTGGTTACTGTCAGGCATTTGAACTTCCATCTTTTTACCAAAACAATAATCTATTCAGGGTGTCCCAAAAACATTAGTGCACTAAGACTTTTGGGATACCCTTATATTAGTTATCTTAGGATAAAATTTTATCTTCTTCATATTTTTAATTTACAAAAGCAAATGATTTTCTTTTCCTTATATTTCATATATTTATGTGAATGAAATATTTATTTTGCATATTTCTCAAGTCAATTAAATTCAATAAATATTTATTAAGTGCCTACTACATTCAAGGTGAAAGATAGGATGGTATAGTGGGTAAAGAAATAGTCTTGGAGTAAAGAAAACCTTAGTTCAAGTTCCATCATTGACATTTACTGTCTGTTTGACCCTTGGCATGTTAGAGTAGCTCTCAGTGTCCCAGGCAACTCTCCCAAACCATAAGGTACAGAACAGCTGTTGATTTGTATTGGGTGTGGGAATTTGCTCACCATGAGGTTCTTAGGCTAATAAAGTCACAGATGGAGACAAAAAGAATGTGCAAAGCAATATGATAGGCAGTGAGGCTATAAACACAAAAATGAAATGTAAAGCTGCCTTCAAGAAGCTTACATTCAACTGAAATATTGTTCAAATAGGTCCAGTGGAAAGGAATGATCTGAATTCCTATTTTCACATGTAAAAATATTCACCTGGCATCAGGTTTTGAAAAGTTTTATTTTTATAACATTTTTATAATGTACTAATCTTCTAGTACACTAGTACAAAAAGAGACCATATCAATATGGAGAATTTTTGTTTTGACCCCATCAGGAGTCATGGTTGCTTTCCACCATTGTAGATTAATTATGTAGTTCTTCTCTTATGATAGTGATTTTTGAGATTTAAATACAATACCTTGAATAATAGGATTTGAGTTCAGCAAGGGATCCTTAGCTCTCCCTTTTCAGCCATGGAACATGATGATTATTTCTCCCCTAGCTATTCTACTTACATTAGAATGCCTAAGAAGATTTAGAACTAAAACACAGTATGGTTAGCAGCCTTTATAATGGGTCTAGTGTGTGGAAATGGTAATTTCATCACAGGAGTTCATTGCAGTGATTACCCTTCTCTCTCCTGTGCCAACCCAAACCATGCCCCACAAGTCTTTTGTATCTTTATCCAAAATGTCGAATCTGCAATAACACCCAATTTGATCCTCTTAAATGCTTGAGAGGCAGTATGACAGAATGGCTAGAGGGTCAACTTGGGGGGCAGAAAATCTCAAATTCAAGTCCCATTTTTGATCTACTCTGGCTGGATAGTCTTGGCTTTTGTACCCTAAACAGTCTCTAAGTCTAGAAGTTAACAGACAAGCTGCTGATATACATAAGTGAAAAAAAAACATAAATGTGAAAATTTTTTTGGAATCAGAATTTAGCTTCTTCCTTAGTTTGTCCCTTTGATGGTTCTCTAGTTTCTTGCAAGTAGTTGAGAAAAACCAGAGATTCTGGTATATTTTTTCTTCTCTTCACTAACAGATACCTTATTCACAGTAGAAAAATGCAGACATGATAATGGGTTGTATATTGGTATGGGCAGGAGACCAGGAAGGCATGAGTCTTTTCAAGTAAGAAGATCAGTGCAAGATTGAGAGCAGAGTCATTCCAAAGGGTAGATATGTGTCACACTTGGGGTAAAGATAGGAACAAAATGTCCGAGTACCCTGGAGCTCTAGAAGGGAGGACCAGAGGCTTTCCGGGACATAGCTATAAGAATTGACTTTCTTATCAAGAAGCACCTCATTCTATCCCTCCTCAATTCTCCACCCCCCTGCCATTTGGACAGAACTTTAAGAACTTTTTTTAACTTTTAAAAGCAGTAAGAGGGGGAAGCTAGGTGGCACAGTGGATAGAGCACTGTCCCTGGAGTCAGGAGTACCTGAGTTCAAATCCGGCCTCAGACCCTTGACACTTACTAGCTGTGTGACCCTGGGCAAGTCACTTAACCCCAATTGCCTCACACACACAAAATAATAAATAAATAAATAAATAAAAATAAAAAGCAGTAAGAAACCAAGAAACTCTAATCTTGGATTCCTAAGACTGAACAAACAGATTCTATTATCATAAACTTATTGGGAGCTGAAAGCTGGTATATTTCTGTTGAAGATAAGTCTTATGTGGCATCTGGTACAATGTCACTTGCATGTGAATCATCCTAGTCTACCCTAGATTCAAAGTATAATGTGGGTCTGTACTTGAAATCGTAGTTTACAAACCCTTGTGGATTGCTTACTTTTAGTAGTCAGCCAAAGACTACAAATAGTTGAAAGCAAAAGTATTTAATGCTATAACATTGAAAAAAAAAGTAGCAATTGAATGTGATAACCACTTCCCCTCTTCCCCAAAACAAAAACAAAACCCAACAACTCTAGACATTCTCTTCTAAAATAAATATCACAAAAAGCAGGCAGTAAGTAAGAATTTATTAAGTGCCTACTATGTGGCAGGCACTGTTCTAAACTCCAAGGATACAAAAGAAAGGCAAAAATGATCCTTTTCCTCAAAGAACTCACATTTGGAGTAATGGGGGAGATAATATGCAAAAAAGATGGGCTTTTAGTATCCGTATCTATAAACATATATATGTAAATAAACATAAGGTAATCTCAGAAGGAAAATACTAGCACAGGGAATGAGGATGGGAAAGATCTCCTAAAGAAGGTAGGTTTTGAGCTGAATCTTTGAAGAAAGCCAAGAGGCCAATGAGCATTGCAGATATGGGAAACAGTAAAAAGGCACTGTGGAAGGCCTACTCAAACTTCTGATGTTTGGTTAATGTCATTTTGGATAAATGGCATGTCATTGATGTCTGACAGAGATAGAGAGAGGGAAAGAAGGAAGGAAGGAAGTACTATTTGCTTCTCTGCCTTCTAGGAAGAATAATGGAGAAGAGAGAGCTGCCAGCAACTACTCTACATCCTAATAGAATTTAGGAGGAAAGCTCTGCTCACTAGAAAATGAGAACTGAGGGAAGCTAGTTGACACAGTGGATAAAGCATTGGCCCTGGATTCAGGAGGACCTGAGTTGAAATCCAGCCTCAGACACTTGACACTTACTAGCTGTGTGACCCTGGGCAAGTAACTTAACCCTCATTGCCCCACAAAAAAAAAAAAAAAAAAGAAAATAGAAAATGAGAACTGAAGTGATCAGCAGAATATGTGTCTTTATGTCCTTCCTTCCTATTAGTATCTCTATGTAGCTTGCTCCACAGAACTTCTTAAGTTTTAAGGGGAAAATGCAGTTTTCAAATCCTAGGTTCTCTGCCAGATATGAGGTTGAAGGAAAGGGAATAGGGGCTGCTATCCCTCTATAAGGGATTAGAACATTTTTTTTTTTTTTTAGTGAGGCAGTTGGGGTTAAGTGACTTGCCCAGGGTCACACAGCTAGTAAGTGTTAAGTGTCTGAGGCTGGATTTGAACTCAGGTACTCCTGACTCCAAGGCCAGTGCTCTATCCACTGAGCCATCTAGCTGCCCCGATTAGAACATTTTTAATATAGTAGGTACAATTGTTTCAACAACAGAAAGTTTCCATTTCAATCCAACTCCATGATGTTATACTGTCTCCTTTTCCTGAGACCTATTGTTAAGGCTGGAGCTAAGTATAGGAGTGAATTTTTATGTTCCCATTCCAAGTAGCTAGATAATGAAGTTTGGGTTTTTTTTTTTTTTTGATAATGAGGTATTTATTTAAAAAATTTGTTTTCCAGGGGCGGCTAGGTGGCGCAGTGGATAAAGCACCAGCCCTGGATTCAGGAGTACCTGAGGTCAAATCCGGCCTCAGACATTTGACACTTACTAGCTGTGTGACCCTGGGCAAGTCACTTAACCCTCATTGCCCTGCAAAAACAAAACAAAACAAAAAATTTATTTTCCATGACAAATTCTCTTCCTCTTCCTACTCTTTCACCCATTGAGAAGACAAGAAATATGATTCTCATTATAGACACAAAATCATGCAAAACATTTCCACATTACCCATGTTGAAAAAAAAAAAAAGCAAGAAAAATAAAGAGAAAAATGCTTCAATATGCACTCAGAGTTCCTCAGTTCTTTCTCTGGAGGTGGAAAACATTTTTCATTATAAATCTTTTGGAATTGTCATGGATCATTGTATTGATCACCGTAATTAAGTCTTTCACAGCTTATTATTTTTACGATATTGTTCTTACTATGTACAGTGTTCTTGGTTCTGCTCACTATACTTTCTTTCAGCTCATCTAAATCTTTCTATTTTTTTCTGAAACCATTCCCTTCATCATTTCTTACAGCATAGAACACATAATAGTATTCCATCACAATCACATACTACAACCTGTTTAGTTATTTCCCAATTGATGGTTATTGCCTCAGTTGCCAATTCTTTGTTGTTTTGTTGTTGTTTAGTCATTTTTTCAGTAGTGACCTTTCAGTCAGACTGTGACTCCTTTTGGGGTTTTCTTGGCAACGATACTGGAGTGGTTTACCATTTTCTTCTCTTGCTCATTTTACAAATAAGAAAACTGAGGCAAATGGGGTTAAATGACTTGGCCAGGATCACAAAGCTAATAAGTGTTTGAGGCTGGATTTGAATTTAAGAAGATGAATGTTACCGACTTTAGCCCCAGCCATGAGAAAAAGAGTTGATATAAATATTTTTGTGCAAATGGGTCTTCTTCCTTTTTCTTTGATTTTTTGGGGGTTATAGGCCTAGTAGAGCTTTTGCTGGGTCAAGGTATAGGCACAGGTTTATAGTCCTTTGGGTATAGTTCCAAAGTTTTCCCCAGAAAGGTTGGACCAGTTCAAAGCATCAGTGCATTAGTGTCTTTCCCCCCCACATCCTCTCTAGCATTTGTGATTCTCTTTTTCTCTCATCTTAGCCAAGCTTATAGATGTGAGATGATGCCTCAGAATTGTTTTAATTAGAATTTCTCTAATTATTAGTGATTTAGATAATGTGTATATGATTATTTACAGCTTCAATTCCTTCTGAAAGCTCTCTGTTCATATCCTTTGATCATTTATCAAATTTTTATAAATTTGCTTCAATTCTATATATATTTGAGAAATGAGATCTTTATCAGAGAAATTTGCTGTAAATTTCCCCCTCCCCCATTTTCCTACTTCCAATTTTAGTAACATTCATTTTGTTTATGCAAAATCTTTTTAATTTAATGTAACCAAAATTACTCATTTACTGACTGTGATCCTCTCTATCTTTTGTTTGGTCATGAACTCTTCCCTTATCCATCAATCTGACAGGTAATTTTTCCAATGCTCTCATAATTTGCTTATTCTATCATCTTTTATGTTTTAATCATGGACCCATTTTGATCTTATCTTGACATATGGCACGAGGTTGGTCTTTACCTAGTTTCTGCCAGACTGCTTCTAATTTTCCCCATAGGTTTTGTAGTGAGTTCTTGCCCCAGTAGCCAAGATCTTTAGATTTACCAAACATTATGCCACAGTGATCATTTGTTTCTGTTTATTTTGTACCAAATGTATTCCATTGATCTACCACTGTATTTCTTAGCCAGTACCAGATTGTTTCTATGTTTACTGCTTTGTAATATAGTTCGAGATCTGGTACTGAGAGGCCATGTTACTTTTCCCCCACACTGATACCCTTGATATTCTTTGTTTTTTGTTTTTGCAGGGTAATGGAGGTTTGTCCAGGGTTATACAGCTAGTCTGTGTCAAGTGTCTGAGGCTGGATTTGAACTCAGATCCTCCTGAATCCAGGGCTGGTGCTTTATCCACTGTGCCACCTAGTTGCCCCCTCCCTTGATATTCTTGACCTTTTGTTCCTCCAGATGAATTTTGTTATTATTTTTTCTAGCTCTATAAAAGAATTCTTTGGAAACTTGATTGATTGAATAAGTAAATTAATTTGGTTAATGTTGTCATTTTTATTATATTGGCTCAGCCTACCCATGAGCACTTAATAGTTCTCTAATTGTTTAAGTCTGTCTTTGTGTGTTTTGTAACTGTGTTCATATAGTTCCTGTGTTTGTCTTGGCAGGTAGACTCCCTTGTAATTTATACTGTTTGAAATTTTTTTTAGTGGAATTTCTCTTTTTAACTCTTCCTTCTGGGTTTTATTGATAATATGTAGAAATGCTAATGACTTATGTTGGGCAACTTTATATCCTGTAACTTTGCACAAGTTGTTTTTTTACTAGTTTTTAGGTGATTCCTAACTTTCTCTAAGTATATCTGCAAAGAATGATAGTTTTGTTTTCTCGTTGCCTGTTCTTATTCCTTCGATTTCTTCTTCTTGTCTTATTGCTATAGATAGCATTTCTAGTACAATATTGAATAATAATGGTGATAATGGACATTCTTATTCCATCCCTGATCTTACCAGAAAGGCTTCTAGTTTATCCCCATTATAGATAATGCTTGCTTTTCATATTAGATTGATAGTAATTATTGTTTTTTTAAAAACCCAATTTCTTCCTATGCTTTCTAGTGCTTTTTAACGAGAATGAGTGTTCTACTTTATCAAATACCTTTTCTGCATTATTGACATAATCACATGATTTTTGTTGTTTTTGTTGTTGATACGGTTAATAGCTTGTAGTTTTTCCAGTATTGTACCAGTTGGTATAAAGTCAACCTGGTCATAATATATGAACTTTGTAATATATAGCTGTAATCTCCTTTGCTAGTATTTTATTTTAATTTTTTGGATCGATATTCATTAGGGAAATTGTTTTAAGGTTTTATTTTCTCTGTTTTTACTTTATCTGAGATATCAGAACTATATTTGGGTCATAGAAGGAATTTGGTAGGACTCCTTAACCTATTTTTTCAAATAATTTATATAGTATTGGAATTAATTGTTCTTTAAATGTCTGGTAGAATTCATTTGTAAATCCATCTGGTCCTGGGGTTTTTCTTAGGGAGCTCATCTATGGCTTGTTCAATTTCTCTTTCTAAAATAGAGTTATATAATGAAGTTTCAATAAAAAGTTATAATATTGTCAAGGATACTTAAATAAACAGACTTCTAATACCTGATTGAATGTCTAGAACTTTCCACTAACCACTAATCACACTGACCTCTTCTTGGGGATATGGGTTAAATTCCATTTTAATGAACCAGATGCCTTTGGCAGTTTCTGTTGAATGCACTTCGGGGCTGCTGTGGACAAAAGAGCCGGAAAGAATCACAACATTAGGTCAGTCATCCCTCAACCCTCTCCCTTATTTATCTTAGAGTTTTGTGATCTGTTGAGTCAACCCAGCTAAAGACAGACAGGTCAAGGTCAGAAAAGGCAGGTTCATTCTCAGTTAATGTCCATCACTTAGCTCTGAGAAAGAGATTAGGAATGGGAAGGCCAGTGAACCAGAAATGGAGGCAGAGTGGGCAAGGTTCAGGGGTATGTCTAACCCCTTGCTCTGGGACTGTGGCAAAATTGATTCCATTGTTGCTAATCTGAAATCAAATTAAAAGCAGACAGATTGTCCTTGTGTTCTCTTTTCCTGCTTTTACTAAGCCATGAAAAGACGAGAGATAGATATGATTTAAAGCTAATGAAAAGAAAGTTCAGCAGCTGTGTCATGTTTCAGGCCATCCTATCATTTTCCTCCAGCCTTGCCTTTTCCTGCTCCCTCTGTGGTGTTGCCAGGGACCCTGCACAGAATGGAGGAGTTGGTCCTTGAAGCTGTGGAAGGCTTCCCACTATTGCCTTGAAAATAGTCACTTACTCTGTGACTGAGAAGTGGAAGCTGGGGGCTTTTTCAAGTCAAGGAGGTGATGAATGCCTCTATCTACTCTAGCTCTGTGGCTTAATGAGGGTGTTTATTTCTGTTTTACCTAATGGCTCAAAGTTCAGTGTTTTTGAGCTTCCAAACATGTATTTGACTGTTCCCTTAATTGCAGGGATACAGGAAAAGGGCAGCTTGTATACTCTTTTAGAGTCTTGTGCCATTAATGTGGTGCTTTTGTTTGAATAGAGGGAGAGGCATGGAGGGAGAGAGAAATGGAGAGAGGGAGAAGGGCAGAGGGAAAGAGGGAGGGAGAGAGAGAAATAGAGGGAAAGTGAGAGGGAGGAAGGAAAGAAGGAAGGAAGGAAGGAGGGAAGGAAGGAAGGAAAGAAAGAAAAGGGGGAGAAAGGGAGGGGGCCAAAGAGACAACTATTAAGACAGAAACTGAGGCAGAAGCAGGGAGAGATTTTTCTATGCAATATATTTCTGCTCAAATTGTTGTCAGGAAAGCCTAGACATTCATTTTTCTTCCTAGGACAGAGTCGCTCTGTTGAAGTTGATACATGTCAGGCCAATTAGAAGCAATTGAAAAATACCCTTGGAGCATATCAATAGTTTCCCTTCAGTAATTATATGATACCACCTGACAAATCCGGTGAAACCCCAGTAAATGAAATTACCCAGTGTCAGAAAGATTAGGGTTCTGATAGAGAATAGAAATATCTCATTACTTGCAAACTGAACCTTTTCCCTCAGGATGGAAGCAGTGGGTGTCCTCAAAGCAGAGGTGATGAGGTGTGGTAAATAGAGCAGTCATCTTTGAGTCAGTGGACCTGAACTTGTAGTCCTACCACCAAAACCACTTACCTGTGTGACTCTGGAAAGGTAACTCTGCCACTCTGTGCCTCGATTTACTCAGCAATAGAAATGGTAATACCACTTGTGTACTTCTCAGGGTTGTTTCGAGGATGGTGTTAAATAGACCTTAAAGAGTTATATAAATGTGAGTTCTTATTTATGTTTCTAGTTCTTCCCCTGGAGGTCCTTAATAATGCAAGTCTGTGTCTCCCTAGAGGGGGTGGCCAAGCTTGTAAAGGACAGAGGAAGGTAGACTGGAAAACAATTGCATTATGCATTACGCATAATTCAAAAGGCATAATTCTGCATTCCTATTGACAATAGGACAGTTTTGGGGAAAGACCCTGAAATGTAGACCTCTGTTGGGTTATTTTGTGTGTGAAAATAGAATGCATTTGTGGTCTCTGAGGCACTTCTATCAAACGTGAGGTCCCTGGAATGCTTAGCCCATGTTGAAGGTGCTCTGTGTATCCACCTCCACTCTAAATCCTAGCAAGGTGGGGCAGTAAATAGAGCCCTGAGCCTGGAGTTAGGAAGATTTCTTTTCTGGAACTAAAATCCAGCCTCAGTCACTTAGTAGCAGTGTGACCCTGAGCAAGTCACTTAACCCTCTTTGCCTCAGTTTCCTTATCTGTCAAATGAGCTAGAGAAGGAAATGGCAAACCACTCCAGTATCTTTACCAAGAAAACCCCAGACAGGGTCATGGAGAGTCAGACATGACTGAAACGATTGAATAACAACAAACATGAGATCCCACGTTTCTGTCTTTGTCAAGTCAGAGTACACAATTAGTTTAAAGCAAAAACTTTTAATGAAATAATCTTAAAAGAACAATTGCAATAAAGCTTAAATCTGCAGTACACACTCCAAAAATGTGCACACTATTAATGGAGAAAGTCACATGCTTAGAGAACATGTATTAAGGATGGCATAAGAAATATGTATGACCAGCACACTGGTGGCTGCTCTCACTGGGCTTTTCTCCCTCCTGCCCTCCTCTCATCAAGATGTGTCATTTCTACAAGGAAACTGTTGCCAATTGATAAGCACTGTTGACTGGCCTCCAATAATCTTATGGTGCCCATTGTGGGGTATATTCTCTGCTGGGAATTGACATTTGTATATCACCTTTTCTTTTTTTTCTGGGGCAATGAGAGTTAAGTGACTTGCCCAGGGTCACACAGCTAGTAAGTATCAAGTATCTGACTGAGATCCGATTTGAATTCAGGGCCAGTGCTTTATCCACTGCACCACCTAGTTGCCCCATCACCTTTTCTTTTCAACCCACTGTCACATCCCTCTTTACCAAGACAATTATCTAGGATTAGACATTCCTAAGAGCCTCTCTGTCTTAGCATGCAAATGAATTTAAGTTAAAACAAAAGGTCAACTAAGGAGGCAGGGTCATTGTTCTTGACCCACCTCACCCCACCCCACATCCCTGCCCTTATTATGTTTATCTGCCAGAAGAAAAATCCATTGCATTGGTGCTATATTCCCATGATAAGCCTCTACTGCCTCCTTACATGTGCAAATTGGAAAGTGCAGTTTTTATGGTAAATAATATTCAACATTTTTAAAGTCTAGAAGATGTTAAATGAGACCTCTCAAAGACTTCTCTGAGAGACACAGCTGCATTATAAAGCTTTTTTTTCTAGAAATAACTCTAATTTGAATATTTACTTCTCAAAGGTAATGCCTGGTGGACAACACAAGGCCCTAAATATAGGACATGGAATTTCTCATTCTCAGTTCAAACTAACATTGCTCTCTCCTGATCAAGACAAATTTCCTCTCCCCTTTTCTCTAGGGGCTCAAAGATTTGGGGCAAGGGAAGGGAAACATGAGTATAGACTGCTCCTCAAAGAGGCGCTCATTTTAACATGACTGGCAATAGCATCGATGTGGAACCGCAACCCAACGGAGGACAAAGGAGCGACACTTTGATGATTCCTGTTTTGCAACGATAAGAGTCATAGATCCTTAGAGATGAAACACAGTGGTCATAAATAGCCACTCTAATCTCTGACATGAATACATGAATTCCTTCTACAAGGCCCCTGACACATCTCTATCTAACTGCTATTTAATGACCTTGATTGACAAGGAATTCCCTACTTCCTGAGGCAGAACCTTGAACAGCCACTCTCTCGACACCAGTGGGCACAGCCTACCTCATTTCTACATCTGTAGAGTGTTTATGAAGGATGCCTCTCCTTCCCAGGAGAGAAGAAATTTCTATGAATATTTTTGAATAAAAATTTCAAATTAAAAAATGTCAAGCATGGGAATTAGTTTCCTGATGGTCTCCTGGAGCTTTTACAAAATTGAGAAAAACGAGCCTCTGCCACTTGTTCTGGGTTGTCGATAGCAGAGGGTTTCACATTTGTTGAAGTCACAGAATACTTGTTAAAAATATTTATACATTCTTCCCGAATAAGCAAACCCGAATGGCATTTACATGTATGTGTATGTGTGTATAGGCAGCTGGATGGCATAGTAGATAGAATGATGGAAGTGGATTCAGGAAAACTTGAGTTCACATCCTACCTTAGATATTTCCTTGCTGTATGACTTTGGGGAAGTCATTTAACTTCTCTCTGCCTCAGTTACCTCATCTTTATTTTTTTTTTGGCAGGACAATGGGGGTTAAGTGACTTGCCCAGGGCCACACAGCTAGTAAGTGTCAAGTGTCTGAGGCCGGATTTGAACTCAGGATCTCCTGAATCCAGGGCCGGTGCTTTATCCACTGTGCTACCTAGCTGCCCCTAGTTTCCTCATCTTTAAAATGAAGAATACCGGGGCAACTAGGTGGCACAGTGGATAAAGCACCGGCCCTGGATTCAGGAGATCCTGAGTTCAAATCCGGCCTCAGACACTTGACACTTACTAGCTGTGTGACCCTGGGCAAGTCACTTAACCCCAATTGCCTCACCAAAAAACTAAATAAATAAAAAATTAAATGAAGAATACCAATTGTACTTATCACAATGAGTTGCTTTGGGGATCAAATGGAAGAAGAGGTAACGTGCTTCGCAGATTTGAAAGTTCTATATAAATGCTAGCTAGTAAAATATGTATATATATCATATAATATGTATACATACATATGTATATCACACAAATGGAAACACAGAAAAAGTTTCTACTAATTTACAGGCAATGTTATATTAAGGAAAAAGGAAGAAGGAAGAGAGGGAGGAGAAGGAAGAAGCTGTGTGATTTTAGGCAGATTATCTTTTTAGGCTTCATTTTTCTCATCTGAAAAAAAGGAGGGATTAAATAGATGACTTCTCTCATTGGAGGGGGAAACATATGGTTAATAATACACCTCAAAGTTCTTTTTCATGGAGACCATTTATCTCTGAGATGACACACAAGCATTAGGTGGTAACAACAACAACAACTGGCATTTATATGGTGCTTACTATACACCAGGCACTATGCTAAGCTCTTTACAATTATTATTTCATTTGACCCTTTCGACACCCTGGGAGGTAGGGGATATTATTAGCCTCATGTTACGGATGAAATCATTGAGGCAAACAGAGGTTAAGTGGATTACTCAGGGTCACACAGCTAGTAAGCATCTGAAGTCAAATTTGAACTCAGGTCTTCCCAACTCTAGGTCTAGTGCTCTATTCACTTGTCCATCCAAGGAATCAGGGGTTATAGGAGTTGCAATAAAATTTTTCTTGCCTTTTTTAGGCAAGGGTGTCTTTTTGGGTGGTGCTTGATAAATGCTTATTTATTGATTTATTTTGATCAGAGAAGAATAAATGATCACATTCCATGCTACTCAAACCTACTTCCATCTCTATGCGTTGCCTACTTTTTTTTAATCATATAACCTTCTTTTTAGTCAACAAGCATTTTTTCAGCACCTACTATATTCCAGGTAGGGGCAGCTAGGTGGCACAGTGGATAGAACATGGGCATGGAGTCAGGAAGACCTGAGTTCAAATCCACCCTCAGACACTTACTAGCTGTATTTTTGCCAAAATGGGGTCATAAAGAGTCAGACTTCACTGAAAATGACTAAACAACAAATCATAGTGCCTACCACATATAGTAAATGCTTAACAAATACTTGTTGATTTGATGACTCCTCCTCCTCCTCCTCCTTCTCCCCCTGCTTCTTCATCAGGGTTCAATGACTTGACTAGGGTCACACAGCTAGTAAGTGTCTGAGGTCAGATTTGAATTCAGGTCCTCCTGACTCCAGGGAAGGTATTCTGTCCTTGACTTCTTGAAAGACTTTTCTCATTATGTGAAATGACATTCCTGTCTCTACCTCCCTACTTCTCTAATTCTTTTCTGTCTCCAGTGCAAGCATTTCTCCTTCCTCATTTCTCTTAAATGTAGGCATTCTACTAGAGAGATAGAGATCTTCTAAACACAGTCATTTACTCTGGCCTCAACCTTCACCTTCAATATGCTCTGCTCTCTTGTTAAACTCAGCCATTCCCTTGTTCTCCAATTTCATTCCTATGCAAATGAATCCCAAATCTCTATTTCTAGCACTTAACTTCTGTGAGTGCTAGTCCTCCAGTTCTACCTGCCTGCTGCACCTCTTCAGCTGGATGCTGCCTCAAATTCAACATGTATAAATTGAACTCACTTATCTTTTCACACTAATCAAACCTGTTTCTTGATGTTTCTTGTCCTGTTAATGGCAGCACCATACGCCTAGTCATGAAAGCTCAAAACCTTGATCATTTCCCTCCCTCCCCCCCTCCTCCCTCTTCCCTCCTCCTTTTCCCTCTACCCCTTCCTCCCTCTCCTTTCTTCTTCCTTTCCCCGCTTTCCTCCCCTTCCTCCTTTCCCACCCACTCTCTCTTCCTTCCTTCCCTCCTTCCTCTGTCTCCCCCTCCCTCCTCCCATTCTCTCTTCCCTCTTTCCCTCTCCTTCTCCTTTCCCCCCTCCCCTCCTACATTTCCCTCTAGCTCTCTCTTCTCCTTCCCTCTTTTCCACCTCTTTATCTTTCCCTCCCTCAACAGGAAGAAGGGCTAACTTGGGTCTGGCTGTGTGTTTAATTTCTATTTATAATTCTTCGGCATGCTGATGTCAGTACAAATCTAGTTAATCTTAGCTCCTCATTGTAGGTATACCAAGATATGTCAGTTTATAGAACTTCTGTATTTAGGTCTGGGAACCAGATATGTCCACATTCTGGCCCTGACTGACACTCTCCTGCTTCATGGGTAGGAAGTTTGGGAGAGCATGAAAAACTAAAAGGAATCTTAGAGATCACTTAGACCAGACCCCAATTTTGATAGATGGAAATAAAGACCCTGGGATACAAAGTAAGCATACAAGTTCATACATACAGCAAGTGGAAAGAGGCAAGCTCCCTGAGAATAGGGACTATTTCATTCTTTGTCTTTCAATTCCCAGCATCTGGCACAGTGCTCAGCACAGAGTAGGCAGCTATGTGGCATAGTGAGTAGAGCACAGGTCCCCAGTCAGGAAGATATGAGTTTAGATCCAACTTCAAACCTGTATTAGCTGTGTGACCCTACTCAAGTCACTTAACCCCTCTTTACCTAAGGTTACTCATCTGTAAAATGTGAAGAATGATACCACTTACTTTTCATTGTTAGCACAATGCTTGGCACATAGTAAATATATAATAAGTACTTGTTCCCTTCCCCTTCCCTTAATTGGTTGATTTTTGGACTTCTGATTTCTGTTTCATTGTTCTTCCCGCTTTCCCACAATTTCCTTGGAAAAAAAGTCAAAAGATTTTGTCTCTTTGATTCCTGTATTGACTCTGATCTAGTCCATTTTATTGAGTGTGTATTTTAATATTACAAACATCTATTATTTCCACTTCATGAGAGGTCTCATGTAAAAAAGTAAAACAGTTCATATCTCTAGTATACTCCAACTTTCTATGTCTAAAAGAAATGAACAGAAACCTATTATTTCTCTCCCACTTTATTAAAAATATAGGGCAAAAACATCAATTCCCTATAACAAATATGCATAGTCAAGCCAAACATACTCTTGCAATGGCTGTACACAAAAACTTATATGGTTTATTCTATACTCCAGTTCCTTTCACTTTTTCATAGCAGACAGCATAATTTTATCATTGGTCTTCTGAAACTATGAATGGGTAGTGTATTGATCCTAAGTCTTACAATCTTCAAAGTTATTTGTTCTTACATTGTTGTTATAAAGTGGATGCTTTAATATTCCAATGGATCCATAATCTAATCATGTGGAGCCTCCTTCCCTTGGCAGAGACTGCAAACTAGACATGACTTCTTGTTCTATGTGATCACTATAATGCAGGTTGCACTGAGTCTATGCAGATATTCTCTCCTTGCTTCTGGAAGAAAAATGTTACCCTCCGGCTCAAAGACCAAAAAACTACCCCCCCCCATACTCAGCTATACCCAGTATCTTCCTCAAGAGTTATTCCTGTGATCACAATCCATCCACAGATTTCAATTCCCTTCATGCATTTCTCTATGTCCCAGAGACACTTGGGCTACATGACTCTTGTCAGTGATCACTAAAAATCTGCCCTGAGTTCATACCTCTTGCAGGAAGCCTTCACCTGTTTGTTTTTTCTTTTCATTTTATGAGTGCCCTTTATTATTCCTTACTATCATCATATGACTAACCCTCTTCCTTTTCTAATCATAATTCTCCTGCATAATATATTTTATTCCTTGTTTTGCAGGTAAGTCACTGTTGACAATGTGCTATGAGTAGGGTCTGCTTAGACCTGCTCTTTTGGTTGTCTTCATTATAGAAATCTTGGTGCTGTGGCAGGATCTCAGAATTTACAATCTCAGTTCTGTTATTACCTGTGTGACCTTGACAAGTCTTCTATCATCTCTGGGTCCCAGTTTTCTCATTTCTAAAATGAAAAGGTTAGATGACATGATCTTATGTTTTCTTCTAATTCTAAATCCATGATCCATGATCTCTATGACTTAGGTAATCTAAGATCATTTTTGGGTAGATAGGTAAATTCTAGGAGGTGGATTATAGGATCAAAGATTCAGGTAACCCACAACTTTGATTCCCAGAGATTGTAGTTTTCACAATAATAATAATAGCTTGCATTTATATAGTGCCTTAAGGTTTTCAACACACTTTACAAACTACGTCTCATTTGATTCTCACAACAGCCCTATGATGTAAGTATTATTATTGTTCCCCTTTTACCGATGAAGCAATTGAGTGACAAAGTATTAAGTGATTTACTCTTACTTAGAGTCAGTAAGTGTGGGAGATAGGAGGGCTTCCTAATTCCAAGCCCAGTGCTCTATCTGCCTCTAATCGAAATAATACATGTTAAACGTATGAATATTTATCTCAGGGAGCAAAATGAGATCATTTAAATTTTGTAAAATTTCCTAAATGCAATCCAGCCTGTTATTCTTCAGTTCTGGGTCAGCATCAGTGTTAATCTTCATTGTTTGCCCAAGACACACACACACACACACACACATTCAGAGTAAGAGAGAGAGATGTGTATACATTTATGCATATGAACACATATAAGTATGTTCTAATTCAATATTCTGGTCCATCAAACTGCGTATCATTGTCTTGCCAATAGATACTCTTCATATACTTGGTTTGTCCTTTGTGAATTATTTGGCTGAACTTTTCTGAGTGGTGATGGATGTCATTAAGGAGAATTGGGAGTATTCTGGAATTTGATGCCTCATCCAGAAACAGAAGCTTCTGGAGGACTTCAACATCTACAGCAAGAATTCTTAACCATTTTTGTTATGTGGAGCCCTTTTGACTTACATATGAGAATAATTTTTAAATGCATAAAATAAAATATATAGGATTGCTAAGGAAACTAATTACATTTATCAGTTATCAAAATATTTGTTTAAAAGTTCATGAACCGGGGCAGCTAGGTGGCGCAGTGGATAGAGCACCGGCCCTGGAGTCAGGAGTACCTGAGTTCAAATCCGGCCTCAGATACTTAACACTTACTAGCTGTGTGACCTTGGGCAAGTCACTTAACCCCAACTGCCTCACTAAAAAAAAAAAAAGTTCATGAACCCCAGGAACCCCTGATCTATAAAGGAAATGGTTTTCCATTTGAAATCTGTGCTGGATAGCCTCCATGGCAATGGCAAAAGAAGTTTTATACCCAAGTTTTATGATACTCAGAAGACAGTCAGTCAGTCAACAAGCTTTGTTAAGTGCCTACTATGTACTAGGCAAGTATGCTAAGTGCTGGAGATTCAAAGAAAGGCAAAAAAAGAAAACAGTTCCTGTTCTCAAGGGAGCTCCTAGTCTAATAGAGCGATCAAATTTTCAAATAAATGTATCTCAGTTGTTATATTAATCAAAGAATCTTTTATAATATGAGCTAGCCATATATATGGTTCTTTAAGTTTTGTAAGACATTTTACATATATTATATCATTTGATCTTCAAAATAATCCTGGGAATTACATGCTATTATTAATACTGTTTTTATAGATAAGTAAACTGAGGCTGTTACATGACTTACCCAGGGTCACACAGCCATTAAGTGTTTAAGGCTAGATTTGAATTTGAGTCTTCCTGACTCCGAGTCCAATATTTAGTTGTGTGATATTATACATGGGCGACACTTCATTAAAGTAGAGTGTTTGAGACTGCATTTTGTTAGTGCTAGTCAGATTATGAATTATAAATAATATTTTAAAGTAAAAAAGCAGTAAATGCAGTGGGATTTTGTGTACTTTTCACCATTTACACAATTGTGTGACTACAAAGATATAGTTGCCTATCAAAAATTGTGAAAGCCCGTCTGGTACTTTCATTAAGGATGGCCTTGTTTCTAAATAAATCTGTTTGTAGAGTATTGTCAGAGATTTTATAGAGATGAGAAAGTAGGCATATGGGATAGCAGTTATTAATTTCTTCTCAGTCACCTTTATCTTGTAGTAATATTATCTGAGATTTTCCTTCCAACTATTTGGGAGCTTTTCTTCTTTCATATCTCTTAAGAATCAATCCCTAAAAACGGGAAAGACCTCTATGAACTGATGAAGAGTGAAGCGAGCAGAACACCTTTGAAAGATTTTAGAGCAATGCAATGAAAAACTATGAGTCCAGAGATCTGGAGATGAAACATGCCACAGAGAGATGATAGATTTAAAATGCAGAATGATACATAGAATTTTTTGAACATGGCCAAAGTGGGAATTTGTTTTGCTGGACCATACTTATTTTTTAGGGGCAGCTAGGTGGTGCGGTGGATAAAGCACTGATCCTGGAGTCAGAAAGACCTGAATTCAAAATCGGCTTCAGATACTTTTTTGGCTATGTGACCCTAGGCAAGTCTCTTAACCCTATTTGCCTCACTTTCCTCCTCTATAAAATGAACTGGAGAAGTAAATGGCAAATCACTCCCATATCTTTGCCAAGAAAACTTTAAATAGGGTCACAGAGTCAGACATGACTGAAATGGCTGAACAACAACCTTTGATTTAAATTAAACTCCATGATCTTTTCAGCATAGAATACTCAATGTAAGACATTTAGTACAAATGAGGGAAGCTCAGTAAGAATATTTAAAGTGGGAAGGACTGAGAGGCCATGTAGTCAAACACATACCTGAACCAGAATCCTCTCTATATGATACCTAAAAAGTGGTGATTCAGCCTTTGTTTCAAGACCTCTAGGGAAGATGAACCATCCCACCTCCAAAAGTGACACATTGCGTCTTGCTAGTTCTGCTTTCTGGAAGAAAGCCAAATAAATCCAATCCAACTTTTATATAACAGTACTTCAAATATTTGAAGATGGTCATCCTATCCCCTCTAAGATTTCTCTTTTCTAATACCAACATTATCAGTTCCTTCAACCAACATTCACATGACATCTCAAGGTCATTTACTAAACTGCTTGTCTTTCCTGGACTTTTTCTTAGTTATCAATGTCCTTCCTAAAATGTGATGCCCTGAACTCAAAAGACCAAAAAAAAAAAAAAAAAGGTTTGGTCTAACTGTGGTTGGTCTGGGACAGAGACAACAGAACATCTACCTTCCTAGACCTGGACACTATGCCTCTCAACATGAAGTAAGATGAATTATCTTTTTGTCTGCTGTATCACACTGTTGATGCATGTTGAGTTTAAAATCAACTGAACCCCCAGATATTTTAAAGAGAACTTCTGTTTAGCTATATCTCCCACATCTTACTCTTGTCAACTTGACTTTTTAAAAACCTGGGTAAGACTTTATATTTGTCTCTATTAAATTTCATCTTATTAATTTTTTTTGCAGGCAATGAGGGTTAAGTGACTTGCCCAGGGTCACACAGCTAGTAAGTGTCAAGTATCTGAGGCTGGATTTGAACTCAGGTCCTCCTGAATCCAGGGGGGTGGGGTGTGCTTTATTTACTTAGCTGCCTCATCTTATTAAATTTAACCCAACTTTTTGCATTCTCATTTGATCATGTGATGTTTTAACTATCCCTCCTGCAAATTTGATTACTATACCAGCTATACTTTTATTCAAGTCAGTGATAAATGTGTCTTTTGTTACCTCTTGGCTGAGCTATTAAAATGGCTTCTTAATTGAATTTAGCATCTCCCCTTTCCAATGAATCTTCCACAAAATGGTCAAATTGGTATTGCTACAAGCAATATTCTATCCATGTTACTCCCTTCTAGAAGCTTGAATGGCTTACTGCCACTTCTAGGCTAGAATAGAAACTCCTCTTTTTGGTATTTAAAAGCCTTCAAAATCGGACTACAACAGATCTTTCCAGGATTTGTTTTACATTTCACCTCTACATTCCAGATAGGTTTGTCTGCTAGCTATTTCCTCTATGTGAAATTCCATGTCTAGCCTCCTTGCCTTTGTAGAGATGGTCCCTCATTCCTGGAATGTTCTTGCTCCTCGTTTCTACCTTTTGTAATCTACTTTGTATGTCTTTCATATCTACTAATCAGTATACATACTGCTTATTTATTTCTCATTAGAATGTAAGCTCGTTGAGGGCCAGAACAGTTTTCTTTTTGTCCTTTAATCCCTGCCACCTCACACATTGTCTGGTACACATTATAAGAGCCTAATAAATGTTTTTTGAACTTAACTAACTGAATGCAAAACAGCCTAAGGATATGTTCCAATTCCTGGGTCACTCCCTAAAATATTTCCTTCCAGGGTAACACTGAACCAATAATGACTACTTTTTGTGCCTAATCATTCAACCAAAAATAAATCTACCCAAGTATATTATCATCTAGGCTTACCATACTGCCTATGAGAATAATGTGAGAGATTTTGTAAAATGCATCTATTATGTTCCACTGATCCACATGTCTGGTTACTTCACCAAAAAAAATGGAAATGAAGTTGATTTGACATAATCTGATCTTGACAAAGCCATGCTTGCTCTGTGATCACTGTGTTGATTTTTAGATGTTCACTAAACATTATTGTAATAATTTTTTTTTGTTTGTTTTTTTGTTTATTTTTAGTGAGGCAATTGGGGTTGTTACTTGCCCAGGGTCACACAGCTAGTAAGTGTTAAGTGTCTGAGGCTGGATTTGAATTCAGGTACTCCTGACTCCAGGGCCAGTGCTCTATCCACTGTGCTACCTAGCTGCCCCTATAATAATATTTTGATGGATCTGTGATCACACTCATGTGGTTACTCTCCTAAAGGAAGAACTAGACACCAAT
Organism: Dromiciops gliroides; assembly: GCF_019393635.1. Classification (NCBI taxonomy): domain Eukaryota; kingdom Metazoa; phylum Chordata; class Mammalia; order Microbiotheria; family Microbiotheriidae; genus Dromiciops; species Dromiciops gliroides. The sequence goes on from NC_057865.1 coordinate 175,640,679, forward strand.
TCATACCTTTTTGTTCTATGTGATTCTTCTCCTTGTCCTATTATTGTTGTTATTATTATTATTAATAGCTAACATTTATATGGAACTTACTATGTTCTAGGCACTGTGCTAAGTACTTTATGAATATTATCTCATTTGTTCCTTGCAACAACCCCAGGGTATAATTGCTATATTATCTTCATTTTTCAGATGAGGAAACTGAGGCAAATCGAGGGTAAGTTACTTTCCCACAGTCTCACAGCTAGTAAGTGTCTGAAGCAGGATCTGAACTCAGGTCTTCCTGACTTGAGACTTAGCACTGTGCCATAACATAACTCTAGAGCTTTTGACATGGTGCAGTTAGCTAAATAATGGCTGACTTTCTTTTCTCTTCATACATTTCTTTGTTGATATCATTCACATGCCTTCTAGTGTACAATCCTTCTTGGTAATGGCAGGCTATTTATGCCAAACAGGATTTTCTCTACTGTCATTTGTATTACCCACAACTTTCATTCTCCAGAGACTGTGGTCTTCCATGATTAATAGCCATGGAGCATCACCAGAAGAATGTTGGTGTCTAAAAACAACAGCCTTTGTTCTAGGGAGAATCTTGGATTCATTAAAAACTATTGCATAAATTCTTTGTACAATCCAAGGCACTTTTCCTTCTCAATTCAATTCTAGCCTACTTCATGTTCTAGCTGTAGCATCTGTCCAAGATATATGTACTGATGGTCTAGCTATATGGACTGTGTACCATGGTGTACACACAGGCATTCTTTTATCCACTTGCCTTTCCTTATTTGGTTAATGAGACTGAAATCTTCCAAGTGATTGAGGATCTCATTTATGAGGTTCTGTAATATTATGAGGCTTAATGTAATTAGCACAATATTATCCTCATTTGCAACTCACTTAAGCAATTTCACCATTGATTGGAAACCTCCATTTTATTTGAGTTCTTTCTAGAATCCTGGCAGTATCTTTTGTGCCTATGTGAATCACCAGAAAATGATGGAAGTCATCCATTTAGACAAGTTTTAGGAAGTTCTTTATTGTGTCTTAAGATACATGTACCAGGAAGACAAAAGATCTCTCTAATTATTTGCAAATGTATGATAAGAAAAGGAGATAAGCTACACATTTGATAAAATTAAAGGATGATGCATAAATACAGTACTCCCTGGGTACCCACATGTTGTACAGAAACCTAGAGGAGAATTGCTAGCACATTGAATAGATTGTGGAGGATCTACAAATGAGAAACACACTGAATAAGAAGGTATGACTATTTGGCTATCCATTCACCAAGGGTATACCCAGACAGATGAGACCATAAATATAAAGTATTAAAGTACTATCTTCAAGGAAAGAGATGGAATGTGCTAGATGCTCAAAACATGAAACAGAGTCATGTAGTATGAAATTGTGACTCTAACTTAGTTAAGAAATGACTGGTAGCCAAAATGGGAGTCAATTCTGCATCAGCTGTCTGTGTATAGTCTAACGGTTGATTTTTAGAGCAAAGATACAAACTGACACCAAATTAGATAAGAAGGATAAAAAAATAGACATGTAATATACTTATAACAATGACAAACTTCCCAATTAGGACAAGCTACTGCTGCTCTAATAGCTGGCTCCCTGCTCCCTCTAGGATATATTATGAACTCTGTTTAGCTTTTAAAGCCTTTCTACAACCTGGTCCCAGCCTATCTTTTCAGTATCATTGAGCATTCTTCTCCCCCGCCCCCCCCCCCAAGATCCAGCTAGATTGTCCTTCCCTCTGTACGTCATACACAATGCTTCATTTCCCATTTGAGGATTTGTTGACCCTCAGACCTGGTATGCAGGATTCCCTTTTTCCCTCTGCCTCATAGAATCCATCTTTTCCTTCAGTAGATAGCTCAGGCCATCACTTTCTACCTGAAGCCTTCTCCTCCCAACCCCTAAATGTTAGGACCCTCCCTCTGAAAATACCCTCATATTTAATTTCTGAGTATTTACTTATATTTCTTTTTTAAAAAATTTAAAATTTTTTTATTTTTAGTGAGGCTACTGGGGCTAAATGACTTGCCCAGGGTCACACAGCTAGTAAGTGTTAAGTGTCTGAGGCTGGATTTGAACTCAGGTACTCCTGACTCCAGGGCCGGTGCTCTATCCACTGCTCCACCTAGCTGCCCCTATATTTCTTCTCTTTATACTCATATATGTATTTGTGTCACCCAGTAGAATGGAAGCAACTTGAGAGTAGGGATTGTTTGATTCTTTGTATTTACATTCCTGTGGGCAGCTACATGTCACAGTGGATAGAGTGCCAGATCTGGAGTCCAGACAATTCATCTTCTTGAGTTAAGATCTGGCCTCAGACCCTTACTAGCTGTGTGACCCTGGGTAAGTCATTTAACCCCTGGTTTGCCTCCATTTCCTCATCTGTAAAATGAGCTGGAGAAGGAAATAGCAAACAACTCCAGCATCTTTGCCAAGAAAACCTCAAAATACAGTCACCGAGAGTCAAATACAACTGAAATGATTGAACAACAGTTTGTGTTCCTAGTACCTAGCATAGTACCTGGCACTAGGCAATTAATGAAGGTTTGTAGACTGCTTGATTGATTGCTAGAAAATAATTGTAGTGTTGAGGGTGGGGGAACAAACAAACATATGGCCATAAAATTCAGAACTTTCACTTTTCCAGATAACATTACTATCACATAAGGGAAATTGGTATTACTAGATTCTAACTGGAAGCTATCTTGGGCTAGTCAAGTTGACTCTCCAGCTTTGGGAAAGCTGGACAATGACTCAGGAAGGCAACCAATGAGTAGAAGGTTAAACTTTTTTTTCTCAGCTGGCACTGAAGAAAAAGACCAGCAGTGATTATACATGCAATCACCCTTTAAAAAAAAACAAAACCGGGGGCAGCCAGGTGGCACAGTGGATAGAGCACCAGCCCTGGATTCAGGAGGACCTGAGTTCAAATCCGACCTCAGACACTTAACACTAGCTGTGTGACCCTGGGCAAGTCACTTAACCCCAATTGCCTCACCAAAAAAAAATAATAAAATAAAATAAAAAATAAAATAAACAAAACCCTTCATCTGACACCAAAGTGGAGTTAGACTGACACGGTGTTCCCCTACACACACACACACACACACACACACACACACACACACACACACACACACGCACGCACGAACGCACGCACGCACGCACGCACACACACACACACACACTCCTCAGGCTACCCTTTAGGGAACTTTCATCTTTTCCAAGCTTTCCAATTTGTTCATTATAACCTGACTTCATTTTTATATAAAAATTAGAGGGAATGTAGGTTTACTCCTAGGACTACCACCCCACTAGGATTAACACTGGTCTTGTCCATGTGAATGTGCCATGATGATGAGCCACATGGTGAATGGAACTGACTACATTTTAAAATCCCTGCCCTCAGAGAGGTTATAATTCCTCCCTGGAGTTACTAGAGAGTTTGGTTTTTTAAAGAACTGACATTCCAAGATTCTGCTGTATTTTCACATTAAAAGGACTGATCCATTTAAAGGAATAGGTTGTGGGTTACCATTGCCTCTTGTTAGCTTGTGGAAACTCACCTATGACTCGTTGTACCCTCTTTTATAAAATGCTTCCTTTCTTGGGGAATTTTTAAAAGGGTCCCTCTTAAAGGAACTTAGAATTAAATAGGCAAGAGAAAATGTGTGGCATTGTGGAGAAAGAGTTGATTTTGGAATTGTTCAAACCTCAGTTTGAATCCTGTACCTGGCACCCAGTAACTGTGAGACTCTGGACAAGCCTTCAATCTTCAAGTATTTCATTAGTAAAATGAGGATATTAATACTGACCTCACAGTGCTTTTGGGATGACAAATGAGATCATGTTTGTGAAGTGCTTTCAAAACCTGAAGACCCTGTAGTGAAAAGCAGTGGGGTATAGTAGATAGAAAACTGACTTCGGAGCCAGGAAGAACTGGCTTTCAGTTCTGACTCTGATACATACTGATTGTGTCACCCTGGATAAGTCATTTAACTTCCTATGAGCTATGTCCCTCTCTATAATCATGATCCGCATTTGTGAAAAGAAATTCTTCATCTGGGAGTTTCCTCTGTAAATAAAATCACAGATCTACTTCCTATTGTCTTTGAAATTATTAGTATTAGTACCCACTTGAACTAAATCTTCTAAATTTACAGGAGGGAGCCACTGGCCTCAGATCAGTTAACTGAGATCGGTGAAGGTTAATTACTTGTGTTGTTCTGAACTGCATGGATAAAGTGAAGAGGCAAGAGACAGCATTGCTAGGTGCCTCCTTCTCTCTATATAAATATACTCCCCCAAAGCCTCTGAATTGCAAGTTGTCTGGAAATGTTTCTTTTGCAATTACCAGAGGGACATGGGATATTTTCTAAATTTTTTTTTTCTGGGGCACTCAAAATGTCTACCTGTGCCTTCTGTTTTGCAAACCAAATTTAGCCCCATACCCAATTAAGTCATGTAGTTAGTGCCTTGATAAGAAAAAAAAGTGCCTTCTCAGGAAGGAATGACAGTGGGCCTTGAGGGACCCCTTGAATGACTCCATGGTCTACAGGGAGGAGAAAGCAGGCTGTAGCAGGCTGTTCCCTCTCTCCCTCTGGCTCTCTCCCCACGGCTGCTGCTTCCCTTGAACCAGATGGAAATGTCACTGAATACAGAATGTGTTTTATTCATACTAGGCAGCACAGCCTGCCTCAGAGTGTGAGGGCTCCTTGGCAACACTGAGCAAGGTTGCTTAAGTTTTTAATTGAATCCTAAGAGGTATATTTTCTTTTAGAGGAGCTAGGCTTAAAGTAATGATTGTAATTCCCAATTGTGCTCATCAGAGATTCATAGAAAACAAAGGTGGACAAGAGTGACTTGTCCATTAATCTCTGCTCATCTGACTTGTCAGAGACCAGGGTACCTTTTATAGCTATTTGATTTCATGACCCATCAATAAGAACAAAACAACTCTCTACCAGGGAGAATGAGAGATACAGAGATCTTCATCCATGTATTTGTTTCCTTTGGTGACCACACCTTTCATTTTCATAAGCTGTTATTCAAAATCTGATTAATAAAGAAAGTAACCTATTCATAATTGGTTACTCTTGTTTCTTATTTGAATTACAAATAACTGTTGTGCTATTTGAGTAAAAGCCTATGGACTATGGATGAAATATTCTTGGTATTTCCCATGCCTCGAATTGAACTGATAATAAAGAGGTAGAGGGTGTTAAATCTCTTCATGGATTATTGATAGATTTTGCAGTTCAGCCCAGAGACTTCCATGCACTGTGGCTATAGAACCCAGTAAATGACAGCTCTGTAATCAGTCATAAGACACTAACAAGTTATTTTGAGCTTCCCCAAAATGGAAGACAATGGACTATTTAGTAGGTTGTCAAGTTATGCAAGACAATGTCTCTTTCCAAACAAAGAGGGGGCAGGACTTTGAGCCAATGGATTGAACACAGGCCACTGTGTGGTCTGGTAGTTAAAGTAAAAGACTTGAGAGCCAGGAGCTTTCTGGGTTTAGGCTTCCCAGGCCAGACTCTGACTCAGTGGGGGGCCCCAAGCCAAGTCTCTTGGCTGTAGGCATATTGGGCTATAAAATCTAAGGGGGAAAAAAAAAAGACAAAAAACCACAAGTCCGCAACAATGGGCTCTGGGGGAAGAACAAGTTTTGTGAAGGAGGAAAAACCACCACCACAGATTACAATTGGGGAGTTTTCAACATGAAGTGAACCATTTTCCTTCTTTTTGCTAGACACTTCATCTGACCACCACAAGAAGGTGAATTCAGTGTCTGAAATTACTCAGTAGAAAATGAATAGAGAAGCCTGGGGATCTAGAAGAAGTTAGTCAATGTTGGTGAGTTGTCCCAAGTAAGTCTCAGGGGCCTAGCACTGAATTGTTTATTTTTATTATTTGTTCTGCCCTGTTTTGTCTTTCAGCCTTGGAAGTAGACAGGTATATCTGAAACAATGGGAGGGGGAAAACTTTCCTTTTGTAGCATTTGGGGGTTTCTCCACTCCAACTGGGTTTTGTGGCCTCTAGAATAACTAAGTCAGACAAATTCTTGAGACATTGTTAAAACTGTGTTGTTGTTGTTCAGTTGTGTCCAACACCTCATGACCCCGTTTGGGTTTTTCTTGTCATAGATACTGAAGTGGTCTGCCATTTCCTTCTCCTGCTCATTTTACAGATGACAAAATTGAGGTAAACAGGATTAAGTGACTTGCCCAGGGTCACACAGTGTCTGCAGCTGGATTTGAACTCAGCTGTTCCTGACTCCAGGCACAGCGCTTTATCCACTGCACCACCAGGCAGAATGGATAGCCATCTATATCATTTTGTGAGTCAAAAGTGAGGCACTCTCCCCTCAAAATGCCATTTGTGCCAGCTGCTAGGATACCACGATGGTTTTATTGTTTTGAACCTTGAAGGTTTTCTGGGGTAACAGTGGCCATCTTAGGGAGTGGGGATCAGGCCTTGTCCACATGGCAGGGAAAGCTGAGCCTGTAACTGTGTTTCTTTTGCTTTAGGTTTCCCTGAACATAGGGGACCAATAGTAATACTGAGATGGATGCTTCTGACTTTTTCAACAGGCTTCCAAGACTCCTCATGTTCTAGTGTTGGTTGGTTACCCAGTGGCAGGAGATTTCTGAAAGACATTATCAAAGGAGAAAATGGACACCATTTGTAAAATTAGCCCAGTCTGTAGCCTGGCTTCCTGGAAGATCAGGTCCTTGAGTCAAATGCACAGAGAACTAAAAGCTGAGGTGAAAATTTAGCAATCCCACTAAGTCAATAAGTCAGTCAGTCAGTTGGTCAGTCAACCAGCATTTATTAATGTCTTATTATGTCTCAGAAAATGAAATAAGTAAGGGAAATAATGAAAAAAATGCACAGAAAGGTGGCCTAGCTATACCAAATCTGAAACTTTACTATAAAGTGGCAGTCATCAAAACTATTTGGTACTAGCTAAGAAATAGAGTGGAGGATCAGTGGAATAGGTTAGGCACAGGAGACACAGTAGTAAATGATTTTTAGTCATGTACTGTTTGATAAACACAAAGACTCCAGCTTCTGGGATAGGAATTCAGTATCTGACAAAAAATGCTGGGGAAACTGGAAGAGAGTATGGCAGAAAATAGGCATAGACCAATATCTTACATCTTATACTAAAATAAGGTCAAAATGGGTACATGATTTAGACATAAAAGGTGATACCATAGGTAAATTAGGAGAGGAAGGAATAGTTTACTTCTTAGATCTTTGGAAAGGAGAACAGTTTATGACCAAACAAGAGATAGAAAATATTATGAAATACAAAATGGATGATTTTCATTATATTAAATTAAAAAGGTTTTGTACAAACAGAAGCAATGCATCCAAAATTAGAAGGGAGACAGAAAACTGGGAAACAATTTTTATAGCCAGTACTTCTGATAAAGGCCTCATTTCTAAACTATATCAAGAAAAAGAGAAAATGAAATAAGTACTGAGGATACAGAGAAAGGAAAGAAAACCCCAAGCCACTGTCTATATTTGAATGAAGACAATAGTAAATAACTGCAGAAACAAGACATATATGATACAAATGAAAGGTAATCCCACAGAGAAGGCAATAGTAGCTGTGGGTACTGATAAGGGCCTCTAGTAAAAAAAAAAAAACATTACAAATTAAAAAGGTGTTATTTGAACTGTCTTTTTTTTTTACATTTTTAAAATTTATTATTTTTTTTTTTTTTAGTGAGGCAATTGGGGTTAAGTGACTTTCCCAGGGTCACACAGCTAGTAAGTGTCTGAGGCCACATTTGAACTCAGGTACTCCTGACTCCAGGGCCGGTACTCTACCCACTACGCCACCTAGCTGCCCCTATTTGAACTGTCTTAAAGGATGCCAAGGAACCCAGGACATAAAGATGAGGTTAGAAAGTATTCCAGGAATGGGGATAGCCAGTGAAGAAGTTATAGAGTCAGGATGTCCTTCATATTTTAAGTATCAATCTTCAAAGAGAATAGAATAGGAATTATGGGTTATTATAGCATGCTTTAAGCAATTGTGAGTATGTACTTAGGAGTCTTTTGTATTTTTAGTATTTCTTTTCTGGTATAGAAATAAAGAGCAGTTCTATATGGACCTACTTTGTAAATTTCATATCTTTCTAGAGGCGGTCCTCTTAATCACTTTTAGGAAGACCCTAGACCTTAGCCAAATCTAAGCTTTAAGAGTTTTTCCCTGGGGCTTCAGGAGGGAGACATAATGAGCCAGAGAGTATGAGGGGGTTCTAATTCCATTCTTTTAGAAGTCAGGTTCTCTGCAGGCATGAGTCCAGACTGCTTGAGAGGAACTGAGACCCGTTAATGAGAGAGTTTTTCCACCTCCTGGGCCATGAGTCTTTACACTGACTTTAAGGAATATTGAAGGGGGCTCGTCTGGGTTAAAACTCACTCTCTTCTCTAGTCCCCAATTGCAGTTGTACATCAGTTAACTTAACATTCTATTTAACTGAAAAGACTAAGGCCAGTCATATTAGCTGTGTCTGATTCTTTTTTACTCCATTTAGGGTTTTCTTGGCAATGAAACTGTAGTAGTTTGCCAACTCCTTCTCCAACTCATTTCACAGGTGGGGAAACGGAGACAAACCAGGTTAACTGACTTTTGCAGGGTCAAACACCTGGTAACTGTCTGAGGCCAGATTTGAACTCAGGTGTTCCTGACTCCAGGCCTGGCACTCTATCCACAGCACCACCTACCTGCCTGTAGAAAATCCATAGGATGGATTTTCTCTTTTAATCCCCAAAACTCAACAGGATCACCTCCTCCTCCTCCTCCTCCTCTTCCTCCTCCTCCTTCTTTTTTTTTTTTAATTTTTGCAGGGCAATGAGGGTTAAGTGACTTGCCTAGGCTCACACAGCTAGTAAGTGTCAAGTGTCTGAGGCCAAATTTGAACTCAGGTCCTCCTGAATCCAAGGCTGGCACTTTATCCACTGAGCTACCTAGCTACCCTGACCTACTTCTTTTAATGTCTCCGGGGAAGAAACACAGCTGGACTTCTTGTTCAAGATATTCTTGCTACCCATGTCCTTATTATTTTACTGTCTTAGTCTAGTAATCATACCTTCTCTCATCCATCTCTTTTTTTTCTATCAGCTCCATCTTATCTGCCCATAAACATCTTTCTCCTTCCCTTTACTGCAAAACTTGAAAAATTTGTATGCAACCAAAGCCTTCAACTTCCCACCACATCCTTTCCTCAGCCCTTTGCAATCTGACTTCCATCTCTACTATCCTTTGTTTCCATTTTACTTGACCTCTCTGCAGTCTTCCTCACTGTCAATCACCTTCTTCTCTTTGATATTCTCTTTTCTCTGGGTTTTTGGGATCTGTCTCTCTCTTGCTTCTTTGCTGACCACTCCTTATAGTTCTTTGCTGGATCTTCATCTTGGATATCCCCACTAATGATGGGTTTCCCACAGGGATCTGTCCTGGATCCTCTTTTTAATTCTCTCTCTTTATTATTTCACTTGGTAATCTCATCAGCTCCTATAGATTTAATTATCATTTCTATGCTGATGATCAAGTCTACCTATCTAGCCTATATGCAGATGATGCCAAAATTAATATCTCTAGCCCAGCTCTTTTGAGTTAAAGACATATCTCCAATTCTCTAGCTGGATGTCCCTCCAATATATCAAACATGACAAAAGTTTCTCCTGAACTTTCTTCTTCCTTTGACTTTAATAATTCTATAGAAGCACATTTTACCAAATTTCCCAAGTCTGAATCTTAGAGTTAGCTTTACCTTTAGATTATTATTCCAATTTGTTTTCTGGAATGATTAGACTAGTTGACAGCTCTATTAGCATACCTGTTTTTCCACATCTTTTCCAACATTTGCTCTTTTTTTTTGACATTGTAGTCAATCTGATAGGTATGAGGTGTTACATAACAGTTGCTTTATTTTATAATTATCTAATTATTAATGATTTAGAGCATTTTTTCACATGGGTACAAATAGCTTTGATTTTTTCCCCTGAAAACTGCCCATTTATATTTTGTGATGGAATTTCTCATTCTATATCTTCCTGTTAGATTTTGTTGGTAACATACAGAAATGTTAATGATTTGTGTGGGTTTATTTTATATCCTGCAACTTTGATGAAATTAATTATTTTGATCAGTTTTTTAGTTGACTCTTCAGGGTTTTCTAGGAAAACCATTATGCTATCTGAAAATGTGATATTTTTGTTTTCTCACCGCTTATACTTAGTCCTTCAATTTCTTTGTCTTGTCTTACTTTGCTAGTTGGCATTTCTAGTACAATATTGAATAATAGTAATGATAATGGACATCTTTGTTTCACCCCTGATGTTATTGGAAAGGCTTCTGGTTTTTATTTGTAATGCTTGCTCTTTGTTTTAGATCAATATTACTTATCACTTTAAGGAAAGCTACATTTATTCTTGTGCTTTTAGCATTTTTTTTAAAGGGAATGGGTATTGTATTTTGTCAAAAGCTTTTTTCTACATCTATTGATATGATCATGATTTTTGGTGTTTTTGTCATTTATATAGTCAATTATGCTTAGGGTTTTCCTAATATTGAACTAGTTCTGCATTCCTGGCATAAATCCAGCCTGGTCATAGTGTTGCATCTTTGTGATATATTTCTGTAATCTTCTTGCTAGTATGTTACTTTAAAACTTTGCATCAATATTCATTAGGGAAATTGGTTTATAGTTTTCTTTCTCTGTGCTCCACATGGGTTAGGTGTCAAGACCATATTTGTGTCATAGAAAGAATTTGATAGGACTCTTTTTACCTATTTTTTTTGGTTTAAATAATATCGGAATTAATTGTTGTTTGACTACTTGGTCAAATTCACTTGTAAATCCAACTGGTCCTGGACTTTTTTTTTTTCTTAGGGAGCTCATTGATGGCTTATTCAATAATTTTTTCAAAGATAAAGTTATTTAAATATTCTATTTCCTATTCTGTTTATCTGGGCAATTTATATTTTTGTAAATATTCTTCCATTTTGTTTAGATTGTCAGTTTTATTGGCATATCGTTGTACAAAATAGCTCCTAATTATTGCTTTTATTTCTTTATCATTGATTATGAATTTGTTTTTTTTTCATTTTTATGCAGTAAAATTAGTTTATTTCTTTTCTTTAATCAAGTTAGCCAGTGGTTTATTTTATTCCCCCTCCCCCTAAAGCCCCACAACAGTTTCTAGTTTCATTTATTAGGTAAATTTTTAAAATTTTCAATATTAATAATCTCTACTTTAATTTTCAGGATTTTTATTTTTTTCATATTTAATTAGAGGTTGTTTTCCTAGGTTTGCTTTCCATTGCTTGCCCAATTTGTTGATCTGTTCTTTCTCTCTTTTATTGATGTAATGGTTTAGAGATATAAAGTTTCCCCCAAAGACTGTTTTATCTGTGTCCTATAAATTTTGGTATGTTTTCTCACTGTTGGTATTGTCTTTATTAAAATTATTGATTGTTTCTGTGAATTGTTCTTTGTCTCACTCATTCTTTAGGATTAAATTATTTGGCTTGCAATTAATTTTTAATCTATGCTTCAATGACCCTTTATTCAATGTAATTTTTTATTGCATTATGGTCAGAAAAAGATGCACTTAATATTTCTGCTTATCTATGTTTGTGAGTTTTTTTAGTGCCCTGATATATGGTCAGTTTTTGTTTAATTGAGTTTATTTTTGCTTTTGGGTTGTTTGTGTGTGTGTGTGTGTGTGAGAGAGAGAGAGAGAGAGAGAGAGAGAGAGAGAGAGAGAGAGAGAGAGATCATGATTGCCACTCGTGCCTTTTTTTTAAACTTAAGTTCAAACAATAAATTCTGCACAATTTTTTCTTTATTTTACCTCTATGCATTTGTTTCAAGAAACAGAACATATTATTGGATTCTGATTTCTAATCCATTCTGCTAGCCTCTTCTGTTTCATAGGTGAAGTTAAGGAAATGAATAGAATTTTAGAAAAGTTAGCTATTATAGATCTCTAGAGAATACTGAAGGGGTATGGAAAGAAGTATCCTTATTTCTCAACTATACATGGATGAATTCATTCCATCCACACTCATAATTATGATTACTGTATAATCACATTTTCCTAAAATCATCCTTCTCTTTTTTTGGCTTGACCCCCTCATTAAGAGTCTATTTTGCTTCTAACCAATGCCTCCTTTAATCTACTTTCCTCTTACTTTCCCCCATCCCCACCCCTTTCTTTTAAATACTTTCCATTCTATTTTCTTATTGGGTAAGGTCAATTTCTGTGATGAACTGTGTATATGTTTATTCTTCTTTCCTTGAACCAGATGTTGTGAGAATGATGTCCAAGGGTTGCCACTCACCCTACCCCCATGGCTCCTTCCATTATATAAATTCTTCCCTTCATGCCTCATTTATGTGAGACAATTCACCCCATTCTTCCTCTCCCATTCACTTTCTCTCAGTATATTCATCTCCTCCACTCTTCTATTTTTATGTTGAGATCATCCCAACATAATAGAATCACACCCAGACCCTCTGTCCAATTAGACTTCCCCTAAAAGCTCTAGTGATGACAACAGTCTGAGGGGTTACATATATTCTCTCCCCATATAAGTATATAAACAATTTAACCTTATTTAGCCCCTTATGATTATTCCCTCATGTTTACCTTATTGGGTTTCCTTCCCTTGGGTCCTGTGTTGAATGCTAAAATTTCTATTTAGCTCAGAGCTTTTCATCAGTAACGCTTCAAAGTCTTCTATTTCATAAAATCTAAATTTTCCCTCAGTAGGATTATGTTCTCTTTTGCTAGGTAGGTTATTCTTAACTATAATTTTAGAACTTCTGTCTTCTAGACAATCTTATTCCAAGCTCTGCATTCTTTTTATTGTGGTAGCTGCTAAATTTTGTGTGATCCTGACTGTTGTTCTGTAGCACCTGAATTCTTTCTTTCTTGCTACTTGAAATATTTTCTCCTTGACCTGAAAGTTTTGAATTTTGGCTAGAACATTTCTGAGAGTTTTCATTTCAGGGTTTCTTTCAGAAGGTGATGAATAGAATTTTTTGATTTATACTTTGCCCTCTGGTTCTAAGATATCTGGGCAGTTTTATTATAATTTCTTAAATTATGATGTCCGGGTTCTTCTTTGTTTATGGCTTCCAGGTAGTCCAATGATTCTCAAATTATTTCACATTCATCTATTTATTTTTAGGTCAATTGTTTTTCCTATGAGATAGTTAACATTTTCTTCTATTTTTGACTTTGTTCTATTGTTTCTTGATGTCTAATGGATTTATTAGTCTCCATTTGATCATTTCTAATTTTTGAGGAGCTAACTTTCCTCAGCAATATTTTGTGCCTCTTTTACTGTTTGACCAATTGTAATTTTTTTTAGTGAGGCAATTGGGGTTAAGTGACTTGCCCAGGGTCACACAGCTAGTAAGTGTTAAGTGTCTGAGGCCGGATTTGAACTCAGGTACTCCTGACTCCAGGGCTGGTGCTCTATCCACTGCACCATCTAGATGCCCACCAATTATAATTTTTAAGGAATTTTTTCCTTAATGTTTTTCTTTGAAGGGCAGAGCCAAGATGGCAGAGGAAAAGCAACAACTAACTTAAGCTCTCTCCCAAACTCCTCCAAATAGCTTTAAATAATGCCACAAGACAATTCCTGGGGTATCAGAACCCACAAATGGACAAGATGAAGTAATTTTCCAGTCAAAGATAACTTAGAAGGTAAGCAGGATAGATCTGTTGCTTCTGGGTGACAGTGGAACACAGTCCAGCACAGGTCCCACCAGCACAGACCAAGCCCCAGCAAACCAAGAACAGGTCTTGGGAGCCAATGAATTATCAGTGGCAATTGATGCTTCTGGGGCTCTCAACCCACAGACAATAAAGGGGGACGGTGGTCAAACAACTGATCAGAAAGAGATTACAGAGGTCTTCTTTGCTAGCACTGGGGACAAGACTATTTTCCTTTGCCCACACTCAGGCAGTCCTGAGGGAGTAGTCCCATGGTGAGGAGTAGCATTAGCACACCACAGCTTGTGGCTACAGTGAGTGGGGACCTTGTCATAGTTCCAGGGCAGAAAAGAGTGTTTGTAGTCACTCGTATACCAGAGCACAGGCCAGGAGAGGAGTAAACACACCTCTCCTTAGATGATACCACCTTGGAAGAACTGAAAACTCACAGGTCCCTAGAAGTATCTTTAAAAACAGTTGCACAAAATACTAGAAGCTTGGGACAGTGCACCTTGCATCCTGGAAACAGAACCCTACTTTAATAAAGAGTTAAAAGTCAAGAAATAGTCTAGGAAAAGAGCAAACAACATAAAAATATTCTGACCATAGAAAGTTACTATGGTGAAAAGGAAGATCAAAACACATACTCAGTAGAAAATAACATCAAAGCTCCTATATCCAAAGCCTCCAAGAAAAATATGAATTAGTTTCAGGCCATGGAAGAGCTCAAAAAAGTTTTTGAAAATAAAGTAAGAGAAGTACAGGAAAAATTGGGAAGAGAAATGGGAATGATTCAAGAAAATCATTAAAAAAAGAGTCAACAGCTTGGTAAAGGAGACATGAAAATAAACTGAAGAAAAAAAAAACATTCTTAAAAAGTAGAATTGGCCAAATGGAAAAGGAGGTACAAAAGCTCACTGAACAAAATAATTAAAAATCAGAATTAAGCAAATGGAAGATAATGACTTTATGAGAAATCAAGAAACAATAAAACAAAGAATAAAACAAAAGCATGAACAAATAGAAGACAATGAGAAATATCTCATTGGAAAAATAATGCACCTAAAAAACAGATCCAGGAAAGAGAATTTTAAAATTATTGGACTATCTCACAGCCATGATTTTTTTTAAAAAGAGCCTAGACATCATCTTTCAAGAAATTATCAAGGAAAACTGCCCTGATATTCTAGAACCAGAGGGTAAAATTGAAATGGAAAGAATCTACCACTTAACTCCTGAAAGATATCCCAAAATGAAAACTACTAGGAATATGATAGTCAAATTCCAGAGCTCCCAGGTCATGGAGAAAATATTGTAAGCAGCCAGGAAGAAACAATTCAAGTGTCATGCAGCCAAAGTCAGGATAACACAAGATTTAGCAGCTTCTATATTAAAGGATTGGAGGGCTTGGAATATGATATTCTGAGGGGCAAATGGACTGGGATTACAACCAAGAAACACCCAGCCAGCAAAACTGAGTATAATCCTTCAGGGGGAAAATGGATATTTAATGAAAGAGAGGACTTTCAGGCATATTTGATGAAAAGACCAGAACTGTATAGATAATTTGGCTTTCAAATATAAGAATCAAGAGAAGCATAAAATGGTAAACAGGAAATAGAAATCATAAGGAACTTAATAAGGTTAAACTGTTTACATTCTTACATGGGAAGATGATGTTTGTAACTCATAAGAACTTTCTCATTATTAGGGCAATTTGAAGGGGTATATATATATAAATAGAGGGCATGGGTGTGAGTTGGATATGAAGGGAGGATATCTAAAAACTATAAAATTAAGGGATGAGAAAGGAATACACTGGGAGAAAGGGAAAAGGAGGGGCAGAATGGAGTAAATTATCTCATATAAAAGAGAAAAGAAAAAGCTTTTACAGGGAGGGGAAGATGGGGGAGATGAGGGGGAATGAGTGAACCTTACTCTCATCAGAACTTATTCAAAGAGGGAATAACACATGCAACAGTTGGGTATAGAAATCTATCTTACCCTGCAGGAAAGTAGGAGAGGAAGGGGATAAGGTGGGGTGATAGAAGGGAGGGCAGATTGGGGGAGGGGGTAGTCTCAAGCAAAATATTTTTGAGGATGGATAGGATGAAAGGAGAGAATGAATGGAATAAATAGGGTTGTGGTGGGGGGGAAAGGATGACAGGAAATACAGTTAGCAATAGTAAGTGAAAAAAATTGAAGCAATTTTCTCTGAGTACAAGTCATTCCCCAATTAATAATGATCAAAAGGTATGCAGTTTTCAGATGAAGTAATCAAAGCCATATGGAAAAAATGCTCTAACTTACTACTGATTGGAGAGATGCAAATAAAAAAAATTCTGGGGTACTACCTCATATCTTTTAGATTGGCCAATAAGACAGAAGAGGAAAATGATAGATATTGGAAGGGATGTGGGGAAAATGAGACTAACTCACTGTTGGTGGAGTTGTAAATTGATTCAGCCATTATGTAGAGCAATTTGGAACTATGCCCAAAAATCTATAAAACCATGCATACTCATTGACCTAGCAATGTCACTAGTAGGTCTGCATCCAAAAAGAAAAAAAACAAAAAGGAAAAGGACCTACATTACAAAAATATTTATAGCAGTTATTTTCTGGTGGCAAAGAATTGGAAATCAAGGAGATGCCTATCAATTGAGGAATGGATTAATAGATGGTAGTATATGATCATGATGAAATACTATTATGCTATAAGAAATATTGAGTAGGAAGTTCTCAGAAAAACCTGGAAAGACTTACATGAGCTGTTGCAAAGTGACATGTACTATGTACACAGTAACAGCAATATTATAAGATGATCAGCTATGAATGACAGTTATTCACAGCAATACAGTGATCCAAGAGAACTCTGAAGGACTTATGATGAAGAATGCTATCCATCCCCAGAGAAAGAGCTGATAGTGTCTGAAATCAGATCTGAAGCATAATTTTTTCTACTTTATTTTTCTTGGTTTTTTTTTTTTGTCTATGTTTTCTTTTGCAACATGACTAATGTGGGAATGTTTTGCATGACTGCACATATATAACCTGTGTTTAGTTTCTTGTCTTCGAGATGTGGGGGGAAGGAGGGAATAAGAGATAATTTGGAACTCAAAAGTTTTAAAAATGAATGTTGGTGAGACAGCCAGATGGCGCAGTGGATAGAACACCAGCCCTGGAGTCAAGAGGACCTGAGTTCAAATCTAGCCTCAGACACTTGATACTTATTAGCTGTGTGACCCTGGGCAAGTCACTTAACCCCAATTGCCTCACCCCCCCCAAAAAAATAAATGTTTGAAAATATTTTTACATGTGATTAGGGGAAAATAAAATCCTGAAAATTATTTTTCTTTTATAAAGGTTTTAGTTTTATTTTCATGAGTTTCTTGAATAGTTCTCATTTCTTTTCCCATTTTTATTCTACCATTTTTTTTTGTAAAATATATTTTCACTTTTTATGTCTTTCTTTAACTCTTCTAAGAATTCTTTGGGGGTTGAGCCAAGATGGCAGAGGAAAGGCAGTGAGCTCTCAAACTCATGACACGATCACTCCAAAAAACATCCAAATAACACCGTAGGAAAATGCCCGGAGCAGCAAAACTCACAGAAGAATGTGCTGAAATCATCTTCTAACCAAGAACAGCTTGGAAGGTCAGAAGGAGGGAGCTGCCGTGCTGATACAGGAGTTGAGCCCAACCCCACAGTCACCCTGACACAGATCTAGTCCCAGGAAGGCCTCACCAGAGAAGCAGACCCCCAGAACCTCTGAATCAGCTGAAGCACCAGTGTTGTCTGGAACTAAGCTCACAGTCTGGTGACTGGGCTGAGCCCTGTGCAGGGGGGGAGACTACAGAGGTCTGTGCTGGTGCTAAGGCAGAACTTGGATTTTCCACCCCTGCTGAGAACCAGGACATAGACTCAGGTAGCAGTGGCCCAGGTTGGGGAAGTGCACAGGCTCATTAGAGCTAACAACTACAACACACAAAGCTGGTTGATTAGCAAGTTGGTCTGGGGTCATCTAAGGACCAGGGAACAGGCCAGGCAAGTGAAGAACCTGATTCTCCTTAAATCATACCACCTGGGACTTCTTAAGCTTGGGATACTGCAGCCTGGAAACAGTGCCCCACTTTAAGGAGCTAAAAGTCTAGTAAAAGAAAGGCAAGATGAGCCAACAGAGAAAGGTGAGGACCATAGAAAGTTTCTTCAGTAACAAGGAAGACCAAGGGGCACCCTCAGAGGAAGATGTCAACATTAGGGCCCCTATATCTAAAGCTTCCAAGAAAAATATGAATTAGTCTCAGGCCATAGAGGTACTCAAAAAGGATGTTGAAGATAAAGTTAGAGAGGTAGAGGAAAAAATGGAAAGAGAAATGAGGGTGATGCAGGAAAGACACGAGAAAAAAGTCAACAGCTTGAAAAGTCAAATTGGCCAAATGGAAAAGGAGGTACAAAAGCTCTCTGATGAAAATAATTACCTAAGAATGAGGATTGAACAAATGTAAGCCAGTGAATTTATGAGAAACCAAGACACAATAAAGCAAATCCAAATGAATAAAAAAATAGAGGTCAATGTGAAATATCTTCAGGGAAAAACTGCTGACCTGGAAAATAGGTCCAGGAGAGATAATTTGAAAATTATTGGTCTACCTGAAAACCATGATCAATGAAAGAGCTTAGACAACATTTTCCAAGATATTCTCAGGGAAAATTGCCCTGAAATTCTAGAAGAAGAAGCTAAAATAGAAATTGAAAGAATCCACCTATCACCTCCAGAAAGAGATCCCAAAAGGAAAACTCCTAGGAATATTATAGCCAAATTCCAGAGCTCTCAGGTCAAGGAGAAAATATTGCAAGCTGCCAAAAAGAAAGAATTCAAGTACTGTGGAGCCTCAGTCAGGATAGCACAAGATCTAGCAGCTTCTACATTAAAGGACCAGAGGGCATGGAATATGATATTCCAAAGGGCAAAGGAAATGGGATTACAACCAAGAATCACCTACCCAGCAAAACTCAGCATTATCTTTCAGCAGAAAAAATGGGACTTTAATGAAAAAGAATTCTTGTTGGGCTTGTGTTCAATCTGCATTGGGGGGGGGGGGCGGTGCGCAATGAGGATTAAGTGACTTGCCCAGGGCCTAATTTGAACTCAGGTCCTCCTGACTCCAGAGTCAGTGCTCTATCCACTGTGCCACCTAGCTGCCCCTCAATCTGCAGTTTTCTTTAAGGATTTTGTTTTCAAGTAGTTTTTTTTTCTCTTCTGCTTTGGCATTTTGAGATTCCCTGTCACCATAGTAGCTCTTTATTGTCAGTTTTGGTTTATCATTTACTCATTTTTGAAACCTATTCCTTGACTTTGGAATTTGTTATTTTATAAAATATTTTGGTCTTTTTATATCCTTCTATTGTTTTCACAGCTCATTTCAGGGCTATAAAACTGCAAGTTTTCAATTCTTGCAGGCTGAGGGGACCTGGGGAGATATTTGTTCACTGCCCTCTTAGTCTGAATTCTGCAAGTTCCTGACCCAGGTTGAGGTCTGTTGGATTGTGTTTGATTGAGTTTCAGTAGACTATTCTTGGACTTAGTTACAATTATCCTTCTGGGAGGCTCTGCATTTTCAGAGCAACTGAACTGCCTAACTCCCCTTTGGTTTTTGTTTCCTACCATGGTTATTCCACTGCAGCCTTATGTGCAGGGATAAAGGTTAAAACTCAGTCCAACCTCTGTCCTTTGGCTTAGAACAGCACAATTAAGTTTTTGGAACTTTTTCCTTGCTCCATACACAGCTAGGTTCTCTTGATTGCCCTCTTTGCCCTGGAACTGTAATCTGGAATTGGATTATGGGCAACAGAGCTGCCATCTGGCAATTGTTCTTATTTCCAGTGCTGGTTCATAGGAACTCTAGGATCTCTTTTGCCCTGATGGTTTCAGCCCTGGTGTTCATCTCAGCTTTCTTATCATCTCTGGGCAATATTCTGATACCCACGGCTTATGCTGCCCCAGGGCTAGACTCCTGGCCAGCCCCTGCCTCAGTGTCTTCTGACTACTTTGTTTAACTTCCTGAGCTGGAAAAAATGACTCATTGTGACTTTTTCTTGACTTTTCTCATCAGAATTTGGCTAGGCAAATATTCTGTTTTTCACAATACCACCTTGACTCTACCTCCCTAATTAAATCCTACATAATTTTTAAGTCCAATTCGAACGTCATCTTATCCACAAAGCCTTCTTTCATCCCTAAAGTCAATTATGACATTTTCCCTCTTAGGCATCACATCCATCCATACATCTATACATCTCTTTGTTTTCACCTTGATATGAGCTTGTTAGCTTGGGTCCCTCTCCCCCGATGAAGGAACAAAGATGTGTAGGTAGAAAGAGATATAATAACTGATGAATCCATTAATGTAGCCCTTGGTATCAAAGTCATGCCACCAACACAAGTGTTTATTCTTGTCTTATATTTATAATTAGTGTATTCAATAATACCTGGAGTTTACTGCCCTAAGTTGATGCATTTAAAAATTTACCTCAGACTAAAACCTCAAAAATCCTACTCTTCATCTTGAATAAGGCTATTGTGTAGATAGAATTGATTGCCCGGATTTTTATTACATATTCAACTTAATTTTCTAGAACCCAATAGTCATGATGAATTGGAAGCACATGGGCTTTCTTATCTTTTTTTTTTTTTTTACTTTTGCCAGTGGTTTGTATGCCGTTAACACGCCCTATAGTTAGATCAGAAGTAAATATGACTGTGTTTCTGTTCCTTGAGATCCAGAATCAAGCTAATGCATTTGGTGATGAGAATGGGATCCTTGGGAAAAACTCAGATGTCTCATTTAAGATGTGGGCCTCCGGGACAAATTGTATATAGAGCCAAAGATGCTTATCTTACTTTGGAAGAATGCTTCCCGTGGTCAAATAACTTCTATAACTGCCATTTAAGGTTGAATGGAATAAGAAATATTCCATGAGGGGAAGGGAATTGGCAGGGATGGTATAAGGTGAGCAAATGAGAAACATAAAACTTACATATGAGTCTGCATATTTTTAACAGTGCACAAGCTCAGAGTAGCTTGTTTGCAAGGGACTCAAAGAACTCTAGGTTCCATAGGGAGGACCATGAAATGAACAGCACCTTCCTTTATGAGGTATTAATGACCTAATCTGAGCAGCTAGGTGGAGCAGTGGATAGACCACCAGGCCTAGAGTCAGGAAGACCTAAGTTCAAATCAAGCCTCGGACACTTACTATGTGACCCTGGGCAAGTCATTTGAGCCCCTGTTTGCCTTAGTTTCCTCATCTGTAAAATGAGCTGGAGAAGGAAATGGCCAACCACTCCAGTATCTTTGCCAAGAAAACCCCAAATGGAGTCACAAAGAACCAAATTATATGAAGTGACTGGACAACAAAATGGCCTAATCTAAAGCTGAGGAAGCTGAGCTAAAAATATAAACTCTGGCAAATTAGCTCACTGAACTAAACTACAAAAAAGCAGTTTAACAGGCAAGGGTGGAAGCAGCCATTGGGCTAATTACCAAGAGGGAAAAGACTAAAAAATAATGGATCTTTCCTTAGAGGGAGAAGACCATTGGGTGAGGAAGATAGATCTCAAGAAATTTAGCAAATGAGTTTTTTAAAAGTTTATGTTTCGGGGGCAGCTAGATGGCACAGTGGATAAAGCACTGGCCCTGGAGTCAGGAGGACCTGAGTTCAAATCTAGCCTCAGACACTTGACATTTACTAGCTGTGTGACTGTGGGCAAGTCACTTAACCCTCATTGCCCTGCCAAAAAACCAAAAACAAACAAACAAAAATAGTTTAAGCCTTAGTCTAATAGATCAATTGAGGATAGTTTCATTATATTTTAAGGACAAACCAGTGTAGCCTTCATGTAGTAGGAGTTGTTCCTATGATTTATATTCTGTTTTTATATGGAGGTGAAGGAGGAAAAGGAACAATTTCAATTAGAGAATATTATTAGCAATCGAACCAACAGTTCTTCTAATTAAGCTTAAATGTAAATAAAACTGCATGTTAGAAAGTTATCTCCTTATGTTGGGCCACTGTGGGAGAGAATATTAACATAAGATTAATTACAAAATATGATCAGTTTGTGTGTAGATTTTTACATAGGGAATTAAAGGATATTTGGGGTTCTAACCATTTTTCCTCTTTGCATTTGGGCTCAATTATTTTTCATTCTTTCACACATGACTTTATGAAATATGAATTTGGTGGTTGCAGTTACTATTTGGAAAATGCTACTGTGAATGTGTAGGGTCACTGAAGTGTATATTCTCTCTCCAAGGATGCTGACCACAAAATATATCATGAGATATATCATGATATCATGAGAATATAATGTAGCATGTAAGATATCCATTAACTGGTGCTTACACCTGATAAACCCACCTGATTTTTTTCTCATACGTTTCTTTGATAACATCCTTGCAGCCATTTTTCCTTTATAATTCTTTTTTTTTCATATTGTGTTACAGCCTGCTTGAGTCTACCATGAGCCTGTTCATTGTCCTTTGACTCTTTCACCATTTGATGCTGAATCCCTTAACCATAGCAACCAATGAAACAGAAAGAAAATGGGATGGTGCTGGAGTACAACCAAAATTGTAAAAATTTATGTCAATATAGTGAAAGAATTTAATAGTCAAAGAGGTGGGAGAGTTGGGAAAAGACTAGGTTCTTCCCCTTCTAGTCAAGAAGTGAATACAGTCAATACAATAGTTAACCTTCAATCTGATAAACGTTATCTGATTAGACAAGAATGTCTTCCTCCCTTGTGTCAGGGGACCAGCTCTTTCTAGGCAATAACTTAGGGCACTGGACTTGGAGTCAGAAAGACCTGAGTTCAAATCCCACCTCAAGCACTTGCTAGCTGTGTAAACTTGAACAAGTCACATAACCATTCTTTGCCTTAATTTCCTGGGCAGTTGGGCTCAGTGTCTTCTAAGCTCCCTTTTACCTCTAAAGCAAAGACAAAGTGAGCCCCAAAGTACATACAATCTTCAACTTCTGAAGATTTTCTTTTTTTTTTTTTTAGTGAGGCAATTAGGGTTAAGTGACTTGCCCGGGGTCACACAGCTAGTACGTGTTAAGTGTCTGAGGCCGGATTTGAACTCAGGTACTCCTGACTCCAGGGCCAGTGCTCTATCCACTCCGCCACCTAGCTGCCCCTGAAGATTTTCTAAGAATTACCTGATAGCATATTCATATTTTGCTACTAAGGAGATCTCAACTTGAGTCATTTGACTTGACAATCTTTTAATGCATCCCATCAAATAGTGGTGCTCTCCTGGACAAAAAATATTTTGGTCTTTTTATATTCTTCTATTTTAAGAGCCATGTTATATAATTAGGATTGTGGATTTAAATTATTACTGCAACAAGCATTGATTTTTGATAAAAATGAGGGAATTTTTGTAATAAGTAGAGAAAGACCTAGTAAGGGAAGGTGGGGGAGTGATTATGTTCTAGGTTGAGTCTGACTCACACCATTTCCTTGGTAATTACTGTTTGATATTGGAGTCAAATGAGATACTCACAACAGTTAACAAAGGGAGACTTACTTAGCCATAGTAAGAGAACGGTAATTAACAAGGATGGATATTGAGAACTTCTTGAGTTGATCCAGCTGAGTGAAGTTCTCTTGCTTTTGTTGACTTTCATTGTCTACTACTCCCAATCAATCACCAGAGAGTACCTAGAGCTCTTTGAGTCTGCTTTGTATTTAGGGGACCTGGAAGTGATATCAGCAGCTTAAGACAAACCAGTTTTGAGAATGGTTAAAGAAAAACAATTCTAACTTGCATGATGGCCAGATGTAACAATCTTGCTCCTACCACACAAGGAAAGAAAATTAGGAAGAGGGGAAGGTGGGGGTGGGGAGAAGAGAAAGGGGTGGCGAGAGAGTGGTGTGTGTGGGGAGGAGACAGACAAAGAGAGACACGGAGAGAGACAAGATAGAAAGAGACGGGGTCAGGCAGAGAGACGGGGCAGACATACAGACAACATAGGTAGACAGAAAGAGAAAGATACAGAAGCAGACACACAGAGAGAAAGATATAGGAAGACATAGCCTCAGACAGAGCTGTAAACAAAAGGGGAGAGGGAGGGGGGGAGAGGGAGGGAGAGAGAGAGAGAGAGAGAGAGAGAGAGAGAGAGAGAGAGAAATAATGAAACAGAGAGGGGAGGAGAGAGAAAGAAAGTAAAGAAGGAAAGAGGTGGTAAGGAGAGAGGGAAAGAGGTCAACAGCAATAGTGGAAAGATTTCTATGTATTCATATAAATATATATATATATATATATGTAATTAGTAGCTGGTGCTGTGAGGCAAGGTTTAGACATGTGTAGGCTTTCCCTCCAACTACAGGAATGTGAGAGGGTAGATATGTCCCAGACCACCCCTTTCTCTTTTCATTAGACATTCTAAGGAGCATGATCATCCCAGAGTACAAAAAACAACCAAAAAAACAACCCAACAACAATAACAACAGACAACCAAAGACTGAGTGATAGGATATCCATTGATACTTCCCTGATGAATCAGCCAATTGGATGTAACTTTTCTCCCTCAATATCACCACAGACTGCCTATAGACAACATGAGGCATTTTCTCCAACAGTGGCAGATACTAACAACCATTATTAGCAGTAAGAAACATCAATGACTGGACAAGACAATAACTTTGAACTCTTTCTCCTTGTGGGAAACATTTCCTGTGTACACTACAGACATTTACTCTATTACCTCTAGCACATTTTCTATGCTTTCATTTTGGATTTCATGAGTATGGTCAGTCTATAGTAATATTGTTTTAGGCTCATTTGTAGGACCAGGTATATTATATGAAATCTGATGGAAGGCCCATCAATGGAACCCCAGTGACTAAAACAATGCATTTCTTTAGTGGATATTGCCAACCCATGCTTATCCTTATTTGAACTACTCTTCATGGGCATACTGAGGTCTAACTACTTTGCATTTTTAAAGGATTTGAGACTCCTATTACCTACCATAGTGTGAAACTTCATGAATCATGCTCCTCCCCATCCTTCTCAAGGTCTCTATGAATCAGTCTACAATCAGGATGCATGTAGTTGCAGTTACTGATGAAGCTTCATTTCCCAGAACCAATCCAAGCTGGGGACTCAAAGATGGTGGTGAGGTAGAAGCACATGTCTATTTATATCCTTTTGTAATGAGGAGATACTCCACCAGTGGTTTTTATTATTAATAAAACCCATAGTTAGTTTAGAGGTGACTGTGACTTTTTCTGTTCCTTGAGATGTAGAAGTAGACTAACAAAAGTTGTATATTATACTTAATTAGTTATTCTAATACATGTTATATCCTGCTAATAATAATTTATATTCACATAGCAGTTAACGGTTTTCAAAGCACTTTACATATATTATTTCATTTGATCCTCCCAACATCCTTAGGAACTAAGCACTATTACTTTCCCCATTTACAGATGAGCTAATTGAGGCTTAGAGAGACTAAGTCACTTACACAAGGACACACAGCTAGTAAGTACGCCAGGGAGGATTTGAATAAAGGATTCTCAGCAACATGTTTAGCATTTGACCTGTCATTCCACAATGTCTCCTGAATTGCTATACTACAAACTCCATGAAGGCAGGAATTAAGTTTTATCTAAACTTTGTATTTTCCTCTGAATTAGCCTAGTCTTCTATACCTAGATACACACAAAAATAATAATTTCTATAGCTAAATTAAATTTAGTTGCAT
This sequence comes from Dromiciops gliroides, assembly GCF_019393635.1. Taxonomy (NCBI): domain Eukaryota; kingdom Metazoa; phylum Chordata; class Mammalia; order Microbiotheria; family Microbiotheriidae; genus Dromiciops; species Dromiciops gliroides. Next base: position 175,666,254 of record NC_057865.1, read on the forward strand.
AGAATCGAAACCATAAATGCCTCCAAGGGCTTAACAGCAATAGGTGGGATTGGGGATGAGGAGGGAGAAGAAGTGGTGGTCCCCCTTTAGAGAATGATATAAGTCCAAGAAGCAAGAAAGAGACCCTAAAAGGGGTAATGGGAAAGAATAAAACATCAGCAACTAACAACTCACAACTTCAATGAACATTTTATTCATTAAAAACCTGTGAAGTACAAGTATTATCTATCCCTATTTTTACAGATCAGGAAAATGAGCCTCAGAGATGAGGGTCTAACCCCTAGTCACATTGTTAATAAATGTTCGAGCCCAACATTTTAACCCAGCTCTTTTGATTCAAGCTCACATTTTTTTCTATTGTACCAAACTTCCTCTTCTCACCAAAAACAAGCTTCATATTGTCTAGGTCTCTACCCTTATCCTGAGCCATTTCAAAATTTATTTATTGGTGACTGGAGTATGCTGTTGAGGGTAGATGGGGTGGGAAGGCAGAGTAATTTATGATAATGTAAAAGGGGTGGTGCAATGTAGTGGAGTAGAGTCGTTTAACTGTTCCTACCTTTCTCCCTTACCCTACTACTCATTGCCTAGATGGGAAGTTATATAACAGGATTAATATTTCTGATTCTATTTTTTTCTTTTTAACTCTGAGCCCCCAGCTACAGAAAACATTCTCACAAAACTCCTCCATAATAAATCTTTTGCTTTCTCTTCTTTGGGGATGCTCCCTTCTCAGTTGTATCCAGTGAACTTCATATTTAATAAATACACCCTGAGTATCAAATGTCTGTACTAAACACTGTTTTATAAAGACAAAATACATGTTTAAAATAGAGAGGTAAATACTCTTGCCCAGAATTCACAGCAAGTAGTTTCAGGCTTCTATGAGGCAGTTCCAAAGGAGAAAGGAGATACTGGGTTACAACTTTGGGGTCTGTAGTCTGTGGTATGTAGTTTCTCTCTTGACATCTCTTGTACTCACTTCATGAATACTGTTTCTTTTCTTGGTAGCTAGAACCCTTGCTGGAGATTTTACTCTCTATTTCACATAGCTTTCCTTTTCTTTCCAACTCTTATTCAAACTGACTGAACTGACTTTTAAAGGTCACCTGGGGGTGTGACTAATCATTGTTCATCCTATACTCTTCTATTTTACTCAAGGGGCTTGTTAGCACCTCATAAAGGAATCAACTGGATGGTGGATTTTTTTGAAGTTAGTTTAACACCTCATCTTGGCCCTTTTTCAGCTGATTAGATCCTGGGCTTTCAGCATTAGATAAAGACTGAACTCAGAGACTAGCTTAGTAGTTTTCTTTCTATGGGGGAGGTATTTTAATTTGTTCTTATTTATTATTGTCTTTTCAAAGGTATTATGTTGATCTACTTTACTTTTGAATCACTTTTATTTCTTCATAACAAATTCAAACCTCCTTCTTCTCCTACCCAAGAAATTACCTCTTCTAACAAATAATTTTTTCAAAGAGAGAAAAAAAAAGTCCAGCAAAATTAGCCAACCGAACTGTGTGAAGCTAGATTTCTCTAGGAGTTTGACTTAGAAAGGAAGAAGAGATATAGGAAAATAATTTAGGAGGTAGTGTGATAATTTGGTGGTGGTGGTTGTCATTGTTGTTTTTTTAAGGGTAGGGAAATTCTTGGCATATTTGTAAGAGGGAAAGAGCCAATAGATAAGGAGAGCTTGAAAATGAGGAAGAAAAGGGAGTATCTCAGAGGAGATTGGAGGGAGTGGGATCCAGGATGTTAGTAAAGAGGAAGGTGTTGTTAAAGAAAAGGATAACCTCATCTTCCAAGACCGGAGCAAAGGAGGAGATTATAGAGAATGTTGGTGAGGTGATTAGAAATACAGGATTAGGGGAAAAGAAGTTTAGAACTAGAGACTCACATGGGGTTTGGAAAAAGAGAAGTAATTTCTCACCAGAAACAATGATTTCTTTTTTCATTCTGTGTCACTCAGGATAGAATAAAAACAACAACAACAGCAACAACTTTAAATTTGCCAAGTGACATTGGTGGCAAAACTTAAGGTAAAAAGAATGTTGACTTCTTTAGTAATATTTTTTTTGTCCTTAAAATTGGAATAATTTGGGGGCAGCTAGGTGGTGCAGTGGATAAAACACTGGCCCTGGATTCAGGAAGACCTGAGTTCAAATCCAGCCTCAGGCACTTGACACTAGCTTACTTGATACCTACCCTGGGCAAGTCACTTAACCCCCCCCCCCCAAAATTGGCACAATTTTAAAGATTTATCTTCTTTTCACTTTCAGCCTAGAGAATGAAACACTCAACTTAGTTTTTTTTAAAAGACATTCCTTTTGGATTCATGAATGAGAATGAGTTATGGTATGTTATAACCCAATATACATACATGCACACTCATACATGAATTGGTTTGAACCAAATGTGTTCCCATGTATAAAAATTTGAATAAATAAGTGGTGAATGAGATGATGTAGTAGTGTCTGAGGACTATTCCTTGTTTTGGGAGAATGGCAAAGAAGGTCATCCCAAAGGGGAGGCATCCCATGGTGTTAACTAGTACATTGGAATGTTTTCAGCATGTAGTTCCAATATGATAGGCATGTTGCCTATTCAAGGAGGTGGGGAAGTTCTTTAGCAAAATACTTTGAATAAACAGGAAAACTGTTATAGGAGCTGAATAAATGAAGTTGTATCTGAAGCAGTGTGGTACGGTGGAAAAAGGAGCAGAGAAGGCCTTGGTTCTAGTTCAATCATGTCGCCTGTTCAAGCTTGGGAAAAATCAGCTCTCTGTGCGTGTTCTTTTCTCCAAAAATGAAGGGTATGGCTGAGTATTTTAGGCGGGTTTAACTGTGGTCTGTGAACTTGATTTATTGTATTTTGATATAATTGGCTTCTTTGTAATTCTATGTATTTTTATGCATTTAAAAACATTTTTCTGAGAAGGGGTTCATAGGTTTTGTCAGACTGCCAAAGGGCAGAAAAAAAGGGTAAGGACCCCTGCTCCAGACAATCTCTAAGCTTTCTTTCATTTCCATTCATAGAAAGGGTGAGATTTGCTCAAACTACTCTGCTTTCCTCTTCCCATTTAAAAAGGTATGTTTCTAATTTGAGGATTATTTTATATTATTCCTCAAATATTACTTCTGTTGAAGTTGTCATGATAAAAAAAAATTGCTGAAAATAGCCATCAAAATTTAACTCCTTTTCTATATAAATGTTGGGGTCTTCAGAAAAAAAGAAAGTTCCAAGGAGCAAGTCCACTTGACCATGGGTCATTTTGGCCAAACCAAGGTAGGTAGCCCATTGATTTGACAATGTAAGTGAATTTGAACCTTATCAGAAATTCTTTTCCCCTTTCAATTTGTCCCTCTTTCCTACTCATGCAAAACTTCACTTTCTATCATGTTGCCTCTAGCTAAATTGAAAAGAAAAAACAATTTCCTGTATAACAAATTATTTTATTCCTTTCAGAGAATGTTGATTGTAGCATCTCAACACAGAATGTGAAATGGAAATAAGCTAAGAACCAAGCCATATGGATTTTTCAGTGTTATTAGAGAGTTGGCATGGTGGAAAGACATCAGGAGACTATACCATTTCATAGCTGTATGGCCTTGGGTGACTCATTCAACCTTTCTCAATTTGTTTTTCTCATCTGTTCATCATCCCTGCTTTATCCTCATTACAGAATTGCTGTGATGATCAAATGAGTTACTGTATATGAAAGTGAGTTGTTTAAACTGCCAAATGCTATAAACATATAAGGTGTTTGTTTTATTTTTTAATATTGTTCTATAATTTTGGCATTTACCTCAGACACAGCTTTAGGCATCTTTTCTCCATGATAGAAAAGCAGAGAGTTCTAGAACTTGCAGGAACTTGTAGATATCATCTATTTCAACCGCCATCTAGGTGGCCCAATGGATAGAACATAGGGCTTGGAGTCAGGAAGATATGAGCTAAAATCTGGGTTCAGACACTTACTGGCTGGGTGACCTTAGGCAATTCACTTAACCAGTGTCTGCCTCAATTTCCTCAATTGTAAAATGGGGATTATAATAGTATCTACCTTCTAGGATTGTTGTGAGGATCAACCAAGATAATATCTGTATTTAGCACAGTGCTTAACACATAGTAGAAGCTCGATAAGTGTTAATTTCCTTCCATCCTCCCTCTCTTCCTCCTTTACTTCTTTTTTCCTTCCTTCCTTTCTACCTTCCTTCTGTCCTTCTATCCTTCCTTCCATCCTTTCTCCTATAGATGAGAAAACAAGCCCAGAGAGCTTAAGTGATTTAAAAATACATCTAGAAAAAAATACAGCTAGAACCCAGGTCTCCCAATTCTATTCTAGGACCATTTTCACTATAGAGCACTTCAGATATAGTGTACTCTCATTTTTTTCCTTAACTGCCACCTATCTAAATTTCTAACTCACCTAGAGATGTTTAAATGAAAAGCTGGTGTTCAAGGTGCCTTTGGCAGGCTCTTCCTTATTTGCCTTGGGAACATGTGCCAAAAGAGAGATAGCAGCTGGAATAAAGGAGTGGAAATGAGCATTAGCTTTTGTATGCTCAAGATTCAGATTTTGAAGAAGAAATTAATTTGAGGGGTTTATGTATATCAATTCATGTCCTGTACATATTCACTTTAAGCACAGTTTTAATAGCTTTTGTCAGACATGGATGTCGTCAGAGAATATGAAAGTGTTTTATTAACAAAGGAAATATGCATTACACATGTCCCCTTTAAAAACAACCCCCTTAAACAAGTAGGAAGAGCATGAATTTCTATTAACCATTTCATCTATGCCAGAAGTATAAACTTAGAGCATGAAAGTGACACTACAGTATTTAATTAGCTGACTATGGTGGAGCTAAGCAATTGAGATAATAAGGTATTGGAAAAGCAAAAAAAATGATTAAGGTATGCATTGCATGGGTACGATCCAGGGATACTTCCAAATGAGCATTTCTCACATGAACTGATATAATTGGTAGAATGGCATTATTTCTTCCCCTCCCCTCCCCTTTTCCAGGCCCCTTGGACAAATGGTCCACATACACCTGAACCCAGGCAGATCTTTTTGAATACATTTGGGTGGCCATGATCTCCAGTCACCTGTGTTCATGGAGAAGTAGCTCAAAGAGACTATCATAGAAGAGTCAAGGTTTATTTTGCCATAGAAATGATGGTTTCTTAAGGTGTCCCTTAAGTTCTTTTTTGAATGTCCATAAAAACCACTGAGCTATTGTCCCTCAGTGTCTGCCTAGTAATCTTCTGCCCAGGACACTTGCTAAAATCTCTAATGAGTCTCCAATCTTGTAGCATGCATAAAGAGGCACCACTAGATTCACAGTCAAATGACCTAGTTTCAAATCCCAGCTTTCGCCAACTGCTACTGGCATGACTTTAGGCAAATCACTTAACCTCTCTGGGGCCTCAGTTTCCCCATTTGTGAAGTGAGATTGAACTATATTACTTTTAAAGTCTCTTAAAGCTCCAGATTTATGAACTATGGGGAAACCTATGGAAATGTTGATGTGTGTACAGGAATGGAGAATAGTCCATAAAGGTTTCTCTCAGTCCAAGCAGCAAACTGATTTCTTTAGCTGGAATCTTCCCTCAGAATAGATCGTCTCCATTATTTTTTAATCCAGTGGAGGGAATAGAAGTTAGGCCTGTTACTTGACTACAGTTTCCAGGGCCCTGGTGGAACTATGCTTTCAGGCATGAATCCAAGGCGCTGCCTACACAGAGTTGGAAGGAGTTGGGGAGGCACAGATGGTAATCACGTGAAAAGGCACGGTCTGAACGAGTGGGCTCACTTACAAAGTCTGGAGATCTAGGCTGCTGTATTCCTCCTAGCTCAGCCAGTGCCAAGTCCCGGCTGTTCCCCTTTTTCCAAAGTCTTGTTTCATTTAATGCTCTTGAAGGAGGTGGAGGAGGAGAAGGAGGAGGAGGAGGAGGAGGAGGAGGACTGTGCAAATCTTAACATCACAGGACTTTGAAAAGACAGTCACCATCTCGGCCTGTTGCCAGAATTTAAAAATGTGACATTTTGCTGAGTGTAAGCTGTGTATCTGTTCCTTTTCTGTTGCCATTATTATAACTTCAATATTTTCAAAACACAACATCAAAATACCTCAAAGACAGACCAAAGCAGTTCGTTACTCATACAACATGATTTTAAAAATTATCAATATACAAAGGATTTCAAGCACAGAAATCTTTCTTTTCTTCCACATAAGATTTTTTTTTCCTTTACTCCCTTAGAGTTTTCAGATTGATTTGATTCTTCAGAGACAAATGCTTAAACCAGTGGGGGCCTAGGTGGGAGAGCACCAAAGAAAAGGATTCTAAAATGTATTAATAAAAAGAGGCATCAAGGCATTGATTGAGAACAGGCCCCAGAGCCTGGAAGAGCTGGGTTCAAGCATAGTTATTCCATCCACATTGCAGGGATTAGGGGAGCAGTGCCCCCATGACTTGGAAAATCCATGTAAAATGTTTTGGCCCTCCCTTCATATCTGAGAAGTTTGAATATTTTTCCTTTTTCTTTTATGGGGTGTTTATAATACCTTATTGTAAAATTTGGGCTAAGTATTTGGTCATGGGCTCTGCATCCTCTGCTAGCCTTCGTGTGTCATCTGCAGCTTCTACAAAACTCCCCCCCCCCAATTCCCATTTAATTTCTTATGACTACCTGCCATGTATTGAAACCGTGATGGGGAAAGTCATGGTGGAAGAGATAACTGTACTAGCTGGTACATACTGGCTGTCTTACCCTGGGAAAATCTCTTAAAATCTCAGTGATCTAGACAATCCTCTGAGATGACAAATTACAGAGAAGGCATCAACTCATATTGGTAGAAGGAGGAATTCCCTTACCAATGAAATCTCATGTTTACCTCCTAGACCTGAGGAATGGTGAGTAAGTGTTTGAAAAGGAGAAGAGCCAGTAAGGCTCTATCAAGCCATGTCAGACTGACCTCTGTTCTATTCCTGAGAATTATTAGATTGGCAAATCAAGGGAATGCAATAGATATGGTTTCTTTCAATTGCTACAAAGCATTACTCCTTTGAAAAGGATGGAAACATGGGCTAGAAAATAATGTAAGTCAATTTGCAACTAACTGAATGGCCACACACACAAAGAGAAGTTTGTTTGTTTGTTTGTTTTATGGTTTGTGTCAACTTGAAGAGACTCTGGGCATGTGGACTTGACCTGGGGCTATATAACATTGTATTAATGATGTTAGATAAGAAGAAAGATGGCATGCTTATCTAATCTGCCAATAACCCAAAGCTGGGAGGGGAGATAACAGAATGGAAGACAGAGTAAAGATTCAGAAAGATCTTGACAGGCTTAGAACATTAGGCAGGATATAAGATAGAATTGAATAGTAATCAATATAAAGTTTCATGAAGTTGCATTCAAAAAACAACTTCACAAGATGGTGACAGGAGGGAAGGGGAGGGATGGCTAGACAGCAGTTCATCTGAAAAGAATTGGGGGGATTTACTGGAATACAAGCTCAATATTAGCCCACTTTGTGGAGGGCTCTCCCCTGATCAAACCATATCTTCAGTATTATGGTTAGTACTGGGTACCACATTTTAGCAGAGACATTGGTAAGTTAGAGGATGTTCAGGGAATGGCAAAGAACATAAGGAAGGGATTCAAGTTCATGCCAAATGAGGCTTACTTGAAAGAAGTGGGGATGACTAGACTGACGAGGGGAGGTATTTGGTGGGGGAGAGTAGGGGAAGGAAGGACATGATAGCTGTCTTTAGATATTTGAAGGGCTGTCCTATAAAAAAGTGGCTCAATCTTTTCAGCTTGACCCTAGAGCACAGAACTAGGAGCAGTGGGTGGAAGTTGTGTGGAAATTCAGTGAATTCTGACTCCATTTCTGGAACTAGCTCAGTTTCTTTTCTTTTCAATTATGGGTCTAGTCCAATTTCTGTCTTATGAGAAAACTTTATTTAATGATGGGAATTGTGAGAAAACTTTATTGCATTGTTTGAACCTAGCTCTGTGTACCTGGACCACCTTCACCAGTTACTTAGAGACTCTTAACTAAGGACCTAGTTCATGCTGACCAGAAACCCAGTCAGATCCAAAGACTGATGCAAAGATTTTCCTCACAATTATGCACCTCAAGCAACCCATATGTCCTTTCTGAAAACTGGCTCCATACTGGTCAATTAGTTACTGTTTCCATGTTCTTTGATTGAATACAGACACTTGGGGAGAGACACTCTTTTTCTGATTCCAGAGAATTGTACCTGTTTGATCTCCCCCCTCCCAACTTGGAAAGTCCCTAATTGTTCTTCAAATTAGAAATCAGATTACCTAATTTTGTATCCTGGTTAATTTTTTTTAAATTATTTGGTTTGGGGGCAGCTAGGTGGCACAGTAGATAGAGCACTGGACCTGGAGTCAGGAGTACCTGAGTTCAAATCCAGCCTCAGACACTTGACACTTACTAGCTGTGTGACCCTGGGCAAGTCACTTGACCCCAATTGCCTCAACAAAAAAAAATAATTGGTTTTATTAATGAGCTGTTTTTAATACATAAAAATCTGTCTCACTTTGTATTCAGGGTCTTTGGACTGACTGAGGAATCCATTCACCCACTTATGCCTATGCTAATAAATTGCAAATCTTGGATTGTTTCCTCAGTTATTCAATAACATTTAGCAGGAAGACATTTAGATGTTCCATAGTGGAAGGGACTGCTTTGGGGAGTCTTAACTATTCCCTACCCCCTCCCACTCAAGGTTTTCAACAAAGACCTGTTTGGATTTGATATGTTGTAGAGGGATTCTTTTTTCAGAATTAGTTTGAAATATATGGTCTTTGAGGTCTCTTCAAACTGTGTGATGATCTAATAATGCTATGCCTCAGTTTCCTCTTGTGCCAAATGTGGACAATAATACTTTCCCTTTTCCTCTCAAGATTGTTGCAAAGAAAACATTTTTCAAAGCATAAAGTACTACATATATGTGAGTTGTTATTTAGATAATTGTGAGGATGTTTGTAAATTTCCAGATCTAGAAGACTTTTCTTACTGTTTCTTATCTCTCTCTCTCTCTCTCTCTCTCTTTCTGTATGTGTGTGTCTTTGTCTCTCCTCCCACCACAACCTTTCCCTATTACTTTTGTATCTCAGCTTTATCTGCACAATGTCAAAATATCTGGATGGGGGGCGGCTAGGTGGTACAGTGGATGAAGCACCGGCCCTGGATTCAGGAGGACCTGAGTTCAAATCCAGCCTCAGACATTTGACACTTACCAGCTGTGTGACCCTGGGCAAGTCACTTAACCCCCATTGCCCCGCAAAAAAAAAAAAAAAATATCTGGATGAAAGTTAAAAAAAAGCAGTAGTGTTACCAGCTAAAATAATCTAGATATTTGCACACATCTGGCAGATTGAATGAAATGTTCACATTTCATCCAAATACTTGGCATTGCATAGAAGGAGACTTCATTTTCACAATCATATTGGAATTATTGATTGGTCTTCCAAGACACAAAAGATTTTGTGGGATTTTTGCCATTTTGTAGCTGGCTGAGAATATTACCAGGAAAAGTATGTGGGGATTGCTAAGGGGACAACTTGAATGTGTGCTCTCATGCTAACAAACATAAGTATTACATGAAGAATGTTCCTTCATAGTTATGCCTTCTCACTCCCCATTTTTAGTGCCTTCCTGAAAAGGATGACACTGTAGTAGTGTAAGGAATTCATTTTTAAAAAGACGTTTTATGCATGGAACACTTTGCACCCAGTAGGTGCTCGATAAATTCTTGTTGGATGAATGAATCCTACTGTGCGGTACTGAGAGTGTACAAGGTCACAGAAACCTATATGCAACTCTCATTAATATACCTGGGTTTGAGTAAGGACTTTAAAATATTGTCCAGATTCTTAAAAGTGACTGAATATAGAGAGTCTCCCAAAATGTTAGTGCCATTTTGAACTACTAAAGCTGATAAAGTTAAGTTTAAAACTGCACTAAGACTTTTGGGATGCAGTACAGAGATAATAGGATTACATATTAAGTATTTTGTGAGCATACTGGCATTCTTCAGGAAAATAGTTACCAAGACAGATAGTTTTCAAATGAACTGGCAGTACTAATATTTCTTATTGTAATTCCTTTCTATTTGTGTTTAAATATAATTTTTAACCCCAGTTATTTATAAATCTCCTTCCTTTGGAAATCTTGGCTCTCAGGAAGAATAGTTCTTTTTGGCCTCTTTGTTTATGAGTATAATTCAAGGGAATACTTATTATGCCACGTTAATTGTGCCCAGGATTAAGTAAACTTTTCAACATAATTATTAATAACAATTAGTATTAGTAACAATTTACTAAAAAATAGCTGTAACTATTTGTTTGATGCAATGAAAGACAAGTATATTTATTAAAAATAATTTCTAGACTGTTAGTCCTATTTACCCCTTTCAAATTTTCAGGAGCTAGTCACCAGTAGATGCTTTTAAATAAGCACATGCCTGCTTGATATTCAATTCAATTAGTTCAATTCAATTCAGTTCAAATAAAATTCACCAAACATTTGTGGTCACCAGTACTATACTGATAAGGCTTTTGTCCTCTAGTTTCTTAGGATCCTGTCAGTGTTTTGTCCAGGTTTATATAGGTCCCTTATTGCCTGGCCTCTCTTCTGAGGTTCACCTTTGAATCTGTTTCCCTGCCGTACTACAGGAGATAAAAATCAAATTAATGTACCTGTAGGGAACAGTGTAACTAGTGCTCAAGCAGCTCTTGGCCCTTTGGGAAGCCAGGAAAAGAAAGGGCTCCCAAGGGGGGCATGTTAAGTGTATTTCTGGGATTTAGAGAGTGGGTCTCAGCAATGCTTTGTTTTGGGGATTAGAATATCCATTTTTTTGTTGTTCAGTTGTTTCAGTCGTATCTGACTCTTTGTGACCCCATTTGGGATTTTCTTGGCAAAGATACTGGAGTGGTTTGCCCTTCCTTCAGCTCATATTACAGATGAGGAACTGAGGCAAACAGGGTTAAGTGACTTGCCTAGGGTCACACAGCTAATGTGTCTGAGGCCATATTTGAGCTCAGGAAAATGAATCTTTCTGACTTCATGCCCAGCACTCTAATCACTATGGCATGTAGCTGCCCAAGAAGCCTAAAGATAATGAGTAAAATGACAATTAGGGATTACAGTCAGATTTCCATGATTGTTATTATCCTTCCCCATTGTAACTTTATTGGGATAATCTGTTTAACTATACTTTTACAATCCTGTAGTTTTCTAGTTTATTTTTCCCCACAAAATTTTTTTGCAGTAGAAATAGTATTACTGAAATATATAAAAATATATTCATTGAGATCCTGTGTATATTAGTCAGTTCCCCCCAAAAGTTGTTGTTACTGTTTTTAACTCAGGTCTTCAGGTTGCCCAGAATATTAGTAAACTGTTGTTTCCTTTCCCCCACCTTTAATGAAAAAAAAAATTAGACTTTCTGCTGTTGGCTTTCAGAAGTAGTGAGGGAACACAAACGGGCACCCACATAAAAAACTTGGTATCTATGTTTCCACATCATGAAACATGCCAGCAAGCACACCATGGCACAGAGCAAGTTGAGAACAATCTGGATGAGTAGGAAGAGTTTAAAAGTGCTGGTGATGCTGGTACAGTCACTGACATCATGATAAACAAAGACCCTGCTGAGTGGATCCGACGTTGGCATCTTGCAATGGCAGGAATCAAGGGTGTTTTTGCAGATCAACTGTGTGAGCTGGGAGTACTGATGGGCAGCAAAAGCCACTGCCAGCACGCAGACGATCAGGCTTAGGGCACTCAGCAGAAAGTAGAACAGCTGCAAGAAAGAAAGGGGAAAGAAGTCCAGTTATAGAACACGTCATCCTATATACAAAGCACAAACCCCGTTGTACCCTCCCAGAAGTTTTTTGAGAGTAGGAACTCAGCTTTGTCATCTGTAAAATGAGAGAGATGAACTTATTGGATATTCTGTTTGTTGTTCTAACATTTTCGTTTGTGTCCAATTCTTTTTAACCCCATTTGAGAGGGGGTTCTTGGCAAAGATACTAAAGTGGCTTGCCATTTAATTCTCCAGCTCATCTTACAGATGAGGAAACTGAGGCAAACAGGGTGAAGTGACTTGCCCAGTGTCACACAGCTAGTAAATGTCTGAGGTCAGATCTGGACTCAGAAAAAATGAGTCTTATTGACTCCAGGTCCAGTGCTCAGTTCACTGTGCCACCTAGCTGCCTGACTATTCTATAGTCCTATTCTACCTCTAAATCTATAATCCTATGACTCCTTGGTATCTCTGAAGTCATGGTATTCATTACATAACAGTGCTTCAAAAAAAGTTAAGCACACATCTAATAGAATTACATAGGGAAAGTCCTTTGCAAACCTTAAAGAGCTATATAAATGCTAATTATTGGGGCAGCTAGGTGGCACAGTGGATAAGGCACCAGCCTTGGATTCAGGAGGACCTGAGTTCAAACCCAGCCTCAGACACTTACTAGCTATGTGACTCTGGGCAAGTCACTTAACCCCCATTGCCCTGCAAAAAAATAATAATAATAAATAAATGCTAATTATCATTTTGTCTGTGACCTGGAACACATCTGTATTTGCTTGACAGAGGCTGGTGTGTTTCATGAACAGTGTTAATCTATAACAGGGCTGTTCACATATGAATGTTGCAGTTGTCATGTTGGGCAAATATTAAACAAGCTGGCCACCCTGAAAAGCAGATATTGTTTCTCTCAGGGGTAAAAGCAGCCTTTCAATCTCAAGAACCCCAGATATTAAGACTGAAACAAGACTAGGAAATACAGTAGTGGTTTTTGCAGGTCTAATAGAGTTTCAGCCAAAAGTAATAGTAATTAGGCCACTAGCTCTACATCAATGAAACTGGACTTGGTTTAGTATATGGTTCTAGCAGACATGCTTAATTTATGTCTGCCCCAGCACCTCTGGTGCTTTATCCCAATAGAATTCCCAATTCTGGGAGTAGAAAAGATTAAGGAGCAAACCTTCTACAACCACTAAAAATTGAAAACCATGAGCCTAGAGAGAAGAATGCTGGAACTGAAATTGGAAAAAACCAAAACAAAACAAAATTTGACTCCACTCCTAGTGTGGGCACTGGACAATTATGGAAATCTAAGGGGAAGCAGCAGCAATGGTGAGGCATAAAGAAATCCCATGCTTGCTAATTAGGCAAACTATGTGATCTTGGGCAAATCACATACACTCTTGAAGCCTCATTTTCCTCTTCTATAAAAAGGGGAGGGAGTGTTGAACTATCTGATCTCTGGTGGCTAGTTCACTTACTAGACCCTATTATCTGAACCATTCATTCACTTAGCCTGGGCCTAGCTTGGGGTGTGGGAGGGGCTCCACATCATATAAAAAATTTTTATCAAAACCTTCACCAACTAGGAGGCAACAACAATAAACAACATTTTTTTGTTGTTTTGTGGGCTAGACTAATTGACTATAATGCTTTATTCACTTGTTCCACATCCTTAATAGCCAAATAATTGATGCATCTGGGAAAAACTGAAACTGAAGTACAAGTGCAGTTGGGATGGGGCATAACCCCCAGTTCCTCTTTAGTTTGGCCTAGTGGGTTTTTATTTACATCTGTATTATCTCCTCCACTGGTTAGTATCCTCCATTAGCTAATCAGGTTGCAGACCTGAGTATATGGGTTTTAGGGAATAGGGATGGGGGAGGGACTGATATTTTCAGATTTCAGTTTGGTGGTCTTAGTGGAGCTGAAAAACACAGGAGTTGGTGTATTCATCTGAGGCCACAAAATTACCATCTCTATCATTTTAAATTTTCAAAACATTTTGAAGTTGTCATCTGCATACAGCCCAAGTTACCTCTTCTATAAAACAGCCTTGTAAACATTCTTTATGTTTCTTCAAGGTGAAAAAAAGATTATTTATACCATGCAGTTCATATCTATCTATCTCTATCTCTCTATCCATCTTTATCTATCTTTCTATCCATCTCTATCCATCTATCCATCTATATCTATCCATCTCTATCCATCTACCCATCTCTATCTATCTATCCATCTCTATCTATCTATCTATCTATCTATCTATCTATCTATCTATCTATCTATCTCAGGTTGAAAACATTAGGTGGCTCCAGTGCCATGAATTCTTGACACCAAGAATACCAATAATTATGCTGTTTACATGTGGCTATGAATATTGTCCATATGCTTCTCTCTAAAGCCAAGAGTGTTGATAGAAGTAGTAGCAATTAAGACTCAGAACAGATAAAAAGCTTCTCATATTTGTCCTCATATGCTTCCTGATGGGTTAAAAGGAATCATAGATAGAACTGGAGCTATATGGGGACACTGACCACCTTGGGCTGCCATCCACACAGTGGCTTATAGTCACTTCCCAATGGAGTTAGATAGAAGGTGTCTTCTATGTGTCCTGGATGCCCTTTCCTATTCGTGATTCCCAGAATCAGGGGTGTGAGATCAACAAGGAAGATCATTAACTCATGGCCCATTAGCTAGAAATTTACACTGTTATAGTGCAGTGGAAATATCACTAGATTTAGATTCAGAGACTCTGGATTCAAATGTCATACAGTCACTGTGCCTGTGACCTTGAGCAAGTTCCTTTATTTTTCTATGCCCCAGCTTCCTCATCTCCAAAATGATGAAAGGGTTGGAAAAGATAATCTCTAAATCTCTTTCAAGTCTAAATCCATGATCCTTGATCTATGAGCCTTCTAGATTCTTTCCATCTTTTTGTGCCCAACAAAGCATACATTTCTCCTGAAGATAATATGTCTCTTGGAGACTCTTCCAAGTCTAGTTGTTCCTTCTTTCACGTTCATTAACATGAAAGGTTGAGAAGAAGGGCTCACATACTCCTTGATCCCCCTTTCACTTTCAGACCCTGCCTCATCCATTAGCATCTGGTAATTACTTCTCTTTCTTTAAAGGTCATTCCATAATCCAGTATATCCTTGTTGTCTGGATCACTCTTCTAACTCCCAATTAGTTCTATAAGTGGCTTATAGTCTTCTTCTGACTACAACTACCATTCCCTTCAAACACCCTGGCCTTTCAATTCCTCAGCCTTCTCAGTACCCTTGACCTCTATTTCCAATCTACCTCAATCACATACACGAGAGTGACATCTTAGACAATACAACCTGAATTTGCCCCAGATACCATAATTCCTATTTATGTCTCTGGCCATAACTGCCTCTTCCCATCCATTTTATTCTTCAACACTTGATTGCTGCTTAAATAGCAAAATTATGCTTTTCTCCCACTCCCCTGCCTTAGGCATGAGATCTCTTAAAATATACATCTGGACCATACCCTGCAGCAATTTATAATGATAATTATCCCTTGTGCTCAATCTGCAAATAATTCAAAGAGTTTTTACACATATTATTTTCTTATAATTATCCCAATATACATCTGCAGTAGGAAGGAAACAGGCATGGTCTCCTTCTTTTTAATGAAGACATTTGAACTCAAAGAGGTTAAGATTAAGATCACACAGTGTGAAGAAATAGCATCTGTTTTTCAACATTATTGCTCTACTCTCTCACCCACATTGTCTTTGTTTTGTCCAAGTGTTTATGATACATGAAGTAACCATACATATTTCATTTACACAAGTGATGTGAAATAATGTAGTTACATAAAATCACTGATTGCTTAATTTGTAGTAAATATCCTCAATATGCAATGTGCTATAAACTCCTTAAAAACTAATTTATTTATGTCCATGCATGTCACATATATTGAATCTGATTCTTAATCATAAAAGTTTGCAAGCATGT
Source organism: Dromiciops gliroides (assembly GCF_019393635.1). Classification (NCBI taxonomy): domain Eukaryota; kingdom Metazoa; phylum Chordata; class Mammalia; order Microbiotheria; family Microbiotheriidae; genus Dromiciops; species Dromiciops gliroides. The sequence continues at coordinate 175,682,114 of NC_057865.1, forward strand.
GGGAGCCACAGAATCAAGTTTTTAAAATAAAAATGTTTAGTTAATCAAAATAAGCCTGTGGCTTGTATTCATTGGTGTTAGAACATTTATCTTTTGGCTCTTTAAGTTATCTGACAGCAACAAGCTTCTGGGTTAGAATCTGCAATTTTAAATCAAGCCACTTGTTTTACCTACGCATCATGAGTAAACTATCAATAAAAGTGCTTGCAATGACCTTGGAAAGCCAGGCAAATATATCTTGATAAAATCCAAACTCAGGACATATTTGTCTTGCAACTGTTAAGAAACATCAATCTTTCAATTCACATGTCAGCTAAGGGGGGTGCGGAGGAGATATGGAGGGAAGAAGAGCAAGGCCTATTGGAGAATTAGAGAATAGTGGCTGCTCCTTCCCTTCCTGCTACTATAAAGGAATTTTAGAATGTACATGTCTGTTTAGAAGCCACAGCTCCCTCTGAATTTAATTAGACCCTGACTGCAGCTTTACAATGAGGGTAACTTCAGGATAAGGGTGGTACTATTGAAATTTAATTACCTTCCCCTCTGGCTGGAATAGTAAAGGGACTTCCTCTAAAGCATAACTGAGGATTCAGCCTCAGCCAGTGCAGAGCTACCAAAATATCTCCCAAATGTGGGCACAAGGTAATTTGCTCATAAATACCCTCCTGAGGAATTTGCTGGGAATGTGTCTGCAAGCCACATGAAAATGGATGCATTTCTCAGAACCAAGGGGGAGTCCAGAGAGAATAAGGCTTGGAAGTTCAAGGCAGACCTGACATCAGCAGGCAAATCCCATGACATCCCCAGAGACAGCTTGACAAAGGGCAAGTGTGGTGGTGGTGTGGAAAGGTTGACAAGGAGTCAAAATGTTTCCCCTGGAAAAGACTTTTTTCCCCCAAATTTGAAAGAATGGAGGCCCAAGGGCAATCACCAAAAAAAAAAAAATGAAGAGAGTGGAGTAGGGAAAGGAAAAATGATAAATTCCAATTGAATGCCACAAGCCATCCCCAACCCCAAAGAATGACTATTTGGAATGGAAGGGAAGAAAAATATTCCAACTATTCAAGGCCAGTCTGCTCTGCTTGTGACATTACAGATATCAGATATCTTGGGAAGAAAGATGCCCTTTGTTACCTACAGCCTCTATACCGCAGGAGTACAGGCACAAAAGAACCCATCTGGGATTTGCTGAATTTCTTCAAACTCTGGGGTTTCCTCTATTTTATTTTCAATCTAAAGCTAATACAGTGTGCATTTTAGACAACAGGCAAGGAGTGTCACTAAAAGGCACATTGAGGAATGGAGAAATGCAACCTCAGTATTTGTCAAAGCCTGTCACAAATGAAAAATGTTAGCTAATGAGTTCTTCCTAGTGTGGAATTCTCCACCTGGTCGACACTGGAGGACTTTCCCTGCCCTGCCTCCTCTCCTCTCACTTCTTACTTTTAAATACTGTAAAAATGTAAGGATGGATTTTCGAGGCTCTGCTAGTGTTTCTACCCTTACCTGGGGTCATGGTGAGAACACTTAAAGTCCATTGCAAACCCAGCCTATCATGTGCACTTAGTGAAGTGGGCACCTGCAATTTGACAGGTTCACCTATTGAGTTGGCCTGCTGGACCCAGGCACAAAGCTTTTTTTGAAACTGATTTCAGCCTATTTCAATAAGCTACTCTGGCGTGGTGGTTCTCAAACTTTTCCATAGTAGTAGAATCTGTCAGTTTAAAGCAAAATTTTGGCATAAACTTTGTAGGTAAAATCCTCTGAGATGATTAGTTTTCATGCCTATTAAAAAACAACACAAGGCTCATTTAAACAACAACAATGGGGTGCTTTAGAGTTCCTTGAAGACTATTTTGAGAAACACTGCTCTAGTACATCTTGACTAGGGATCCATGAAAACTTTTATCAAGAAGCAATTAAGGATCAGGAGCAGTCAAATGACACAGTGGCTAGAGTGCCAGGCCAGGAGTTAGGAAGACTCCTCTTTCTGTGTTCAAATCCAGGCTCAGGGGGCAGCTAGGTGGAGCAGTGGATAAAGCACCAGCCCTGGATTCAGGAAGACCTGAGTTCAAATCCGGCCTCAGACATGACACTTACTAGCTGCGTGGCCCTGGGCAAGTCACTTAACCCCAATTGCCTTACCAAAAACAAAACAAAACAAAACAAAACAAATCCAGGCTCAGACTCTTACTAGTTGTGTGACCCTGGGCAAGTCACTTAACTTTGTTTGCCTCCTTTTCCTTGTTTGTAAAATGGCAAAACACTCCACTATCTCTGCCAAGAAAACCCCAAATGAAGTCATGGGGAGTTGGACATAACTAAAAAACAACTAAACAAAAAAACAAAACAAAAAAATAAGGACCAAAGTCTGCTGCTACAGCGTGGTCTGTAAAGAAAAGACCACTGGAATGAGAATCAAAAGACTTGGGTTTGAAACCCAATATGTGATCTTGGGCAAGTTTTTTAACCCTGATGTGCCTCCATTTCTGCATCTTTAAAAGGAAGGAGTTCAACTAGATGATATCTAAGGTCCTTTCTAGCTAAAAGCTACTATAACATCTCTGTGAAGGGTTCCTACTCTTGAGAGGTAGACCATGGCATAAACAATAGGTTCTTAATGTTTTTAATGTCATAGACCTCTTTGACTATCTGGTAAAGTATATGGACTCTCTTAGCATAACATTTTTAAATAATTGAGGAAACACTAAATTTAAGGTAGAGGTTAACGAAAATAAAGATGTGATTTTTTTTCCTATCCAAGTTCAAAGACTCCTTGCCTTCTATTTCCACCCTAAGTTAAAGACCTTTAGTATAGAGGGAAAGTAAAATTTACAAATCTAGCTATGACAGTCCATCGTCTTTCATCTTACATGATCAATTGTAATGTCTTTAAATATATGTTAGTGCATTTTGTTTTCTCCAATTTTGACATTTTCAAATTAGGCAGTTATGATATTCTCTTGATTTAAAAATACACAGTATATCTGTTTTTATTAGAGCCAAAGAATGAGCAATGTGAGAGGAGAGAAAGCAACAGTACAAAAAACTTGTTGTTCTCTGTGGCTAAAGGAGTGAGGGAAACGTAGAAATTTGGTTTTTCCTTACTTTGAATGCTCTGTAGCTGTCCCCTTAAGCCTTTTAAAAGGGTGTGCAATGTTTTGTTAAGTACTATGCAATGGAAAGGCCATGGACTTGATTCTGCTCCAATCAAATACACTGTCTATAGCAAAGGAAAACAATACTCAGCTGATGAAAACACATCTGGCTGCCAAATCTTGCATGTTCCTTTCTGCATCCCCATTTGGAATAAGCTACTGTAGATGTCTGTAATATGCTTTTTTATCTCTGTGAGCCTTCTCATAAGAGGAGATTTGTGTAATTTTCCATTAAAAAATATGGAAATGTTTATATATGGAAATACATATAGCATATTTATAATATTTATTTTGTATCTATTTATGCATATGTATACATTTGTGTGTGTGTATGTACACATGTTGTCCATAGACATACATATATGAATATATACACATATACCTATACACACATATATGGAAATAAGAAACTCAACAAAGGTTTTTGATCAGCCTAGTGCTGTTGAACCAATGTTAAAAAGCCTCTGAATTTCCAGGGTCATGTCTTTTCTTATTGGTATCTTTTGTTTTAACATATATCACCTTCATTTATGACTATATCTTTCCTCATATCCAGTGAGCTATCCCTTTTCACAAAGAACTTAAGAAAGGCAGTTCCACCAATAGATAACATATTAACCATATCTGACAATATGTGCAATATTCCACACCCATAGTACACTTCTGGGAAGAAAAGAGAAAGGCACAGAAGCAAGCTCCTTTTTTAGTGAGACTGTTTTGTATCAACCTAATTGCTGAAAATGATTAATAATTTTTAATCAAGTCTGACTTTTTTTTTTCAGTTTTTGTCATGGGTATGTTGATTAATTGATCAATTGAGTTGCTAACCTTAACCTATTGGAGACTGAACCTAAATGTAACTGTGTTCCCTCAAAGCATTTCTTTAACTGACTTGCTTCTGGAAAATGCAATTCATGGCAGGTCTTTGGTTGCATAGGAAGCCACTTGTGTTTCCTTCTGAGCAATGTTATGGGGAAAAAATAACTGTAACTTACTTTCATAGCAAACTGGATGCATGTCCGTTCATCAACTTGATATGAGACACAGAGCATAAACAAACCAAAATAGGACACCACACAAACCTGCAATGAAGTACATAGAAAAGGAACATTGTCAAGATAAGTCATGTATCCCAGTGACATACGTCTGGAAGTTTTTTACTAGCAACATCTTTATAACTCAACTATTTGCCTCATTTAGTGATCCATACTTATGCTTTTCCCATCAGCTTGACTTGGGAAAACTGGTTTAGAAACAATCCCCTCAAAGTGGGAGGAGATTTTACTGGATTTGGAACCAGGAACCTCTGGGTTCAAATCCTGTTTCAGATATAAGATGTGTTGACATTTGGAAAATCCCTTAACATTTCTATGCCTCAGTTTCCTCATTTATAAAATGAGGGGGTTAGACTCATTGATCTTTGAGGTTCCTTTCAGCTCTATATCCATGGTCCTATGAGATGTAAACATTTAGCAATTCTTTTCACTGCACTTTGGAGACCTTTGAATTTACAAAGAAAGTATATTCATCCATATGCAATTTTGGGAACCTTAAGAATTATTTCTGTCTTAATGATTGAATCCATGACTTGAACCCAGGAATTTTTGTCTCTAAAGCCAACTCTCTGTTTTGTACACCATGCTTCACTTCCTTCTATTCTGCCCAAAAGCATTTACAAAAGCTAGTTTTATAATAGGAAAAAATAAACAACAGAACTTCATTCTGTGACAAATGTAGTATTGGAAGAAAGGTTTTGGATAAGTTGCCTACAATTATCTAGCAAGCCATTCAGAATCTCAGTTAATAATACCCAGAATTTCTCATCCCTGGAGCTATTTTCAAACGTGAATCATAATTCCTATTAGGTTAACAGTTCCATTTTTTAAAAAGCTGCCTAAAGTACAAACAAATGTGACATTTTTAAGGGAATGCAAATTTCCTTTTATTTCCTTTATTTGTAGGCTGTTCTAACCTTTTAAATTAATGCACATGATCAAGTCCAAAAAATGTGAGTTGGGATACCTACTAACTCATGAATTCAAATGCCAAATGTTCTCTGTAGCCCAAGATGTTTCCAGGGTTTTTGCATCATGAGTGTTGGCTGCATGATTTAATAGCAATAGATAAAATTGCCTGTGAAGGGGTCTACCATTAAAACATGTGGAAGTGGAATGGGTCAGAGAGCTCTACAAAGGAAACAAAGCCATGTGATCTTAGACAGACATCAATCCCCCAGGAGACTGAAAGATATACAATGATACCTAAGTTATTTATGTTGATGATGAACTAAGGTGTGACTGCCATTTACAAGTCATTCATGGACTTTTAGTGACTATTTTTAGGGCTAAATCTGATGAGGTCTAAGGGATTTACAGACACCATAACACTGAAAGATAGGTACCTATTTGAATTTGTTTCAGTGCTCCCTGAGAGAGCATCTAAAGGATAATGAAAGACTCCTCAGTCATGTCATGTACGATTGGTTGAAAGAACTGGGAATCCTTATATTGATGGGACAAGGTAGCCATCTTCAAATAATTGATGGGTTGTTAAGTTTAAGCCCTATTTGACTTGTTCTCCTTGGCTCTGGAGGTGTAACTAGGAATAGTGAAATAGACATTGGTCAGAAGGAAAAGCATATGAATTGTTAGAGCTCTACTGAAGTGGGATCTACTTTGCTAGAGTTCTTCAATGAAAAGCTGGTTGACCACTTTTAACCTTCATTATGTTGTAGATAGTCTTTTTCAGGAATGGATAAAACTTAATGTCTTCTAAGGCCCCTTCCAGTTGTAACATTCTATAATTTTGTGTCATTGGGCTCTTAAGGCACTTATTAAGAATGGCTATAGGGTCAGCTAGGTGGCACAGTGGATAGAGGACTGGCCCTGGATTCAGGAGGACCTGAGTTCAAATTCGGCCTCAGACACTTAACAATTACTAGCTGTGTGACACTGGGCACGTCACTTAACCCCAGTTGCCTCACAAAAAAAAAAGAAAGAAAGGAAGGAAGGAAGGAAGGAAGGAAGGAAGGAAGGAAGGAAGGAAGGAAGGAAGGAAGGAAGGAAGGAAGGAAGGAAGGAAGAAAAAAAGAATGGCTATGTTCCTAATGAAAATTCAGGTGTTAATGCCTTGGCCATGCAGTCATGCTCTTTCCCATAAAATAACTTTCTGCAGCCCAGAATTTTGAATGCTGATGCTGCCCCCCAAATTAGAAACTTGATTTTGCCTTTGCCAGTCTACATTTTAATAATCAGCATCATTGGCAACACCTTATTAATCTGATTTTTGTACCTCCATTTGATCAAACATTTATTATACTTCTGTAGCTTTGTTTACAACTGATTTTCTTATCACTCAAAAGAAACTTTAAGTGAACACATCTCTGCCTTCTACAATATTCCAAAGAAACTTCATTTGGAACTTCTATAGTAGGTCAAATTTTATTCCAGAAATGATGGTTGTATAATACATCTTATACCGATTACCATCTAAACTCAGTGTTTAAGTCACGAATCACATAGAGTGGAAATTACCCCCTGAAAAATCTCTTCAATCACCCATGAACTATCTTTCAACAGTTGTAAAGAGGTTAGGGACTCCTTAAAGGAAATATCTGTTTCAGAGAGCAAACAGATCTGCAAAAAATTTAATGTAAATTTTATTTTCATATTTCATGTAAGCTATTGATCAATAGAGAGGAAACTAGGACTTCTACTCAAAAAGAAGAAAACAAAAATAGGTAAAGACTTAGGTGGCAGGAAAACTGATGATGAAGGGAAAAATATACTTGAAAGGACTTTACACCTAAGTATGATGATATTAGAGAGTGATCACAGGCCCTCATAACCTATGCTTCACCTGCTTTCCTGCTTTGTGAATCAAGAGAAGACACAAAGAAGTCAAAGAGAACACACCAGAGGCTAACTAGCTAATCATCAATGCTGGGAAGACCAAGTTAGACCAATCAAAAGCTGCACCACTTAAGGCCAATCAGTGAGTCTAAAGAGAATGAATAGATTGAAGATGTGTTGAAGAGGAGATTCTAGAATCACACTATATTTGGGGAGTCTGAAGAATAATAAGGTTGCCTCTCCCATCTCACACTCATTCTGTAGCATATACATTTGAGGGAAAAGGCAAAGTTTACTTTCTGTGTGTATGTGCCTGCATGTCTCTGTCTCTGTCTCTCTGTCTCTGTCTCTCTGTCTCTCTCTGTCTCTCTCTCTCTCTTTGTCTGTCCTTCCCTCTCTTTCTTAATTGAATTCACATAAATCAAAAATATACAAATATATCGCTATCATTTTGTACATGTTGACTCATGCAAAAATTATGAAATTTTATCGCTTTTCCTGCCACCTACTATATTCATTTCAGAATGAAGATAGTTTATCACCAGATAAATTCATCACCAGGGAACTCAGCATCATGGAGTCGGCTTCAGGTTTGTTACTCACACCTCATCAATATCACCAGTTGTTTCTGCCTCTCTGATTAGAGGACTGGAGGGTGATGTCAAAAAAAAAACTTCTCCCTTAAACTCCCTTTAAAGAGGGCTCAAAACTCTAGGCATCTCTTCATTTGCCACTTGCTGATCTACTTAGTTTCAACTCTATCATCTTCATTTTGCCCCTATGCTGGGTGATCTCTGGCACTCCCCCCATTTTTGGGGGGTTTCTGATTGTGTCTTCTTCCATTAAATTGTAAGTTTCTTGAAGACAGGGACTGTATTTTTTCTCTTATTTGTAACCCCAGGCACTTAACAGAGTGCTCACTACATACTGGGTACTTAATAAACATTCATTATATAATATTATTCATTCAGTCAACATTTATTATCTTTCTACTGTGCTTCTATGAAACACTGTACTTAGAACCCAGTGAGATCCAAAGATATTTAAGACATGATCCTATCTTCTTGGAGCTCATATCTAGTAAAAATATATAGAAATAAATAGAAAAAATGGCATGAAGTATGATAAGTAATAATAATAGAGGTGGCTGGGAGGTTCAGGAAAAGGAATGTGGAAGAGGCTTTTCAGCTAAATAAGATTTTCAGAAAACAGGTAGGTTGGGCAAGGAGAGTAGAATTCTAGGTATCAGGATATTATAAGCAAATGCTTGGAGGTAGGAGAGAACAGGAGACTTATGGAGTAATGAATTTGGCAGAATCCTAGGTGAAAGGCTCTGATGTGAGATAAATCTGGAAAGGTAAATTGGAGTTAGACCAAGGAGAGTTGTGAGTATAATCTAATGAGTTTTACCTTTTGGTTTGCTGTTGAGAGCCATTCAAGTTTTTTGAACAGAGGAGTGACATAATTGGTGCTATGAATAAAAAAGATTACAATAGATTGAAGGGGAAAGTGAAGAAAGGAAGACCACAACAGTCCAGGTGAGAGGTAATTAGTGACAAAAATAAGATGGTTGTGGAGGTAATAGAAATTAGGGAAGAAGTTTCAGAGATAGTGAGGAGGTAGTCCATGAATTAAATCGTGGGGCAATGACAAAAGATGAATCAAAGATGACTGAGGTGTGTACCATGAGTGATGGTGAAAATGGTGGTGCCAATAATAAACATATTGGCAAGTCAGCAAAGAAGAAGGTTTTGGGGGGAAGATGAGGAGTTCAGATTGTTCTGTTTTGAACTACAGATCCTAGAAGAACATTTAGGTGAAACTGTCCAGTAGGTAAAAGAAAATGCTGGTGTAGAATTCAGGAGAGAGATTTTGGGTTAGGGATAAATATTAGGAGTCACTTAACCATTTTTGCCTCAGTTTTCTCATCTGTAAAGTGAACTGGAGAAGGAAATAGCAAACCATTTGCCAAGAAAACCTCAAATGGGGTCACAAAGAGTTGGACATGACTGAAAATGACTGAACAACAACAACAAAAGCAAACATAGACATAGAGTATAATTAACAAATTAATGGAGAAATTGGGAAAGGATGGAATTAGGACATGTGTGGAGGGACAAACCATAGCAAGAAGGAAGGCCAATTTTCCTTCTAAGACAAGAGAAGAGAGTAAAAAGAAGTTTTTAGGTTTGGGGGTAGGTGAATTGTGATTACGTTAGACAGCTTACCTCAGATTGCCTCCATCCTTGTAGTCAAGTAAGCAGAGAGGTCATCTATTGAGAGGGAGGGGTTTTGGGCATAGAAGTAGGGCAAGTAGGAAGGGCTAGGAACTTTCACTGTGGGGAGTACAATTGAGAATCAATAAAGGATGAAGAAAGGCTTTGTTAGATAACAGTGAGGGCGCAGATGAATTAAATAGCAACCATGTATAGTGAAGCCATCTTCAACATGGCTTTACAACTTTCTCTAACAGGTTAGAAATGAAAGCAGAAAGAAATAGATAATAGAAAGTCTTGAGAGAAGGGAGGAGATATTCTAAAATGACAACCATTGTTATTTTTGGGGTGATTGTATCAGGAGTCCTGTGGGTTTAATGTCTTTCCTCTGCCATCTTTGCTCCACCCCCTAAAATGCCAACCATTGTAATACTTCCCTATGAGATCTATGCTGAGTAAGGAGGCAAATGAAGTCAGAAGATTTTTAGCATGCTATGGTACCATATTGAAATGACCTCTTACTTCCCTGGTTCAAGTTGATAATTGAGAATATTTAGGAGAGGTTACATGACTATACATTTTAATGAAAGCAAAGAGCAAATTGAATTGGAGTGAAGGCTTAGGGTGGTTGGAAGAATCCACACTGTGGCTAAAAGAGACAATTTTAGGGATTTGTATTTTGAAGATAGAGATCTTCAAAGAGTTGTGTCTGGAACATAGTAAGTGCTTAATAAATACTTGCTGACTGACCAGGTGGCTAAAATGGAATAGAATTGAATGGTACTAGACTTGAGAGCATAAGGGACCCAAGATAACAAGGTGTTAGATGGGTCATGGAGGTAGATGTTGAATTTTCCAAGAATTATATTAGAAAAATAAGTGGAAAGAATAGGCACTGAAGTTATTATGGAACTTGGAGGAATGGCATGGAGACCTATAGGCTGAACAATGGTAAAGATGGGAAAAGGATGGCATAGGTATCTAATGAGGGATTTTTTAAAAAGAGAGGTTGTCAAATGAAAAAGGTGAAGTAATGATCTGGAAGAGTCAATAGGGAGCCAGGCTTATGCCAACCCCTCTTCTTCCCTTTGTGAATTGAGTGGACTGGGAAAAAGAGCAGCCTTCACTGGAGAGTTCAGAACCATTAGTGATAGTGCCACCAGGGGAAAACAAGGTTTGGTTTGATTTAGAGCCAAGAGGTAGAAGAAGCTTTTTGGAAAAGGTCAAGGATATAGACAAGTTTTCTTACAACATAATGGATATTCCACAGGGCCCTATGGAAGCAACTAGTAAAGAGGGAAGACATACAGAATTAACAAGAGGAGTTTTAAGGCTGGGCAATGTAGAGACACGTCTGAACAACAATAAAATATAAAGACAATAGTTACAGTAATAGGGGATGTGTCTATTTCCTTGGGTAGTAATTATAGATAACAGTTTATATGCAATACTTGGGTTAATTGTTTAAAATATTTGTTGCCTGGGCATTTTGGTGGAAAATGGAGATTTTGTAAAATTAGCATCACATGCTATAGCATTAGTTTATTATTGATCTCTTTATAGCTTCTAAGTGTAAGCACTTTTGCACAGTATTTATATTATTACTGCTTTGGAAATGGGAATGGCTTTCTGGACACAGGGAGGAAACCAGATTTCAGATGCCAGACTAAGTGTCTCATTTCCCCAGCTGGCAGGACATAAGAGAATGAGGAAGACACGGGCTTTTGCCTTCTCAGGAGTGGAAGGAGAGAGTTCATTCTAATCAGTAATGAGACTTGCCAAGCCTATCTCCATTAGCATTCCTAGAGTTTGGGTAAGTACTCCTATTAGACATGGTGAGGTGAGACCTCTGGAAACAGCAAAGTAGTTATGTGATGCTTTCAAGGAGCCATTCATTTGACCAGAGGGGAAGCTAGGTAGCATAGTGGATAAAGCACTGGCCCTGGAGTCAGGAGGACCTGAGTTCAAATCTGACCTCAAACACTTATTAGCTGTGTGAGCCTGGGCAAGTCACTGAACTTGCCTTAAATATCTGGAGCCATCTCCAGTCATCTTGATATGTATCTTGCCACTGGACCCAGATGGCTCTGGAAGAGAGAGTGAGGCCGGTGATTTCTCAGCCCTGCCTCACTTAAATCCAATTCATTTAAAGTCATGACATCACCCCAGTGTAATGGTCTTCTGTGAGAACGAAGGAAAAACAACAAAAATATTTGACCAGAAACCAGGACCTGAGAGCAAACAGTTGGTGTAACAAAGCATGAAATTAAGAAATATGTTGCATTAGGAAGCATAAGACGGAAAAAACCTATACATATACATAAATAAGATTGAATTCATGTACTGATAAGAAACTGATAAAGATGATTAATGCTATATTAATGAATAGGAAATGATTTATTACTGATGTGAGAATCATTTCTAAATCTGCTGTCCATTCATGGCCAGACCACTGACTTCTTTAGTTTGTTTCTTTGGATTTTGGGTGTTTTCTTTTGTGGGGCAAGGAGGTTTAAGTGCTGCCCCCCCCCCCCCCGACTTCTTTTTAAGAAATTTTCTTGGGGCAGCTAGATGGTGCAGTGGATAGAGCACTGGCCCTGGAGTCAGGAGGACCTGAGTTCAAATCCAGCCTCAGACCCTTAACACTTACTAGCTGTGTGACCCTGGGCAAGTCACTTAACCCCAACTGCCTCACTAAAAAAAATTTAAAAAAAAAGAAATTTTCTTTAAATCTCATTTTTTAAAAATATAAACTTTTTGTAATTAATTTTTTTGTTTTTTTATTTTAAAATTTCTCCTACTGATTTCTTAAAGCAAAGATCAAAATTAGTATGAAGCTGGAAGAAAAAATGAAAATTAGAAAAAGATAGGGTATACAATTGAAACAATTCATTCCTGCTCTATTTCAAGATATCCATAATGAAAAAAAGCTAATGAAAGGAAGAACATCTCCACAGCTACTTTGTTTCTTTTACTCACAAGACCACCTAAGATTCAGAAGAGAGTAGAGAATATGCAAAGAATCACATAGTTTTTATAGGCTGATGATTAAGTTCAACATATATTGGTACTCTAAAAAAGAGGCGCTTGTCCAATAAAGGAACAGGATCATATATCTTAACATGTTTGCTATAAGTACAACCACAAGAAGGAAGTTGTCACTAAATGGAAGGATGGTTCACAGGTACTACTTGGAGAGTCAAATACAGCAATTTGTGGGGTTGGTTTTATTATATATTCAAGGGACAAAAGAAACATAATTTCATGACATTTATTGTAATCCAGTGCTCATGAAAAGAACTGGAAGAAAGGTGACATTTTTGCAAGGGAGTTGAGCAATCAATTCCCATCATATCTATGGAGATGTCAAAGAAAAAAAATGTGGAAAAAATCTTCAAAGGAAGCCATCAATCTCTACAAATCTATAAACATACTTTACTATGCATTTTAAAAATGAGAATCATCTACATTCACATTGAGAGATGAAAATATTCATAGGGAACATGTAGACTTTCACAATATTTCATAGTAGACCATATCTTTATGGAAAATTGAAAGAGAGGAAGATACAAAATATTACTGTGCTTATTGTCTATTGATTATTTTTAAAAGCTCTTGATTCAGTAGAACAAAACGCTATCTTAAATGTTCTCTCTTCAAACTAGGTATTTCCTATCAATAAATCAAAATCATTCACAATTCCTGGAAGGATAAAATAATAAAGATAAACTTGTTCTCTGATGTTCTTATCAGAAATATCAGATGAGACATAAAACAAAGAGAGGCATAATCCCCAAGGGTGTTAGGTGTCATGATGGAATAGTTGAAGGAGGATTTTCTATGAATGATGACATTGTACAGATGTACCTATTTGCAAATGACAAAGTGCTAATCACATCAAAATTATAAACATTGCACAGCCTTTTGGAAGAGATCCCTAACCATTCAAAAGACTTTGGTCCAACCACCTACCCCAGAAAAAAACAAGTGGATAAATAATGTCTTTTGGTCCAAATTATGATGTTCAGTTTAATGTAACACCTATAGAGCTCAACAATCACTTTTATATCTTTAGCTATACATATATATCAATATAATTGTGTTAAGATAATGGATTTAGCTGAAACTCTGGGACCCACCTGGAGATTTAAACTGATTGAATTAGATAAGGCAATTGACTGTTGACCACTTACAAGATTGTAAGCACATCTGGCTGGTACTTAAGGGTACTTAAGAAAGTAATTGTTCTCAGAAGCTAACAACTTTGAAATTTGACCACCTTCAGGCCCAGTCAACCAATCAGCTTGAAGAACCTCCCATTTCTGGGAGGGGAACAGGAAGGAGGAAGCTGAGGCTGCACAGAGAGCTCACTCCTCTTTGGCTGTGAAAGATTGTGGTGGTGGCAGAGGACATCAGAAGTGGAAGCTAGGGAAGTTTAGGATCATCAGGTTATAGGAACTCTGTTCTCAATCTTTCTCTTTCTTTTACTATCTCTCAATAAACCCTTAAAAAACCTAAATTCATTTATCAGTGATTTTAGTCAATTTCCCCCCAAACTGGGGAGACAGATTAGAACCCACATTTAGAATTTTAAATTACACATAAGGTATACTTAAATAATATATAAATTTAGGTCAAACTTATAAATTTGTTTTAATTGTTCCTGAACTATTTAAACCCATTCAGAATAAAAATAAGTAATGGAAGGTCTATGGGACAGAGAAGAAATCATATTACACACACACACACACACACACACACACACACACAGTTCTTTGCATCTTTCTCAAAGTATAAATTACAGAGAAAATGAATGTTAACATTCATTGGTAGTAGTTTTCTCTAGTAGTGTCCTGTGTATCAATTAAAGCAATGGTCATACAGTACAAATAGACAGTATGTTAGCCCCTAAATTAAACAGGAGGAAGGCATGCTGGATTGCCTTAAGGAAATTGTAAATTTATTTTAATGACATAAAATTCGTCTTAGAAATAAAATCTCACCACTATCCTTCTAGCATTGTTATATGGCTACAAGTCCTCTAACATAAAGATCTCCAAACAACTGAAAATGAATATCATACATAGGGTACTAAGGAGGTGCATGTTGGGGATGAACAGGGTTCAATGTACAGCAAATAAGAAATCTAAAGAACATAAGTAAAGACCGTCCACAAGGAAATTGAGGGGAAAAAGATGGTTATGGAGCCATGGTGAAGGATAGTTAACTCTAATACTCCCTGTAGGTCCTATTATATTGGGTGCACCCTTTGTGTTGAACTTATAGAAGGTCATGAACAAGAATCACACAAAATGAGGTGCAATCTGCATTATGAGAGGGAATGATCACTTCAACGAGAAGTTATATCTTTCTGTGCTTCAAAGTTTTCATAGCTTTCTATGATTCTCTGCACATCGGTCATCTGGGACAACAAAGAGACATTTAAGTTCTACTTTTTGTCAAGGTATAGACATATTTTTCTTGTTTCTGTTGTGTGCCGTCTGTCTCTGTCTCTGTCTCTCTGTCTGTCTTTTTGTCTGCTTGCCTCTATCTGTGTCTCTGTCTCTGTCGTCTCTCTTCCTCAGTGAAGTTAGAAAGTCCTGCTCTAGTCTTCTCCAAATACTGCTTTTAGTTCTGTTTATACCAGCCCTGTCACACTCTGTAGTGTGATAGTCTTTGTTTCCATTCCTTGGCCTGTCCCACTCACCTTGTCTCTCAATTGAGTATTACTATCAAAAAGATCATTGACATCTTCAATATTTGGCCCCTTTTCATTTTAGTAATGTTCAAAGATATTCCTACCCTCAAACATTTTGAAAGAATGCCTTTTATTGGTATTAATTTCTTTCTATGCCATGAGCATTCATATTCTGGTCCTGTAACATACATACAGCCTCCAATTTATTTGCTTTCTTCTTTTTTCTTTCTTTCTTTTTCTTTCTTTCTCTTTCTTTCTTTCTTTCTTTCTTTCTTTCTTTCTTTCTTTCTTTCTTTCTTTCTTTCTTTCTTTCGGTCAACAGGAGTGGCTGACAGGGCTCTCTGGGGAAAACAATCTTCTCCTGTCAAATATCTTTTAATGTTCCTCTTTTTTCCCCTTCTGCCAAACTCTTCCCTTTGCATTCACATGTCCCTAATGTGCATTTTCTTTTGAAAGTTTCTCACCTCTAATATTTTCCCCATGTTCTAAGTTTTAAATTCTTTAATTCAGTAAACATAGTCTCATTTTGTGACTACCTCATTACATCTTTAAAAACAACTGACCAACAAGAGTAGAAACAGACCTAGGTCTGTTTTGTTAGATGATAATTTTCAAAAATTTCTCTGAACTCTCATCTACTTAACTGGATTTCCATGGCAAATTTGGTATCCATTACTAACAAATGACAAATTAAATATTCTGTACTTTTTTAATACAGTGCAGTCACTGAGAAGGGCATTTCATATATAGTGTTTGCTTGGGATTTAGATAACATGCTGTAATATGTTTCATTGGTGCTTCAAAAAGCAAAAAAACCCAAACCACTGGATTTAGTCAGGGCTCCAAGATTCCTTTAGGATTCAGGGAGGATAATTGAGTGTGACTTAAACAGTTTTCTTGGGTTATTACTGCCATCTCCATCCTTACGGTCTTACAGTTTTTATTCAGTATTATACCACAGTTGAGGCTGTGCCCAGAGCCATTATGGTCCCTCATGTAGTTTAACCCAAAGGACAGACACGGCTGGTCAAATCCTATTCAAATAAAACTTCCTACAAAGGAATTGCCTGGGCAGTGAAATTATTGACATGAGGTATATATGCATTTAGCTTTTACCCAAATTTGCCAGTTGGATAACAGCTTGTATGGGTGGTCTTAGCTCCAACAGCCTCACTAAATACAAATTTATTCTTGTTTTGTGGGTTTGAATTCTTCCCATTTAAAGTAAAAAAGAGATCCTTTCCCTTTATTGCTATTAGTAATGGACCTAATACCAAAATAGGTTCATCATAGTTAATTGATGGTTTTGAGAGCTATCTGTAATGTCTTGGGTGATCTAATATAGCATTTTCCTAAGACCCATGAGCATTGTCCAAGTTAACATCACTATCACACTATCTCTGCCATTTTTTGGCTTCCTATGGCTTTTACCTATTGGTTCTACTCTCTGGGACCAAGTAGAACAAGCCTTAACATGACAAATTTTCATAGAGTTAAACTCTCATCCTCCACCCCTAAAACTTGTTACTTTAAATTAAACATCATGGGTTCTTTTAATTGATTCTGATATGATACAGTTCTGAGTGCCTTCAGTATCCTGGCTGCTCTACTATGAAAGGTGGGACAGTTATGTGTCACCTATAATTGAAAACAACACTGCAGATTTAGTATGACCAGAATGGAGAACAGTGGAACTATTACCTCCATTTTTCAGACTCCAAATTTCTATTAATGCTGTTTAAGGTCTCATTGTTTTTTTTTACTAACATGACGCACTGTTAACTCATATCAAGCAAGCAGGTCTTTTTCACATGAAATGATGTGTGACTATGTAGCTTCCATCCTGCCCTTGTGCAATTAAAAAACGCAAGTGTTTAATTTTACATTTAACCCTATATAAATTTTATCTTTAAATAGCGAAAGGCAAGATTTAGTTCATCATTTTATAATGACATTTTAAAAATGTTAATGAAACAACCAATCAAAGAAAAATTGTATATATCTATCATTATTTCCATAACAAATTAGTTTCATTGCCAGAGGAACCACCACATTTGGACTATAACATTATAGTCCCTGATATGGTAAAATAGAAATGGTATTTCCAAAAATGAAGACAAGGAGAATGACTGTACCAGACTAGAAGAAAACAAATCTGTTTGGAAGGTAACACAATCTTCAAAGTATTAAATAAAAATGTTATTACACATATGGAGGTGGAGGTAAGATAATAAAAGAACAGAGAGAAACCCTGTAGATAATATAACTACTAGGAAAAAGTAATCAAAAGGACATCAAGAACAACTAACCCTTTGCCCACTTTCTAATCCTTACAAAATCTTTGTAAGAGGAAAAGGAGGAAAAGGAGGAGGAGGAAGAGGAGGAGGAGGAGGAGGAGGAGGAGGAGCATTTTTCAACTCCTGTTCGAATTGGCAAGTTGGCTTCAGAGTATGATGTTGGGCTTTCTGTTCTTCCACTGCTATTCTCCCAATTATTTCCAGATTAGTGAATGGTCATGTTTGCGTTGGGAGCCAAGGTCACCACATAGTTTCACCAGACTTAATTGGAACTCTGTAGATAGGACAAAAGGACTTTGAGCAATCAGGAACTGTGTCTCTTTGCCTCATGTGCTCTCTATGCTTGAGCCCACTTTTCCTGGGACTCTTTTTGTGTGTTTATGAGAAAGTGTATCACAGCCCTGGGGAACAATCTTTAGATCAAATGTTCTTATTTTAGTACCTTAGTAAATGCCCCTTTCTAAAATCTACTTAAGGCTGGCTGACTAATGATTCTCTACTGATAATCTGAGGAAGAAACACACCAGTGGGGACCCAAGCTGATGGTATTAGAGAAAGGTATTCCCAACCTCTCTCTGGTACCCTTAAAACCCTGAAGGAGAGATGCAGTCTCACTCAGGGACCTGATTTCTCTGTAAGAGTGGTAGTTAGACAGGGATCCCCAGAGCTTATATGGGCTATACTAATCAGATAAATACAAATCATTCTAAAATTGCTTTATTATTTAGTACATAGGGAATGCAAAATATGGTAGCCACGTTGAGTCATATGTGTTCCTCTGATTACATTATTGTAATATTTCAAAGACAAGGATTTAATTTTTGAAAACTGATGCTCAGTTTATCATATTATCTTGCTTCTACCAATCCAAAAATTAACATTAGAAAAAATTGTGATTGTTTTGGCCCACAAATATCAATGAGCTACTCAGGATATATGGGAAGTGGATATATGTAGTTATCTGAACATTCCTTTTAGCCTAATTTCTGGGCTTCTTGCATCATTTACCACACATCGCCTCCCAAGATGTAAATGACTATTAAATTTCTATCCTTTCACCATCTTCCTTTTTTATTCTGCAATCTCTAGTCTTGATGAGAACCACAGTCCAATGATTATATCTATTGAAATAATTCCCAAATCTCTATTCCAGGCTCAGGTTTTCTCCTGAGCTCACGGCCTACAATACCAACTTCCTATTGGGTATATCAATGTAGGTGTCCCATCAGAATCTTAACATGTTCCTGATGAGTACTATTCATTATCTTACCCCCTAAACCCACCTCAACTCAAAACTTCCCTTTTCATTCCACATTACTAACATTTTGTCAGTTACTCTTATTCAAAACCTCAAATTCATCCTTAACTCCATCTTCTCCTTCACCTCCCACATATATTTAGTTGTCATGTTTCATCAATTCCATTCCCATAACATTTCTTACATCTCCCTCTTCCTTTCTAATTACATGTACACCATCCTAGTTCAGATCTTTATCTCATTTCATCTGTTCTGTTGGAATTGTCTTCTAACTTACCTATCTCTAGCCTCTTTTTTTATTCACTCTTCTTCTCAGCTGAAAAAATAATCTCTCTAAGGTACATGTTCAAACAATGTCACTCCCATGTTAAAAAAATTGCTTAAAAAGATGTGTTAGAGTGAAATACAAATTTTTCAGCATTTAATTTGAGACCTTCCACAATATGACTCCATCCAATCTTTCCAACTTTGCCTTAAAATTGCTCCTCCTCACATATCCTGTGTTTTTACAAATTTCAGTCACAAAACAAAAAAATTCATCTCCTCTGAAATACCTCCCCCCGCCCATCTTTGCTTTTTTCTTTATCTTCCTTAAAGGCTTAGATGATATATTATACTACTTCTGCAAAGCCTTCTCTAATCATTTTAGTTAATGCCCTCTCCTTCCAAAAATTTCCCTGAATTTATTTAGGTGGAAACATATTATATTATTTTCTGTTCCCCACCTCAATGTAAGCTTTCTGAAGTTAGGGACCAGTTGCTTTTATCTTTGAATCCACAGCACAATGTCTTGTACATAGTAGGTATTGAAATCAATTAAATCAAGGAATAGAATTTTTAAGAGATTTTTTTGACAAGTCATTTATGAAAGAGTCAATGTCAAGAAAACAAAATTACAAATGTGTTTCTGTATACATTAATGCCCATTAGCCTTGAAATATGATAATTAGAAATGTGTTGAAACCATTTTCTAATTGGCTTTCTGGATATTTATTCAAAATTTTGCCTGGTTTTCTTTTAAAACCCTACACCCCTCACACATCAGAGTGTAATGTTCTTTCCTTAAATATTACATCAAAGAGGTATTCAGGTGCTTAGTTTCAACTTGGATAAATGGCCTTTGTTATTCCTGATACATCATAGGCACCAAATGATGGTAAAAATTGCCTTTGATTACCAAAAGATAGATCTCTAGTTGATGATCTCTTCAGCAGAACAACTCCTGAAGATAATCCACTAAGCCTTGAAGAAGCTTTCATCTGCTTTAGTGGGGTGAGTATCCACAAATCTGAAGTCATAGATCTCTGGAGGTATTAAAGCAATAATAGGTTTTATTTGCATGTGAGATAAACAAATTGCACCTTACAGTACTTCATAAATAATTTATTATTTGATCCTCACTATAGTCCTGTAAGGTATATGGTATAAATATAAATATTACCATTTTGAAGACTAGGAAACTGAGGACAAGATAAATTAAATGGTTTGAATAAGAATTTTAACCTAGATCCTTTGACTCTAGAGACAGTAATATATGTGTGGCATGGTATTAGGGGTATAAAAATAAGGATAATCTAAGACTGGCTAAGAAAAACAATATTTTAAGCTATGTTGGAGGAAAGAGAAACATCAAAGCACAAAAAGGAATGTTAGTTGTCATGGATGAGATACGAATGAATAATGGAAAGAAGGCAAAACTATCCAACTTTTATTTTGCTTCAATTTGGACTAGGAAGAAGAGCATAAATGGTTAATAGGGGGTTAAAACTCTATTATCTCTCCATTATCCCAATTAGAAGAAAGCATCTGGCTGCTCCTGATGAATTCAAGTTAGCAGGCCCAGAAAGATTGCCTCTCAGATTCCTGAAAGAAAAGACAAGTGCTATTGCTAAACTATTGTCAGTGATCTTTAAGATAGTAGAGATTTGGAAAGGGATAAGAGTATTGAAAAAAGGAAACATCTTTATTTTTAAAATAGTGAAAAATTATGGAGTCTGCAAACTCTAGGCCCATGACCTTGACTTTTATTCTTAGCAAAGTTTGAGCTATCTTAGTGGAAACTGAGGGGATGCCCATCAATTGGGGAATGGGTGAATAAGTTGTGCTATATGGTTGTGATGAAATATTACTGTTCTATAAGAAATGATGAGCAGGTTGTTTTTAGGAAAACATGGAAAGAATTACATAAAATAATCAAGAATAAAATTAGCATAATCAAGAGAATATTATATGTACTAATGGAAGATATTTCATTCAAAGAATAAATGTGAGTGACTAAGTTATTCTGAGTTATATGAATATCCAAATCAGCTACAAAGGACCCATGAAGGAAGATGCTATCCACCTCCAGAGAAAGGACTGATATATGGAACTATGCATTGTATAGTTTCACACACATACGCACACACACATGCGTGTGCATGTACGTGTGTGTGTGTGTGTTTGTGAAATGTTGGTCTTCTTTAGTTCAGGGTTGGGAGGGAGGGAGGGAAACAGCTTGAGACTCAAATGTGACAAAAAAGAATGTATTTTTATGAGCAGCTGACTGAAAGAGTATGGCTTTGGATCAGAGGACCTGGGCTTGAATCCTAGCTCATTTCACCTTTCTGAACCTCCAGCTCCTCAAATACATAAGGAAGTGTTCAGACTAAATTTTTTCTAAGATTCCTTCTAGATCTGAATTTATGATCCTGTGATCTAAGGGTAGGGGAACAGTGGGATTTTGAAGGGTAAGTATGACTTAAAAAAAAAAAACAACTGGCATGAGTGATTGGCTTCATTTTATTTTTAACAGGTTTATTAGATTGGTAGATCAGGGGGAGAGAGAGAGAGAGAGGAGAGAGAATTTAGCTTGATTTTTGCAAAGTATTTAACAAAATGTTTCATGCTATTCTTATTTATAAGAATAAATTCAATGTCATTAGATACACTTAAAAAGGAGAAATACATGGTTGGAATGAACTTGGAAAGCATTTTCTAATGGAGTGCCTCAAGGTTCTCTCCTTTGTATATTCATCAATTGTATAAATAGCTTGTTTAACCTTATGACACAAAGATGACACAGAACTAAGAAGAACTAACACACCAGATGACATAATCAATATCAAAAAATATATTGTTGGGGCAGCTAGGTGGCACAGTGGATAGAGCACCAACCCTGGAGTCAGGAGAACCTGAGTTCAAATCCGGCCTCAGATACTTGACACTTACTAGCTGTGTGACCCTGGGCAAGTCACTTAACCTCAATTGCCTCACCAAAAAAAAAATATTGTCAAGGCTAGAATATGAAGCCAATTTTGACAAGCTGAAACTTAATAGGGATATGGGTAAAGTTTTCCATTTGTGTTTAAAATCATCGCCACCATTTTGTGGCTGAAAAACTTGAGTCCATGGAACTTTTGCAAAGTTGGCAACATGAAAACTTCCTATCAAGCTCAGTTTCCTCTAGGACTATCTTAGGAACAATCAACAACTTTTAAACATCATTTCTGAGAAAATTAGAGCTGGGTAAAATCTTTGAAATGCAAGCACTGGCAACAAGAGAATGGAATGGTAAATAAATTTGAATACCTTGAAGTGATTAAATTAATAATCAGGGGCTCACATCCCAAAAGGGGGAAAAGAGGCTACCTTGAATCCCACAGTCTTCAAGATTCAAAAAAAGGAATTAAAAAAGAAAGACAAACCTAGGGCCATAGGAGTAGTAGCAGTAGTGGTAGTGGTGGTGATGGGTTAGTAGTAGCTGTTGTCATGTAGAAAGAAGGGAACAAAGATAACAAAAAGGACAAGGAGAAAATAAAGATACAGAGACAGAGGAGAAGAGAGAGACATAGAAAGACTGAGAGAATGCATTAAGGAAAGAATGAGGAAAAGTAGTAGGAGTGAGGAACTTTTTAATTTCTCATCATTTGGATTTTACAAGAGATCATATAAGCTTGGAAGTAGAGTTGGGGGAATGGGCATTTCATGAACCTTCCTCTTATGTAAGCAAGGCAAGAGAAAATTTGGGAGGAAATGAATTTAGTATTGAACAACAAAGTAAACAAGGAACTGGGTGGGAAAGAGGAAAAGGTTTTAAGAGAAAAGGTTCAGCTATGTAGGAAATACATAAAAACAGTATGAACTGAAGCTATGAAGGTTTATTTGGGAAAGTGGAGGGCAAGAAAGGTAAGAGAGGGAAAAGAAAAGGCAAGCCCAATGAGTTGAATCTGTGCTGGTAGAAGAGGGGAAAGGTAGAAAATTGGGATCAGATGGTAGAATCTATAGATATTGTGTGTGTGTGTGTGTGTTTCATTTCTTGTAATATCATGCATATGTAAGGGTTTAGCCCCTTATTATATTTTATTATTTATTATTTAATAATATATTCTATATTATTAGCCTCTTATTCTAGTTAGTCTGTCTAAAATATTTAATGAGTGGTCGCCAATAAATTATAAGCTTTAGCAAGAGTTAGACTTTTAAGCATTTATTAAGGAGAATAAGAATTTGGTGAAGAAAAAGAGAAAGAGACCTAGATTCAGCTATCTATCTTGGGGAGCTACAGTTCTGCTCCACTCTCCATGAGAGTCCTGGCAAAAATGAGCGAGAGTGTTAGCCTTGCCCCCTCTTCCTCCCACAAGCAAATGTCACTTCCTGATGCCAAAGAAAAGCCACATGTCTTGCCCTCAGGTGCCTTCTCCCCATGGCAGAGCCCTCTTACAGTAAGTCTCCAGCAGGTGGTGTCATTCCAATCGTTACACATAGAAAAGAAATACAAATCTAGCCATCATAATTGTGGGTGTAAATGGGATAAATTAAACCATAAAATGAAGGACAGCAATATGTATCAAAAATCAAAAGCCAATATATTGTTTATAGAGAACACACTTAAAACATATAGATTCACTCAGCCAGTATGAGAGATTGAAATAAATCTATTATGATCCAATTGGATCTCTAAAGCAGAGATGGTGATGATGTAAGCTATTCAAGCCGACAACAAAAATAAGTATGACGAAATAAGCAAGAAAATGCATGATAATTAGATGTTGTAGCTTATGAAACAACATTCAATACTAAATTTGCATATATATCCAAATATAATACCTAGATACTTAAAGCTGATTGAACCACAGGTAAATCTAGATAGTGAATCTAAACAAGCATGTTTGGACATGCTACCATTACCCTTTCAAACCTAGACAAATCTAATGGAAATATAAATGAGGGAGAAGTCACCAACCTAAATAGAATTTTAGGAAAATTGGATATGATAGAACTTTGGAAATGTCTGAATGAGAATCATAAGATACATGTGTGTACACATACATGTATATATGATATATACATATGTGTAAATGTGTGTGTTTGTATATTAATGGGAAATAAAGGAAATTTTTAAAACTATCAAAACAAATTATATTCTCTCCAAAACAAAAATGTTAGATGAATATTTACAAAAATAGAAAATATTGAGATTATCATAATAAGAAATAGAAAATCTAAATAATCTTATCTCAGTGACAAAATTTGAGCAAGCAATAATCGAGCTCTCAAAGAAAAGGAAAAAAATACTAGACCCAGATATATTTATAAGCAGATACAAACCTAATAAATGCTATATGATATAAATTGTTTGCAAAAACAGTTACAGAAAACACCTTACAAAATTCCTGTTGTTATCCAAATATAATTTTAATTCTCAAACTGGGGAGAAGCAAAGAAAGAAAAAAAAGCAAAGAAAAAAACCATAGATCAGTATCACTCATGAATACGAATACAAAAGTGTTGGATAAAATACTAACAACTCTTTGCTATTTGTTAAAAAACACATACACAAAGGGAAAAAAAGTTTATCATTGTAATAAACTAAGGAAGATCCAGAAGCAATCAAACATAGAGGGAGTTTGGTATAATGGAAAAAGTACTTAAGTTAGAGTCAGGAAGGCTTAGGGAGGCTTGTATATTACTAGTTGGATTCCATTTCCTGTTTTGGTGAGGCAATTGGGGTTAAGTGACTTGCCCAGAGTCACACAGCTAGTAAGTGTTTGAGGCCAGATTTGAACTCAGGTGCTCCTGAATTCAGGGCCAGTGCTCTATCCACTGTGCCACCTATCTGCCCCATTCCATTTCCTTAACTATTGAATAGTACTAATAATCACATGAATTCTCTAAAAATAATTTACCTTAATTTTAGCAAAATATCTCAAAGTAAAACATATATGTCATATTTATCATCATTATCATTTTTGCTTGACTCCAGAGGTCAGAATGAAGAGAAAGTTGCAAAGAGACAGATTTGAATTTGGTATAAAGAAAAACTTTATAAAAATTAGAGGTATCCAATAATGGAATAGGATACCTTGACTGCACGTGAGCTTCCATTCATTATCAATCTTTAAGAACAAGCTAGATACTTCAGAGGGTGATATCATTATTCAGGTGAAGGTTGGACTAGGTGTTACCTACAATATTTTTCAACTTTAATTATATGTGTTCTTACATAAATTGTATGTGCTATTAATATGTTATTGTTTATATTTATCACATTATATTATTTTATTACATTATGTTACATATCATATAGTAATAAATAAATAAATAATAACACATTTAGAGCACTTTAATGTTTATAAAATATTTTCCTTACAAGTTTCTACTATCATACTTTTATGTTGGTCTAAGGTACTTGGTATAGTTAGATCTTACTTTTTGTGACTCAAATTGTTAGAATTTGGGGTGGCTAGGTGGCGCAGTGGATAAAGCACCGGCCCTGGATTCAGGAGTTCCTGAGTTCAAATCTGGCCTCAGACACTTAACACTTACTAGCTGTGTGACCCTGGGCAAGTCACTTAACCCCATTGCCCGTTAAAAAAAAAAAAAAAACAAAAACAAACCAAATTGTTAGAATTTTATCATGGGTGGAAATAATTAAGTAGCTGAAAAAACATGTTCAATGTGGCTTTATAATTTGCATCACTGTGTAGCTTAGTCAAATCTGTTGCAAATGCATGGAAATAAATGGCAATAACAAAGTGCCAGTTAAGTGATTGTTCTGCTTCTTAGAACACATCATGCTTTGGAGATATCCACTTGCATGTTTACAAGTTACTTTTTAGAGATGTTTAGAAACACTATCCCAATGACAGGGAGAGAAATAAATTGAAATTTAGTAGTCAGACTGACAAACAGGGTGAGTCCATTTGAATACCTTAAATATTATATCTTGCTATTGCTTTCCATGACATTCCATTTAGAGTTTAATAGAAAAGCAATAGGAAATAAAGGAACATTCATAGGAGTTATAACAACAAAGATTTGCACAAATATGAAAAAACACACTGAAAATTATTCAGAGAATCAAAAGATCATTATAAACTGACATCCCATATCTATAAATGTTTCATTAATTTATTTATCAAAGTCTTTAACATGAAAAATCCTGCTGTTAACCTGTGTGTCCTTGTAGGGGTGGTTTACATACAATCTCTTTGGTTACAATATCAATTCAGGATTTTAATATAATCTTATTTTGTATACCGGTAATGAGATCTACACTAATGCTGGTTTACTATTTTACAGAAACTACTGTAAATTCTGCAATGCAATCCATAGAAGATCTTTTTAGGAATATCGTTTTATAAGACTTGTGTTAAATGTGTATTTAACCACAAAGTGGCATTATTAGCCACTATCCTGATCTTATTTTTTAAAAAGCTCATTTCCACTAAGATCCTTCTATTCTCTTTCCAAAATGCCGTGTATTCATTGGCACACTCATCACAAAGTCTTTAAGATTGGGTTGAGTCAACCCAAAAAGTAAGGCACCCCTTAAATGTGAAAACTAGAATAGTCTTCATTGAATATTTAAGTGAGATAATATATCTCAAGAGGGGTGATATAGTAGAAAGAGCCCCTAACTTGGAGTCAGAAGACCTGGATTTGAACCCCAGGTCTTGAATTACTAGCTGTGTAACCCTAAGTCATTTTACTTCTCTGTGTCTTAGTTTCCTCATCTATAACATGAGAGCATTAAATTAAATCAGTGGTCCACAAAGGTTAAACTGTGTAGCTTCAAATTGCTGCCTATTCTTCCTAGCTTGATATTAGGAAGGTCACAATAGCAACTCTATCCACATTGCTGGCACTCCCTCTGCTTCCACCTTGAATATTGGGGAAGGAAAGAATGAAAATGTTTAGGAAGAGAGAGCAAGGAGAGGTGGATGGCTGTCTTAGAAGCCTTCTTAGTTACTAGCTTAAAATTTCAGTGAGACATTATGAGGTGAGAGGAAAAAATGCTT
The DNA here is from genome assembly GCF_019393635.1 of Dromiciops gliroides. Lineage (NCBI taxonomy): Eukaryota > Metazoa > Chordata > Mammalia > Microbiotheria > Microbiotheriidae > Dromiciops > Dromiciops gliroides. The sequence continues at coordinate 175,708,874 of NC_057865.1, forward strand.
GTAAAACAAAGAACTAGATAATTTCTAAGGTGCCTTATGGGTCTAACATTCTGTAATGCTTGGCCTAGTAGACCAAGTATAAAGTCAAAAGTTTTAGCACTAGTTTTTAGATTTACATGCTCTCTGACATTGAGAAAATCAACTAACTCCTGACCTTACTTTACTGATTTCCTGAATGTAATAATGTATATTTAGTACTTTATCTTAGCATTTTTATAATTTTTCCAATAATCAATCATAAATCTTCATGAAAGAACAAATATCATATACAATAATAATCAGTGTTGAAAAATCCATCAAAAGTGTAAAAGTGTGAATAACTTCTAGTGTTTTTTCATAAATTCACAAAGGGCTAGAATTTTAAGATGTGCATTGTAAATTTATAGTTCATCTATGACATTTCTGTGGGTATTTCTTGCCCAAAGATTTGGAAAAAAAACTAGTAAGATTTAGCAAATTTTGGGAGCTATAGTTGAAGGTTATCTTACAATTCTTAGGCTCAGTTGAATAGAACCTCAAACTAGATCCCGCTTCTCTCTTCATTGCAGACATTAATTACCGTCAATTCAAATATAACATCATAATAAGGCGAAGTAAAGAAGTGAAGGAATGAATCTACTTTATTTTTCAAAATACCAAGCAGATTACTAAATTTAAAATTTTAATTTCTTAAACTTTTTATGAGTTCAGTATTAAATTATAATAAAATCATACAAATATCTTTGCATTTGTAGGGAGTTTTGTGATTTTTGAAGTAGGTAAGGTACTATTGACAAAAACAACTATACATTCAGCCTACTCTATCCAACTTTCAGGGCAATATGGGTAAAACATTCTGATTTTATGGTAACATGTATATGAGTATGTATGTTGGATATTGAAAAATGTGAGAGGGGGAAGCTAGGTGGCACAGTGGATAAAGCACCAGCCTTTGATTCAGGAGGGCCTGAGTTCGAATCCAGACTCAGACGCTTTATACTTACTGGCTGTGTGACCCTGGACAAGTCACTTAACCCTCATCACCCTGCAAACAACAACAAAATAATATCAATGTGGCATACATATGGAAGATGGAATGCAGATGGAATTCAGGCCATTCAATTAGAAGGTAGGTAAGATAGGCCAGGCAAAAGATGCTAAGGACATGAAATAGCAGGGTTGTTGTTTTAGAGGGAGCAAGGAGAAAGAATGAATGAATGATTGATTGACAGGACTCTTCTCTGTAGGTAAGAGCCCCAGGATCTAATAGGATAATAAATCTGAATGGAGTGAACTTTCAGAGGATTGGTCGTTGAGTGTGCATGGTAGGGAAAACCCCTTCTAAATGTGAGAGCAACAGTGGAAGGTACATCTGTTACAGGAAGGATGACCAGGAATGCAGTGTTTGCTGGGGTAAGCCAATTTCCCTTAATTGTAAAAAAGTGGAAGAAGTGTGAAAAGTCAAATATGAAGCACAGTGTAAAACAATAAAATGGTGGTTCCACATGGCATAATGGAAGGGAAGGGTAGAGTGTGGGATAGACACATAGGACCCATAGATTTGACATGAATATCAGGGAAGGGGGAAAGGTAGCCGGGGAAGGAAGGGACTTTATATCCTGCTCTCCCTCATTTTCATGACAATATAGACTAAATATTCAAGTTTTTATGACATCTGTGTAGTGGACAGAGGGATAGAAGGATGAGGAGCAAATAACATTGAGTTGGGACTTGGGTGGGGAGAAGGTTGGATGTCTTTGGTAGAAAGTCCAGAACCACCCTAGCTTTCCAGCGTTCTTTCAGACTTTTCCATTTCACATGTTCTAAATCGAAGTCAAATAGGAGTCCCTTGTATAGGGCCTAAGTTTGGCTCACCATGTCCCTATTCCAGGAATGCTTTTTCCCCTTCCCTTGGCTGAATTCCTACACATACTTTAAAGTTCAATTCATATGCCACCTCTTTAACAAAGAATTCCATGATTCCCCACCACCAAGGAGGGAATTTAACACTATATTTGTACCTCTCTTGTGCACTTAGCATGGTTTAGGTTGTTTGTAGCAGTAAGCTATAGTGGATAGAGAGCTGGCCTTGGAACCCTGAGGAACTGAGTGTAAGTTCTGTCTCTAACCCATACAGGCTGTATGACCTTGGACAGGTTTCATATCACCTCTCTGTGCACTGAGGTGCCAACCTGGATTGGTAGATGGAATTTCCTCACCCCATGAACTCCCTATGCCAGTAAAATAGCAGTTGTCATTTCTATGCCTACCCATATCCTCCCACTAGACTGTGAGCTCCACAAGGTCAGGTACCACCTCTTTTTAGAATTGGGATCTAGGGGGCAGCTAGGTGGCACAGTGGATAAAGCACTGGCCCTGGGTTCAGGAGGACCTGAGTTCAAATCTGACCTCAGACACTTGACACTAGCTATGTGACCCTGGGAAAGTCACTTAACCCTCATTGCCCTGAAAAAAACCAAAAACAAACAAAAAAAGAATTGGAATCTAGGGGGCAGCTAAGTGGCAAAGTGGATAAAGCACTGGCACTGGTTTCAGGAGAACCTGAGTTCAAATCCAGCCTCAGGCACTTGACACTTACTAGCAGTGTGACCCTGGGTAAGTCACTTAATCCTCATTGCCCTAAAAAAAAAAGAATTGGAATCTATATCCAAATCCTTATTTTGTATCTCATATTACATGAAGAAAACAGAACTGTCTTCTTCACACTTAATAAATGGCTGTTGAATTTAATTAAATGATAAGAGTCAAGCAATTTACATGATTTCTTTATAAAAGCAATTATGTGGGGCTATATAAAACAACAAAATTATTATAATCATATCTTCATTTTTCAAAATAACATTTGAATTTATAAGCCACACAAAGCCTAAAAATCAGCCCTAAACTTTGTTAGTGAAAAGAAAAAGACAACTTGAGAAGGTTTGGTATGTGTCAATTCATAGACTGTTTTTGCCTCAGAGCTTGGCTGTGTAGGAACATGAGAGAAACGTGTAAAAATATATCTGAATGCCTAATCTGTAAAATATAATGTTCTGATTCAAGGTTTTGGATTGGGGTGGGAAGAAAATTGTTTTTAGCTTATTTAAATCAGGTTGTCATCATCAAAGTATTTATGGACAATCCACTTGTGTTCACGTCACTGGGCTAAGTGCCTTTCTTGTTTAGTGACCTATAGCTAGATGTGATATTTTCTTTTCCTAAAGGAAGGTACCTCCCCCCCCTCCAACTTAAATGAGAATGAAGGAAATACTATTCTGCCTTGGAAAAAAGCCTGACACAGCTTTACTGGCAAAGTTTGCTGTGAGATAAGGCCTCTCTACTGAATCTAATGTGATACACCTGACAATCACAAAATGATGGGTAGGGTGGTTTTTCTAGTAATACAACTAAAATTCTCTCACCAGTCAGGGTCTGGCTAGCACATTAGTCATTTTTCTTCTTTCCTTGTCATGTATTATTATCTTTCATATAACAGACAGGCTTCTTTTATAATAAAGTATCTTAAAGTTCTTTTAACTGTTCATTACAGTGAGTGCTGAATCAAACCCTTTAAAAACAGTACTTGAGTGGGATGTGACTGAAACAAGAATCCTGGAGGTCTTGCATTTCATCTCTTTCAATACTGCTTCATTGACAACCGAGTAGGGAAGTGGTTCTTTCTAGATTGGTACAGTCCCCACAGATCTTCCACAAAAGAAAGTGGGCAGGTTTATTTGTGAACAACGATACATCATCTTTGGTCCATTGGCCTGGAGTCTAGTCATCTTAGTGGCTGTTTGCCAGCCCACATGAAACTCATCCCTAGAATATATTATCCTTTTTTAGGCTAATTATACTAGGAGAAGGACAGATGCCCAGTTCCTGTGTCTCTAGCAATGTTTAGCTCAGAGAATATCTAACCTAAATAAATATGTTCCTAAAGCTGACATGGAAACATTATAGTAACCCTGACATATGTACCCCAATTTATTTTAAAGAGCAGAATGCTTTCCCCCATGATATTCATGGGGAACTAAGATTAAATAGCACAGAAAAGTAGGAAATATGATAAATTTTTACTCAATTCTCTCCTGTACCCTTACCCTCAAGTATTTCAAATTTGTTTAGAAATTGATGAAAAGAGAAAGGAGAAACCAGCTCATTATTTAGATGATTCATTTCATAAAAGAAGAGAGTCTGCTTAGTACCAGTAATGGATAAATAAGTGTGGGGAAAGTTATAAAATAGAGAGAAAATGTATTATGCCTGGAAGTTGCTACAATGAAACACATTGTGTTTCAATGAAAGTCTCCATATTTCTACCCAAATACATTGCTTACAATAACTAAAAGTAACCTGATACTAAGAATCATTACCCAAAAAAAGAAAGAAAGAAAGAAAGAAAGAAAGAAAGAAAGAAAGAAAGAAAGAAAGAAAGAAAGAAAGAAAGAAAGAAAGAAAGGAAATTCTATGACCATGGATCATAAACAAAGAAATCATGAGAAATGGACTCCCCTGAATTTCAAAACATACTGTGGGTGAAGAGGTCACTGCCCTTCAATACATTGTTTTTAGACAGAGAAGAAAGGGTTTATTATCCAACTGCTTAATGAGGATTCTGCAAGAAGCTCATTCAAAACAATGTTTGGTCATTAATGATCTGATATCAACATAGCGGGAGGTCTGCAGTGGAATGCCCTAGAGATCTATTTGGCCATGTGCTGTTTAACATTTTTATCAGTGATTTGGATAACTTTATAGGTGTCCCGCTTATCAAATTTTCAAATGACACAGATCTGGGAGAGAAAGTTAACACAGTGAATGATAGAATACAAATAGAGATGATGATCAAGTCCAGAAAAACAACTATACAATTATGAAATCATTGAATTATAAATCTAGATTTCGAAGGACCTTAGAGTCAGAAGAAGTATGGGTAAAAAGCAGTTTGACTGAAAACAACTGGTGATTTTAGTGGACTGCAAACTCCATATAAATTAACAGAGTGAAATGGCAGCCCAAAAGAGCTTTGGCTGCATTAAGAGAGATACAGGAATAAAGAGGTAATAGACCTTTTTTTTTTTTTTTTTGGTTTGGGCCATTTTTTCAGTCATACATGATTCTTTGTGACCTTATTTGAGCTTTTCTTGGCAAAGATAGCAGTTTGCCATTTCCTTCTCCACTTCATTTCATGGATAAGGAACTGAGGTAAACAGGGTTAAGTGACTTGCCCAGGATCACACAGCTAGTAGGTATCTGAGGCCATATATGAACTCACAAAGATGAGTCTTCCTGAATCCAGACCAGGTGCTCTTATCCCCTGTGTCACATAGCTGCCCAGTTAGCCCATACCTGGAGTATTTTGTTCAGTTCTGGGCATTATAGTCTAATGAAGACATTGTGAAGCCAGAAAGTGTATAGGAGAGGGCAACTAGAATGGTAGAAGTACTTGAGTTCATGTCATGTGAGCATCAATTGAAAGAAAAGGGAATGTTTAGTTTGGAGATTGGGGAGTGGGAGGAAAGAAACATTTTAACTGTGTTCTAGTATTTGAAAGGTTCACATAAGAAATTTAGGGGTAGCCTTCTTCTGTTTGGGCCCAGGTGGTAGAACTAAGAGCAAGTGATGGAAATTGTAAAGGGATCAATTTGGACTTGATTTCAGGCAAAACTAACTTTCTGATAATTAGAGCTATCTAGAAGTAGAATTGGCTGCCTTGGGAAGTATTGGGTACTCTCCTCAATGAAGGTCTTCAAACAGAGGCAAGTTGATTATATGTTGTAATATGGTACAATAGAGATTCATTTTTCCATATGAGTGAGATTAGGAGGACACGTGTTCCTCCCAGCTCTAAAATGCCTTGATTTTGTGATTCAGCCACCTTTTCTCCTTCCTTAAGAAACTGAGGGCAGTTCACAGAATCTCTGAGGAAGAGATCTCAGAGGTCATCTACTCCTTGAACAAAACAGAACAAGAATGACGTCTACAATACCTACAATACCTTCAGCAAGGGACAACTCCCTCCTTCCAGAGACAGCTAACTAATCTCCCTTTGGGATATGACCATCAACATTCTGGTTCATCACCAGACACCAATGGTGTAATCACCATTCTTCTGCTTCACAATGTCCTTTCTAAACTACACTGTCCAGAACTATGCATAACTTTCCAGAAGCAGTCTCACCAGGGCAAAACTATACAATTCAAGTTGTAAAGGTCTTCAACGTAACCTACACTTGAAAAAGGATCTCCAAGGGATCCAACATATCCGAACCATGGTCATCTATAAGCTATCTATAAAGACCTGAAGTGAAGAGTAACACAAGGCTATCCATTCCACTCTTGTATACCCCTAATTTTTAACTGGATATGACTAATGGGCTAACATATTGGATAAATAACTTAATGACACCATAGAAATCTTAAAGATTTTATGCACCTGCTAATATGCCTAAGCATATTAGTATCTTACTTAAAAAATCTAATTAATGCAAAGCAAATATAGTGCTAAACTTAGAGTCACATAGACCTGAGTTTGAATGCTACCTCACACAATTGTGAGCTATGTGAGTCTAGACAAGTCGTTTAATCTCTCATAGCCTCGGTTTCCTCATCTTTAGCAGGAGATGATAATTGCCCTTATGCTACAGAGTTGTAACATTTTTTTTTGTGAGGCAATTGGGGTTAAGTGACTTACCCAGGGTCACACAGCTAGTAAGTGTCAAGTCTCTGAGGCTGGATTTGAACTCAGGTACTCCTGATTCCAGGGCCAGTGCTCTATCCACTGTGCCACCTAGCTGCCCCCAGAATTGTAACTTTCAAATGAGATAATATAGGAAAGCGCTTTGCAAGTTTTAAGCAATAACTATCAGCTGTTATTACTATTATCTAAATTTGATTGAACTATAATTGCAAATGGAATAAAGAATATTTTATTACTGATTCAAACTCTGAACACTATCACTCCATTATACCTTGATATGGGGCAGCAAATTAACACAGTGGATAGTGTCAGGCCTGGAGACAGGAAGACACTGCTTCTTGAGTTCAAATCTGGCCTCAGACACTTACTAGTTATGTGACCCTGGGAAAGTCACTTAACCTTGTTTGCCTCATTTTCCTCATCTGTAAAATGAGCTGGAAAAGGCAAACTACTCCAGTATCTTTGTCAAGAAAACCCCAAATGGGTTCTCAGAGTCAGACATGACAGAAAAGTGACTGAACAACAAAATCTTGATGTGTCAGCTTACTATCTCAGTTTCTTAATTTTAAGACAATGGGATACTTTAAGCTTGTTTGCTTATTCCATTCACTAAGGTTTCTAATACTTTAAGAAACAGGCTGGAGAAGAGTTTTGGGGGAAAAGTTTCTATATTCATACCTTTCAAACAAAAGGAAAAATTTAGTTATTTCCATGCATGTAGGTGGACAACTTCACATATATCCTATAACAAAGTATCATACTTTAAAATTAACCAGTATGAGCCACTGAGCCTTCTCTTTCAGGCATCTGACAGTTACCATTGCCAAGTTTAATCTTAGTCCCCAGAGAATGGAACCTTCCTCCAACCAGCTGAAACAGGGTGTGTCTCTGCAACAGACATAGATATTTTACATGCAACAAATCTTACTTCTGATATTAAGTTTTGTTGGAGAAAATCACTTTTTCTGTGATGATTAAGTCTGTGAGGAAACCTGGCTCTGACACCTGGTACTATTCCCAATGAGAATTAACTAGGTAAGAGACATCCTGAAGTATAATTTTACAATGAACTCTTATGGCCAGTTTGTGCTTCCTTCAGTTTGCCAAGTACCACACCTAAAAATGGAATGTCATTTCATTCTGAAATGATGCCTGTCAGAGTTTAATGACAAATGTCCATTTCTTTCCTGTAGAAATATGGAATCATGCATGCTGAACCTGATTTTTTGTATCAGTCTCTTTAATATTAATGCTAACCCTGAATTCTCTGATGTAGCCAAGCAGCAAATATGAGAAAGAATCCTGTCAAAGCTAAAGGCAAGAAAATCCTAAGCTAGAATCTTGCCAATGAGTCTGGTCCCCTCATTTTGCAGATGAGGAAACTAAGGCTTAGAAAACCATATAGCTAAGTAAGCATCTGAAGCAGGATTTGAACTCAGGTCTTCCTGATTCCAGTTCCACTCTCTATCCATTGTACCACTTTACTGCCTATGTAATTGTTTTCCTTGGACCATATTTAAAGCAGGTACAGTCCTGATGGTCCAAGGCACTTCTGGACTAAGAGAAATGCAGGTTCTTGTTTTCACTGCAGAGGGAGAAAAAGTTGGCACCTGGGGGCTGCTAGGTGGTACAGTGTATAAAGTGCCAGTCCTGGATTCAAGAGGACCTGAGTTCCAATCCAGCCTCAGACACTTGACACTTACTAGCTGTGTGAACCTGGGAAAGTCACTTAACCCTCATTGCCCCGCCAAAAAAAAAAGTTGACTCTTATTTGATACCAATTGTTAATCCATAACAACTTCAGAAGACCTTAATTGATTAAAAGCAAAAGAGACTCAAAATATCTTCTTGCTTTCTTTTTCCCTGAAGTGACTTTTGACAATCTCTGCATTCTATTCTCAATACTGCATAATACCTATGAGTCTATCCATGTGCATATTTCTTCTACCAACTAACTCTCAATGAAACATCTCCACAGCTTAGTAAAATTGCTTGTTTATGCGACCTTAAAAAAGAGGAGACAAGCATTTATTAAGGATCTGTTATGTGTCAGGCACTGTGCTAAGTGCTTCACAAATTTTTTTAAAAATTTACCACCTGTTGGCCTACTTTTAGGTGATGAGCATCTTTGCACTTAGCTATGCTTGTCTTTGGATGTCAATCCATCCTGAGTCCAGTACTTGAATTTTTTGTAGCTTGGTAGGTCCTGTTAGAGTTCGAGTTCCACTGCTACGGTCTTTGAGGACCCAAATTCTCCTCTCCCTTACACTGAAGAATCAGAGCAGAATTTTAGTGGAGGTCTGACTACTTTCTAATCAGAAAACAAAAATCTCAGCATAACAGTCTTGATCTCTATCCTCTATGATACATTGCTTCACCATTAGGGTTAAAAAAATTAGTGGAGAAATTTCTTGTAGAAATACATTATGTAGAAGAACCACATTTGTGTATTTTCATAAACTATTTCGGATTACTCTTATCTTATTCAAACTGAATTATACCACCACAAAATCTTAGGATTACAAGTTAACTCAGTATTGTTTGTTGTTGTTTAGTCATTTCAGTCATGTCCAGCTCTTCGTGACCCCATATGGAGTTTTCTTGGTAAAGATATGGGAATACTTTGCCATTTTCTCCTCCAGCTCATTTTACAGATGCAGAAACTGAGTCAAACAGGGTTAAGTGACTTGCCCAGGGTCAGACAACTAGTTTCTGAGGTCATACTTGAACTCCCATCATCTGGACTCCAGGGTTGACACTATCCACTGCACCACCTAGTTGTACATATAATTCAATATAAATCTCCACTAAATGCACTTAAGGATTGATCATCTACTTTGAATACAATCTAATACATCTCATTACCAATCAAAAAACTTCATCCAACTATAATATAATTTTCTTTAAAGTATTAGCCATAAGTTTCCTTTTCCAAAATAGAATGGGCTGTTTTGAGAGGTAATGAATTCCCCAACAATAGAGACCTTTAAGTTAAACAAAAAGATAATTTTGATAAGCACCTCTGCTTCTGGTTATTTTCTACTTCCCTAGCTTCTCTGATGCTGCCTACTACTCACTGCTTCTTTTTATTCTCTTTCTTTGATTCATTATCTATCAAGGTCCTTACCTATACCCCGTTTCCTTTCCATTACTACCATGGATTCAATTCTTACCATATGGCATAAAAATATGTCTACCAATTCTCTCTCCCTACAATCTGGAGGGACATCCGGGGTTAAACTAGGCAAAAAAGAAGCTCTAAAGACTTAAGGGTTAGCTGTTAGTAATTTGCAGTCTGTCCTTCATTTTCATTTGCTTGTTGGACAGCTCCACCTGGATCACCAGCCAGCACTTCAGACAACACAAAGTTGAGCTCATCGTATTCCCCATGGAATTGTCCCTCCATCCAACATGCCTGAATTTTTAGTCATCACAATCCTCAGTCATTCAGGCTCAAAACCTGTTGTTACCTTTAATTTTTCCCACTTTTCATTCCCCATCTAAAATTAGTTGCCAAGTTCTATTGACTACTGCCACATCTTTTGCACCTGTTTTCAGTATATACAAGACTGTCCCTTCCAACTTGCTGGCTTCATAATTTAACATCTCTTCAACTCCTATGACCTACAGTAACTACTAGGCACAGTAATTTCTTATATTTGACCATCATCTGACTGCCACCTCTATGATTCTGAAATTAGAAATTCTACTCACCATAAATTCTCCCTGCCTTTCCATTTCGCCCCCTGCCTCACTCCTTCAAAACCTATTCATCTCTCTCACTACAATTTTCAACCCCTCCATACCTCTCTGTTCTTATGAATCTAGCACTGCTGCTCATGAATCACTTTCTTCTCTATTCAATCTTGACTCTATAGTTCACCATTTCAACTATGCACTTTCCTCCATGCCTTATTTCCTTACCTGTTTATCACATCACCATTCATGCCTAGCCAATCCTGAGCTCTGGATCAATGCTCCCCTACACCATCCTGAAAGATCATGCTCCCTGAGAGCATGAACATTTCATTTTTGTCTTTGCATTCCTAGTGCTTAACCATTAGTAGACACTTAGTAAATCTTTATTGATTAAATAAATGACTTGTTAATTCTTTGTTCCTACTCACATGCTTCTGAGTACTACTGCAGGAAGTTAAAACATCATGTCAAATGGATCCACTAAAAAATAATGCTATCTAATTTCAACTGGGCCTTTACTTCTGCACAGCAAAAATTGTATTCATCTTAGACTCTGTCACATTTGACAAAACAATTGTTCCAAACTTTCTTTTCTCTTTTCAAGCCCCTGATGCCTCTTCCGTCTCCATTTCTCTCAGGAGAAGTATTTAGTTCCTACTTTCCTGTTAATCTAGAAGGTCTCTGCCTTAAACTCTCTCCCCAATGCCTTACTTCAAAAATTCTTTCTATCTTCACCCACCCATTACTCCATTGTTCCTGTCACTGAGAAAGGGAGACCTTTCTCGCAAAGACCCCCTCTTTTCCTGTGTCCTCAATCCCATCCCCTCCCATTGCCTGCAAGATTACCCTTCTCTCTCATCTTTACATTTCTCCATAAATTCAGGTTTTCTCCTTCTTCCTTTCTTTCTGTATCATTTAAAAAATAAACACCTTACTTGACCCTGCTACTTCCTCAAGCTATCAACCTATTGCTTTTCTCTCTACCACTGCCAAACTTGAAAAAAAGAATCTTCTTCATTTGCTGCCTTAATTTCCTTACCACCCACTTGCTTCTCATTCTCTTGCAATCTGGCTTGTCTTTCAGTCTCTCTATTAAAACAGCTTTTTCAGAGGTTACCAACAATTTAACTGGTCAATATAATGGTTGTTGTTTTTTTAAAAAAACAGTTATTAGTCTTCATGACCTTGTTTAACATTATTGAGCACCCATTCCTCCTGGACCTCTTGGCTTCCATGATTCTATAATCTTCTAGTTCTCTTAACTGTATAACTATTCCTTGATATCCTTTGTTCATTGTTCATCTCCTACCTCCTATTTCGGGTGTTCTTTAGACCTTTGTTTTGGGCCCTCTTTTCTCTCTCTATAGTCATTCTCTTGGGGAACTCTCATTAGCTTACATGGATTTAAATATGATCCCTATTTGGGTGATTCCTAAATCTATATATCCAATCCTAATCTCTATCCTGAACTTGTAAACTTTCTGCTGCATATCTCTTCTTAGATGTCTAACAGATGTCTTAAATTCAGCATGTCCAAAACAGCATTCATTATCTTCCCTCAAAACCTTCCTTTTCTTGAAACTTCCCCAATTCTGACTAGGGCACCACAATTCCCCTAGTCATGCACATGTATGACCTAGAGGCCATGCTTGATTCTCTGGAATAGGTTATTGACTTGCCAAAGGACCAGCCCACACCTTCTATGCAATCCTTCCCTATTTCTCTCACTTTTGTTGACTCTAACCAAGTCACTTAATCAAGAAACATGACTTAGTCTTTTCAAATTTATAGATGATTTATGTGACTCATCCTTAGCCAAATCATGTAGACTACATAAATACTTGTTTTATGAATAAAAAATATACCTGAGGGGCAGCTAGGTGGCACAGTGGATAAAGCACTGGCCCTGGATTCAGGAATACCTGAGTTCAAATCCGACCTCAGACACTTGACATGTACTAGCTGTGTGACCCTGGGCAAGTCACTTAACCCTCATTGCCCCACAAAAAAAAAAGTATTCCTGAAAAGTTGTATAGATATTTAATTTTTGAGATCATTTAAAATAAAATATGAGATGTTGCTACTTAAAATTATCTATGGTGATTCTTTTTATAAAGAGGCTAGTGATTCCTTAAGTTCAGATTTCACATATTTGCTTTTCTTTCAAGGAGGCTATATCTACCTCTGGAAATGTACTATGTTGGTATATGAAAAAAATTCATTACTCTTACCTGGACTCCTAAGTTTTATAGACTTAGATAATAAGCTGAAGGAATATCATAAAGAAAAAACACCTGGGGCAGCTAGGTGGTGCAGTGGATAGAGCACCGGCCCTGGAATCAGGAGTACCTGAGTTCAAATCTGACCTCAGACACTTGACACTTACTAGCTGTGTGACCCTGGGCAAGTCACCTAATCCCAATTACCTCACTAAAAAAAAAAAAAGAAAGAAAGAAAAAAGAAAAAAGACCTAAGGTATCTCATCTTAGGCCTAAGGAATTTCATTTTTTCTCACAGAAGTTCACCATTTGGTGCAAGAGACTGACACACTGAAAATCCATCACCATTCTTAGCCTGGGGCTAAGAAATACAAGTGTGTTCTGAAAATGATTGAATGTGGAGATACCAAAGAAATTACAGCATTTTAAGTGATTATGAAAGGTAAATGGGCTTGTAAAATATTTGCATGGGTGAAAATCTCTAATCAGAAGTATTCGTTCCTGACAGATGTGATAAGGACATATAACTAAAGAAGACTGATGTTCTCTTTGGAATTTTTTTTTCAGTTCTCTGATTTTGTTTTAGAACACTAATAGGTTATTTTAGAAACCTGCTGAAGCATTAATGGCCCCATGCTAAATCTATTGTCAAATACTGCACTCTCAATTAGAATAAGTGAAAAAATTTCAAAATTCTCGGAATTACCAATTCTTTTGACTTTGGGTGACACTGTCATAAAAGAGAACACAAGCCACATATGCTTTTATCCAACAAACTTCTGAATGGTGAGTGAATTTCAATGTATGTTCAGTTAGACCCAACCACTTAATTCTTTTTTGGTTTGTTTGTTTGTTTTGTGAGGCAAATGGGGTTAAGTGACTTGCCTAGGGTCACACAGCTCACTTAATTCTTTAATAGACTGATATGCTGAGAAAATCTCTATTTTCTGTGATTCTCTGGTTGCACCAAAGTTATCTCCAAAATGACTTATCTCCTCTTTACATTGTTATCTTGTTCTGAATCAGAACCCATATGAATGAGTTTTTGCCCATAAAATGGATAGTGAATAAAGATGATCATATAAAAACTTTAAAAAATATATTATATCTCCTGCACAGCTGCTATTCTGTTTTCCAAGTTCTGGTCTCTTAAAAGGCATATTTTAGAAATGGTGAAGTCAAATCGTTTCTGTAATCTCTATGATAATATCTTACAAATTGGGAGTGGGAAATAATTGTAGAGGGTGGGTCAAAGGTCACAAAAGGGCTTCAATATGTAATAACCTTTATTTTTTGTTTTTAATTTACAATACCATAGCATCACATACAATATCTATAGGAAACTAATTTACATTACATGTTAAAAATCAAATCTTGTAAGTGGCAAAAAATAAAGAAAACATAATTTTCAAAAAGTTATTAAAACACTGTGACTTTTGGCCCACCCTGTATATATGGCTTAATCTAAAAATAGCTGTTTACTATAACCGTCAAGAGAGCCTAATGATTACACATGATGTTCTTTCAGGCTACATTCTATGCTTATATCTCTAATCTCACCTTTCAAAGGTCTGATGTAGTCGTCACACACATATCTTAATGATTGCACATTGAGTACTTCAAAGATTGAAGTAAGCTGAAGTGGAATTTAAATGATACAAAGTATGTGGGAGGCAGAATGGCATAGTGGAGGGAAGGTTGGCATTGGAGTCAGGAAGATCTGGGTTCAAGTCCTGTTTCTGAAATATAAAGGCTATATGAGCGTGAGTCACTCCATACCTCAGGCACTCACTGAGACTGTAAGATACAGATGAATTGCTGATTTGCACCATTGGGGGTAGTTTCCCACACATGGTTACAATAATACACCTAGATAGACATGATCCATTTTAGAAATGCTATAAAGAGTTATGGTAACCTACTTGCAACAATAAACAAAACAGGTACACTGAAGTCAAAAGGTAAGACATAAGAAACCATAGATTGAGGTTTAGAGGTGCATTAAGCTGACATCAAAAGCTTGAACCATTGGAAATGATTTGGTTCTATCTTAACTCCTTGAATTTGGCTAGACTGGTCTGGTCTAGACCTATATTCCCTAGAAATTTGGGCCAGCTCATTTTCCTAAGATGGTAAAGATGATTTGGAAGGCTCTCTCCTATATTCATTGTTGTATTATGCCACCATGATTTTAGGGAGTCCTATATATAACCTCCCCTCCTAGATCACTGCCTTATTGTGGCAGAGGAGCTTTCATAGCTCAATGAAATGATGAGCTATGCCATGCAGGGTTATCCAAGATAGACAGGTCATAGCAGAGAGTTCTGACAAAATGTAATCTGCTGGAGAAGGAAATGGCAAACCACTCCAGTATCTTTGCCAAGACAAACCCCTTGGACAGCAAAGGGCCTTGTGTGCTATGGTACATGGGGTAACAAAGACACAGACGCAATTGAACTGAAGAACAACAACAATACATAACTTGCTTGATACTCCCCCTCCCATTTTAGTTAATAGTAAAATAAAGTCTGGCCTGAAAATAAAGGAGGGATAGTAGAGAGGGCTAAACAAAACATTTTCCTCTTATTCAGACCAATCTTAGGAATTGAACAAGTCTAATGACTTCCATAGGACCAGTGATGAGGTGGTGCCACTTACAATTTATTCAGTAATAACTCACTCTCAGAGCCCCAGTCTTAGGAAATGGATACTAATAACCTCCCATCCTTCTTCATTCCTGGAAAGCCTGGAGTAGTGGCTGCATGGGCATAAGAAAAGGTGAACCCACAGTGACAATGCTGCAAGGTCTGTTCCGAGCATATTTGGACTGAGGTTGCTAATATTACATCCCATGGTCATGCTATATTTGTTACTAAAATGCCTTCAAAGCAATCTTCTTTACCAGTTCCTGAGTATAAATAACCAGTAAATATTCTGTTCAATATACATTCTTTTGACAATATACCATTTTAATCTAAAAGAATATCACTAGAGATGCACATTTTGAAAGAACCAATATTTTAAAAAGTATTTACCACATCGATTATGATTCCATGCAGTTAATACATGCTTTTTAAAATTATGACAATGTTGGTTAAGAAAATCACCTAAATCAAAGAATGCTATAATGCACATTGTGACTTGAATACAATACTAGATTCTAATTCTTATTTTCAGTTTTTGAGCACTGAGCTTTTTTAGGTAGTTCTGGGGAAAACTGAGATGGGAAATTATGCTCTCAGATATCCTTCATCCATAGAATCATAGGACTTAAGACCTAAAAAGAACCTTAGAAATCATCTGATGCCATCTCCTCATTTTAAAATAAGGAAACTGAGTCCCATAGAGGATAGTTGACACACCAAAGGCTACAAATTTAGTGACAGAATCAAGAGTAGAATTCACACCTCTATTTGCAGTCTCTTGTATATTATTTTTAAATGCTTCCAAAATCCTGCAGCAGACTTTTTTCTTAGCATTTTGAATAAGTAATAAAGTAATTGTATCTAGCATGCATATTGGTACAAAGTCCAGTTTCTAAAAGTCACTTTACTTTAAAAACTTCTTTTGTAGGAACTATTGACACAAATTGAATATTTATCCGGGGTAGATGATTTAATAAAGAAAAATAACAGTTCATGTGTTTAAATCATCTTCAAAGCAATAATGATGTGCATTATCTGCACCTTTAATGATCTGTACTTAATAACTGGTCACTATTAGGGCTCTAAATGGATCATAGTTACCTGATTTGGTTTAGTAAGATATTTCAAATTTATTACATATAAAAATGAATTTAACCATTTAATATAAAATACTAGTTTAAAAATAGATTGAAAAATGTGATTAGAAAGGAATAGGAAGTTAGAAATGAAGACACAATTTAGTCATACCAGGCATGTGCATTTAACCAAGACAATGCTCTAATAATGGCTGTGTAGTATTTAGCTCAATACACATGCATAACATACATACAAAGTTCCAGATATACTTCTGTCAGTAATTCCACCCATGATTCATCCAAGTGGCTTTGGTCCCTCAATGAAGTGTGACTGTGTTCCTCTGAGCTACAGCATACTCTGGCTTGGGCTGACAATATTTTAAATAATCTAACTTGATGTAACTTCATCTCAAGTTTGGGGCTTTTTAAAAATTGGATTGCTACCCACTGTGGAAGATCAGAGAATAGTCCTTCTCTGGACCTGCCTCTACAAAAGGTACTGATTAGAATTATTGTTTTTGCCGCTGTGGTCTGACTCCTTCACCCAGTAGGGAGGGGAGAAAGGAGAACAACCAGAAACCCCAACTTGCTGTAGCTGTTGAGAAGATTCAATCGATAAGCCCCACTGGATGTCAGCTACGCGCACAGCTTCCCGACATTCTATTCAGGCATCTTGTTGACACTCAGGGAAACCAGTCCGAGAGGGGACCCCAGGCAGCTTCCCCACGAAAAGTCAATCAAGTTCTAATCACAAGGCAGGATGCGAGTTAGAGTAGCTCAGATCTGGGGCAGCGGCGGACATGCAAGTTTGGGTTAGTTAGTCTGAAATGGACCATGCAGGTTTGCATTCACGTTTGGCAAACGCACTTAGGGAAAACAGACTTTATGCTTACAATGATCCCAGCCCAAAATGGAGTATCTCTGACTAGCAAGGAAGAGCTGACGCCTGCCATAACAAAGCCCACCGCTGTCACAGCGATGCCTAAGGCCAGCTGCAACAGGGCGAGCAGCAGCGGGAAACGGCAGCCACAGCAAATCCGGGCTTCCTCCTCCCGGCACGCTTTGGGGTCCCCTTTGCTTTTCTTCGGCCCCGGGTCGCTCTGGGCCCCTGAGGCGGTGCCCCGCGCCCCGGCGGGCGCTGCTGGCCCCTGCCTCGCTTTGCCGTGGGGAGCGTTGGGGGCTGGTGGTTGCTCGTCCTGGCCCATGGCCGGTGGGTGGGTGGGCTGCGGGGCCCCCGGGAACTCGCTGGGCTGGGCGCAGGCTGAGCCGCTCCCGGTATTTGAATCACGGAGGCTGAACAAATATGGAAAACATTTGGAGCCGACAGTGGGAGCCTCCAAATGCCACAGGGAGCCTGGAGGAGAGGGGGAATTGAGGGGGATAGCGAACTGCCAACGAGAGGGGACGCAGCGTCTGTGTGGGGCTGCAGGGGAAGCCGAGTGGACACACGCGCAGGAGCCAGTGTGGGGGTCCTGGGTGCCCCCGGGCAGGAACAGCGTGTGCTTCTTCTGACATGCAATAGGGGAGTGGGAGGCTGTGTGTGTGTGTGTGTGTGTGTGTGTGAGAGAGAGAGAGAGAGAGAGAGAGAGAGAGAGAGAGAGAGAGAGAGAGAGAGAGAGAGAGAGAGAGAGAGAGAGAGAGAGAGAGAGAATGTGTGTTCTGCTGCAGCTGGAGATAGTGAGAGGGGCTTCCCTTGTGAAGAGATTCCAGGCATTTTGGGGAAAGCTACCAAGAAGATTGAGGAATGTTAAAATCATTGCAGTTCTCAAGTCTTTCAAACTTGTTTGCCTTTACGGTGTTGTTATGTGTAAAGGATTCTGCTCCTGCATCACTTTGCATCAGTCCAATCAGTCTACACACATTTATTAAACGCTCACCAAGTGCGGTGATAGAAAGAAAGGCACAAGTTTAACAACAAAAAAGAGAACAAACAAACAAACAAAACTCGAGGCCCTGACGTCAAAGGGCTCATCTAATGGGAAAGACTATATGTACTTGTTGCAAGGACTTTGTTTTTCTTTTTCCAATGGGGGTGGGGAAGGTGAGAGGGAGAGAAAATAAATTTTAATTGTAAAATATCAAATCAAATCAAATCATTTGTTAATAGGTGGTTAATTCGAAACTGGACTTCTGGGAGTAGGGAGAGGGGGCCAAGCAGTTTTCCAGGGCTTTGTTTTGTTTTGTTTTGTTTTGTTTTAAATGGGACAACATCTGATCCTTGGTATAGTGGAAAGGGACACTTGCCCAAGAGTCAAGACTTAAGTTTTGGTCCCTGCCTTACCACCAACTTGCTGGGTGACCTTGGGAAACCAGTACATTCCACTGAGCTTCAGTTTCCTCATGTGGAAAAATGAGGGGTTGGACTGGATGACCTGTAGCTTCCCTTTCAGTCCTGAAACTGAAAAATTAAAGGTGAATGTTGGTACTCTTCCATCACTTTTAATGACTAAGAATAATTCTGAAGATAAGACAAAGCTGGCCATGTTGCAATGCTTTGAGAATATATTGAAATATTTATTAGGTTCAGTTCTCCACTACTGAATGAAAGAATATATCCCTGCCTCAGAAATAGAAGCTCCTTCAGGGTAAAGACAGTTTCATTTCTTGTCTTTGAATCCTCAGCTCCTGAGAAGTATCATGGAGTTGTAAAATTTAAAAAAAAATAGCTGTCCTGGGAGTAAGGAAAAATAGGGTTCAAGACCTGCCTCTGACATGTACTGATTTTGTGGCCCTGGGCAAAACACTTAGCCTCTTAGTGGCTACTCTAAGCACCTCTAAGCATAAGTCATATAGGAGATAGCCACTTTCATTGGTTCAGTGGGTTTACTCATTGAGAGTTCTCTACACCAATGAAATCATAGATCTAATCAAATATGTATGTGTGTATATATGTATGCATGCATATATACACGTGTTATACATACATATACATATATATATGAGTGCTTGGCATAGTGTCAGACACATAGTAGGTACTTAATTGATATGGATCATTAGATTTTAAGCATCTGTAAAGCTACTATGTTAATCATAAATGCTTTCATATTTCTAGAGGCTGGACAATATTTTAAAAACAGTTATAATACTTTGTATTGACCTGATCCTTTGTGTGTGTGTGTGTGTGTGTGTGTGTGTGTGTATCATCTAAACACTCTTCACAATATCTCTGTGAGGTATACTATCCTCATTACAAATGAAGAAACTGAGGTACAAAGTGTTTGCACAGCAAATCAGTAAAGAACTGAAACCAGAATCTTTATTCTTGTCCTATAACCACTAGTTAAACATTTAGTGCCAAAGAAAACATGGACAGCAGAGGCACATGGAATTTCAGGACTGGAAGTATGTGTTTTTAATGAGAATAATAAGTAGTCTTATCATGATATTTTCTACATTGCTGAGAGGTGGAGGGGGAAAAATCCCTTTTCCCAGACTGTATTTGGAGTCAGAAGATCTGGGTTCAACCCCTGTTTATGACCTTCACAACCTTCAGGTTACTCATTTGTTAAATGAGAGGGTTGAGTTATATGATGTCTGCTGCAAAAGTCCTTTGATTCTATGATCTTGATCTAGCTTCTTCTAAATCCTAAACTAGCACAGAGTGAAGAGGACTTTGTCCCAGGCTGTCTTGATTTGGAGAAAGGGCACTTCCTTCCCAGGGTAGCATGCATCCTTTCCATGTTCACTCCTGTTTCTATACCTTACTTCATAATCCTACACTATACTACTGCATCCTTAGGGTCCTGAGCCCATATCACCGCAATTGCCACCCCAAGGCTCTCATTTCCAGAGGTGTTGCATAGTATACTTGCCTTCCCTAGAGTGTCATTTTCAAGGTCTCCTCTTCCAGTATCTCCTTTCCCTTCAACCTCCAAGGGGGTCTGGGGTGGGGGGTTGTGTGTGATGATGCTAGATTTCTTTCTTTCCAGGTGCATCGTTGTTGTTTTTTGCCTCAGATTACAGAAATTCTAGTTACAAATTTATCAGCCAACTTAAGAAAAGATATACTACCAAGAATCACCTTCTTTTATCATCTTTTCTCTCTCATATACATATACATATGTATGCATATATGTCTATGTAATCCATTTTTAAATGTTGAAGCGAAACAATATTACATATATAATATCCATTTTTTAAAAGTTGAAGTGAAAAAACACTACCTCTTAGTAAATCAAATCAAAATTTTAAAAGTCGCATTTGTGACAAATGAAAGTCCTGAAAATGCTCTTATTTTATATTTTGTATGTAGGAATTCATACCTTTCTCCTGGATCACTAAGTCAGTCAACAAGTATTTATTAAGCATTTACTATGTTCTAGGCATTGTGTTAAGCTCTAAGGAAATGAAGAAATGAAAAAAAAACATTGTTGTTGCTCTCAAAGAGTTTTTATTCTAATGGGGGATACAATGTGTAAATAGATGGGTCAGGGAAATATGGCCTCTGGATGACATCCAACCTTCCAGACCATTTGCCTCATCTCGGTTGAGACCAATTATTATAGCATCTGTATATGAAGTTTACAGTGTATTGTAGGTAGTGGTCAGACAAAAGAAATGCAAATAAGTACAAGATGGGAAATGAAAAAGACAAAGGAGAGCTCACACAAAGTGCTATAGGAAAATTTGAGTCAGGAAAGAGCTCTAAAGAATAGGCAAAAGTTGGGTGGGGGGCAGGATTAGAGAAAACTTCACACAGGACACAGCATCTCAGGAGAGCTTTGAAAGAAGATTCTCAAAAGAAGAACTGCTGGGAAGAAAGGCATGGGGTTCAGCTTGTATGAATACAGAGATTTAGGAGGGGGAATGCTGACT
This sequence comes from Dromiciops gliroides, assembly GCF_019393635.1. Classification (NCBI taxonomy): domain Eukaryota; kingdom Metazoa; phylum Chordata; class Mammalia; order Microbiotheria; family Microbiotheriidae; genus Dromiciops; species Dromiciops gliroides. Next base: position 175,730,010 of record NC_057865.1, read on the forward strand.
TGGGGAAACAGCTTGTGGTCCAATTTGGCTAGAATATAGTTTGTATTAATGGGAGCAATATAGAAGAAGGCTGGAAACTTAGATTAAAAACAGATTGTGGAGGGCCTTAAACAATGGAATTGAAATGATATAATCGCTAAGTGTCTGTCAGTGATGTTTAAAAGATCTTGGAGGACAGGAAAGATAGCATAGGAATAGAGTTATCCAAGTTTTCAAAAAATGGAAGAAAAAAATCATAAGCAAGTGATTAATTGATTTGAATTCCATGTAGATTTATCAAAAGGGTTATTAGATAATCATCAAGAAAAACATCTAGTGGTAAACATTTAGAAAAAGAGGCAACAAGATCAAGAACAGGCCATGCCAGACTAACCTCATTTCTTTTTTTTTTTTTGACAGGATTAGTAGCCCAGTAGGCCAAAGGAATACTAGCTTTAGATATAGTTTACCTAGAAATATTTGCCAAAGTCCTGATGCTATTATGAAAAAGACATAATGGGTTGGATGATAATGTAATTAGATGGATTCATAGCTAGTTCAATGGACCAAACTCAGAATGAATGGTTTGATGTCAACTTAGCAGGTCTCCAGAAGAGTTCCCTAAAACCTGTGTTTGGCCCTGTACAGTCTAACAATTTTGTCAATTACTTAAGATAAAGATAACTTTGCAAATTAGCTGGATGGCATGCTTATCAAATTTGCTGCTGGCACAAAGTTGGGAGTGATAACTAACACATTAAATGACAGAATCAGGGTCCTAAGAGATCTTACTTAATCTAAAAGATGAGAGTGAATCCCATAAGATGAAATTTAATAGGGATAAATGTAAAATCTTACACTTAAATTCAAGAGATGGGCTACATAAACACAGGACAGAAAAGGTGTGGTTGGGAAATAACATATTTGAAAAAGATACGGGAAGTTTAGTGAACTTCAAACTCAATATGAGAAAATAGTGTGAAATGGGAGCCAACAAGACTGATGCAAACTTGGGTTGCAAAGTTTCTAGGAATAAGGACATCATGGTCCCATGGTACCATGCCATCATCAGACCACTTCTGGAATACTGTGTTCAGTTATGTATACCATAATATAGGAAGAATAACCTGGTGAATATCTTGGTGTGGGCAATGAAGATAGTGAATGGCCTAAAATCCATATCATCTGAGAATAAAAGGATTTGAGATGTTCAACCTGGAAGAGATAAAACTAAGGCAGAGGGTGGGGCATCATGGCTATGTTAAATTATTTTAAAGCAGTTTATGAAAATTTCAAAATGGTCAACTTAGGCTTGATGTTGGAAAAAACAAAAGCTATAAAGAAGTGAGGGGGTCTATTTTGAGAGGTGGCTGACTCCCCATCACTGGAGATCTTAAAACAGAGGCTTTATAACTTTGTTAGGTATGTGGTAGTGGGGTTTCCTTTTCAGGCACAGGTTGAACTAGATGACCATTGAAGACCAAAGATATTTGATTTTATCCTAGAGGCAAGAGTAGGGAAACAAGAGGTCAGACCTGTGGATTAGTGAGAATGTTTTGGCATCTGTATAATGGGTGGATTGGAGAAGAGAGTGCCTAGAAGGAAGACCAATTAGAAGACAATTTCAATAGTCCAAGAAGGAGATAGTAAGAGTCTAAACTAGAGTGGTGACGGTTTGAATGGAGAGGAAGGAACAGGTGTGAAAGAAGATATGGAGAAAGCATCTATAGAATTTAGGGACTGATTAGGTAAAGGGGGGGGATTGGAGAGAGAGAAGAATCAAAGGTTACTCCCAGGTAATTAACCTTGGTGATTGGGAAGGTGGTGGTACCCTTACCAGATGCAGAGACATTTTAAGGAAGGGTGGGTTTACAAGTTGAGTTCTGTTTGAATCCTTTCTTTAAGGTGCTGGTAGAAGATTCAGATAGAAATGTCTAGCAGGGACTTAGTTTTGTAGGACTGGAATTCAAGAGAAAAATTAGTGAGATACAAGCTAGATTTATGAATTTTGGAATCATCTATGTTGAGATGATAATTGAAACCACAGAAACAAATGAAATCACCAAGGGAAAGAGTATATAAAGAGAAGGGAATAGGGCCTTGATTAACTCCCATTTTTAGGAAACAAAAGATGGATAATGAACCAGCAACATATATTGACAAAGAATGACCAGATGGGTAGGATGAGAATCAGGAAAAGGTGTTGTCATGAAAGCCAAGGGAGGATGGGGTGACAGTGTCAAAAGGAGGTCAAAGAAGATTTGGGCTGAGGAAAGGCCTTTGTGTTTAACATTTAATAGTACCAGTTCCCAGAACAGTGTCTTGTACATAGTAGGTACTTAAAAATAGTTGTTAAATTGAAGTGAATCTTTGGTAATCTTTGAGAGAACAATTTCAGCAGACTGGTGGGATCACAATCCAGATTTCAAGGCAGTAGATAAAAATGCTAATTAACTATTTGATAAGGAAAGGGAGGAGAGATATAGATGTCATTTGAAGGTTTTTTGTTTGTTTGTTTGGGTTTTTTTTTTCCTGAGGCAATTGGGGTTAAGTGACTTGCCCTGGGTCACACAGCTAGTAAGTGTCAAGTGTCTGAGGTCGGATTTGAACTCAGGTACTCCTGACTCCAGGGCCCGTTCTCTATCCACTGTGCCACCTAGCTACTCCTGTTTGTTTGTTTTTTAAGGATGGGTGTGATCTCTTCATGTTTGTAGGCAGTGGAGAGAGAGCCAATACAGAATGAGAGATAGAAAATGAATGGGAAACATTGACAATATTAAACATTTCTTTAAAATAAAAAGAAAACAAATAAGAGAAGGAAGAATGGATGAATTGGACATATTCCCAGAGGACTAGAAATGAACTCACATAAGACTTTTTACAAGTATATATGTATCAAGAGCTATCCTCCATGTCCATGGAGGTGGATCTCTGTTCTGACTCTTCCTATTAGGATACATGCTCTTATTCTTTACTTAAGCATGCAAGACTCCTCATTCATCCTTGTGATCAGTGGCTCAGAGCTAAAGAACTTGTGCTTTGGGACTCTAATTTTGGTACTCTGACAACTTTCCCTGGGACTCTGGTGTGTGGGAGGGAAGGATTTTCCTCTCTTTCCCAAGGGCAGCCATGGCAACAAAGTGAAGATTTTTACTTTCATGAGTCAACCTAAACCTATGCCTTGGGTCCCTGGTGGTTTTTTCCTTTGTTTTTCTCTCTGGAATCACTCTGGGTTTTGATAGGCCACTCTTGGCCTTATCTTGCTCTGTTCCAAACCTCCATAGCACTTTCTGGATATCTGCATCCAAGGCACCTCTCCCAATTCCCCTTTATGGGTTGTCTTCCCCCATAATAATGTAAACTCCCTGAGGGCAGGGAATGTCTTGCTTGCTTTAATTTGTATCCCAAAACTATGTCCTAAGGGCTATCAAACTGTACACACCCTTTGATCCAGTAATACTACTGCTAGGTTTATATCCCAAAGACATCCCCCAAAAGAGAAAAAGACCTATTTGTACAAAAATATTTATATAGTAGCTCTTTTTTGTGGTGGCTAAGAATTGTAAATCAAAGGAATGCCCATCAACTGGGAAATGGATGAACAAGCTGTGGTATATGATGGTGATGGAATATTATTGTGCTACAAGAAATGACAAGCAGGATGATTTCAGAAAGACCTGGAAAGACTTGTATGAACTGATATATAGTGAAGTGAGCAGAACCATGAGAATGTTGTGCACAGTGATAGTATTCGATGAAGAATTATAAATGATCTTAACTATTGTCAGCAATACAATGATCCAAGACAATCCCAAAGGACTAATAATGAAGCATACTCTCCACCTCCAAAGAAAGAACTGAGATTGATTGAACACAGACTGAGACATGCTATTTTTCACTTTCTTTTTTTCTTTTGTTCAAGTTTTCTTGCACAAAATTACTAATTTAATGTTTTCATATGATTGCACATGTATAACCTATATCTGTTTGCTTACTGCTTAGGCGGCAGTGCGGGGAGGGAAGAAAGGATAGAATTTGGAACTCAAAACTTTAAGTAAAAATGATTATTATTTAAAAAATGTATCCCTAGTGTTTAAAATATCTGGAACATGCAAAGTGCTTAAGAAATGCATCTCTCTCTCCCTCTCTTTCTCTCTCTCTCTCTCTCTCTCTCTCTCTCTGTAGAAATGACTAAATACTAATATGGAGAAGAATTTTTCTACACTTGATGAACTCAAGAATTCATCCATTGAAGAATCAAGTGTGGGGCTTGTCATCCAGATGTGATTCCAGAGGTATTTCCTCAGGGGGAGAAGAGCACCACCAGTCAATGGTTTTGCAAAGGAAGAACTGAAGCTCAAGCTTTGTCCTGACATGCCAGTAGGTCTGGATGTGTGATTTGCACAAGCAATACAGATCAGAGGTGAAAGTGGTACTTTTTCATTAGGCTCACAAAGCCTTTCATGTTTTATATATTTTAAATTTATGATTGAGTCATTTGTGGCATTTCTTTTGTGGTAGAGGAAATAAATAGCCTGGCATAGTCATACATGCTTGAAATCTTTCCTAGTGGTAGAGGCTTATGTTGGTAGATCACTGAAGTTTGAGAATTCTGAGTCACTGAAAGGCTAATACCAGTCAAGTGACCATACTCTCTGGTATAAATATGGTAAGCCTCTGGGAAGGCCAACAGGCTGAGTGAACCAGTCCTGGTTGGAAAAATGAGGCACGTCAAAGCTTCCATACTGATAAGCATTGGGATTGGGCCTGTGAGTGGCAGTTGCACTTGCATTCTGGGAAATGATGATGATGAGGAGGTGGTGGAGGGAAGGAAAAAAGAGAAGGAAGGAAGAAAAAAGAAAGGAAGTGAAGAGCAAGAAGGAAGAAGAAAGAAGGAAAGGACATAAGGAAAGAAGGTGAGAAGGAAAGAAAGAAAGGAGAGAAGGAAGGAAGAAAGGAAGCAAAGAAAGAAAGAAAGGAGAGAAGGAAGGAAGAAAGGAAGCAAAGAAAGGTGGGAGAGGGAAATACCTACCCTGTACCTAATATCTAATTACACTGAGTATCTTTTTCTAGAATTAACCCTTTTTAAGGTCTTTTAGGGGAGACCTTTGATATGTGGCACATTGAAACCTTGCTTAAGATATTTTTTTCCTGGAACACCAAGGGTCATAATGAGCCAAGGAACATGAGGGGGGGAAAGGTTTGCTACTTTCTTGTAGAGATCAAGCATCCCCAGGACTGAAGCTGGGTCAACTTGAGTCTAGAGCTAGGACTTTGTTGGGCTGCCAGTAATATCCTGGAGTTTTGTCCAGGATTTGAAGGATTGATTCCAATTCACTCCATGTGCAAAATCCTCTTTTTGAAGTCTACATATTTGTGGTTCATTTAATTTAGCTTTCTTGTCTTAACTGTTAGATGAGGTTGGATATCCATGAGAAATGCCCTATAGTTTTGCAGGGATATATTGTAGAAAAGAGGGATGTCCTAAATATCGCATACTCAGATTTTGTCTGGACTTCTATCTAGATTGTCTCATGCATTGGAAAGGAGCTATTGGTGAAAGGTATGAGTATGTCTATGAGTTGAAGAGACCCGTGGTAGAAACTTTTCCCCAGCAAAGTTCAGTTTCTTAACAGAAGAATGAAGATGTGACTTCCAGTCACCTCACAATCCCCTACCCCAATCTAGTATTTATTCCCTGTTGAGAGAGACTTGTATGTTCTGGAAGCACAACCAGGACTAGCCTTTGACCTGGGAGGAGAAAATCAATTTTATTTCCTTCCCTTTAAACCTTTTTGGTAGTGTTGTTTACCTTATTATAATTCTAAGTTTTGTTCTTTTCAAATTGTTTTGGGTCAGAGAGTTTGAGCAGGCAGTACCAACTAATAGACAGATGGTAACCTTTGACGGCCTTGTAAAATGTTGCTTGCTTATTGAATTTGTATAACCCTACATTTGGAGATAATTGTAGTTTCCAAGTAGACCAACTATGGTAGGCCTGGAATCTGACAAAAGACTGTTAATTTGGGGATAGTCTAAGAACTGTGCTTAATGGACTTCTGGGATTCATTGCCTGGCAATCAGAAGATGATTAAAAGCAGAGCCACATGGACTTTTCTAAGACTATTTAGCACAGTGCACTGGTGGGGGTGGGGGGGGAGGAAGAGACATTCAAAAAGACAATGCTTGAGCCTCTCCAAATCTACAGAGAATTATCTAAAAGCAGGAATTTAGATGAATTTGCCAAAAGCCTTCCAGTTACTTTGCTGGGGTCAGCAAACATTTACTTGAGGAGCAAATATGGTGGTGGCCAGCCCATGGAGCATGTATGGAGAAGGACTCATTCCTTACCTTTTCTGGTAGGTTACTTTCAAAAATGTATATGTAACCAGCATCTCCTGGTTGGTTACTTGTTCTCCATGACCTGGGTTAGGGTGTGTCAGTAAATTGACAACTGAGCCAGGAAGCTGTCCATTCAGTAATGCAATGCATATTAAAAGGAAAGGACTATGGGGCAGCTAGGTGGCGCAGTGGATAAGAGCACCGGCCCTGGAATCAGGAGTACCTGAGTTCAAGTCCGGCCTCAGACACTTAACATTTACTAGCTATGTGACCCTGGGCAAGTCACTTAACCCCAATTGCCTCACTAAAAAAAAAAAAAAAAAAAAGGAAAGGACTAGGTTTCTGCTTCTGTGTCTCCTCTCTTCTGGGCATGGTGTTTGATGGGGTCTCTTAGAGTTTTCCTTTGGACAATAAGGAGAGAAATGAGATGTTTGTCCCTTCCAGAACCTTCCCAAACAGCAGTATTGGAAGTGAAATACCCATAGCAGTAAGAACATGTGACCTGAGTGAGCCCGAGATAGACCTCAAGTTGCTGGATGCCTCTTCTTTGTGTTTCTTTTTCTGAGTGCCAGTGATTGAACAGTGATGCTGAGAGATGAACATTTCCAGCCCTGGCACCCATCTCATGAGTATGATAATTGAGACTTCTTGGGTACTAATTTATAGTGGGAAGCACTTCTTGGGATTGTGCTGCTTCTCAGAGGAGAGGATGACCACTGAAAAAAACATCTTGGCACCTAAAATTCCATGCCATGACCTGATTAGAATACCTGCAGTTTGAATAGCTAAGCAGACAATGAAAGCTGAAATGAAATAAGTGACTAATAAATATTTCATATTTTAAGTATTTATCAATACTTTTAGGAGTCTTTTTAAGTGTTTCTTTTCTGGTGGAGGAAATATATAATTGCTATCTGATGCTGATTTTGTCCATTGAATAATATTTCTAGAAGGGACTCTTGTTAATCCCTTTTGAGGAGACGTTAAACTTTAATCTGAATTTTGAGAGATTTTTACTGGGGATTTGAAGATTAGGTCATAAATCTGATCCCCTTTCTCTGGAGTCAAAGTACCCACAAGTCTGGAGCTTGAGTCCTGGGTGAGAGAGGGAGCTTCTGGAATCATAGGAACATCAATTTGCATGCATAAAAAACTTACAATGAGATTTAACTTTGAACTGGATGGTCAAGACATTAAAAACTGAATTAGTAGGGGTGAATTTATTCCAACTAGATTATGATCCCTGTAGGTGAATGACCAAATTATCAGCTAATTGTTTTCATCTGATTACCTATTTTATTCTTCAGTCTATAAATCATGCATTATTAGTTTAGGTAGTCTTATATTAGCTAGAAGATTTCTTATTAAATGGGTTAATCTTCTCAGTGGCTGTTGTCACACATTACTTTCAGACAGTGGTATTTTCATATTCACAATAGTAGAAGGACATTGAAGAACATACTGTTTTTGTTCAATTGTGTTTGACTCTTCATGACCCACGGACAACAGCACACCAGGCTCTTATGTCTTCCATTATTTCTTCAAGGCTGTCCAAGTTCATATTTGTTTTTTCCATGATGCTGTACAGCCATCTCATCCTCTGCTGTCCCCTTTTCCTTTAGCCTTCAATCTTTCCCAGCATCAGGGTCTTTATTCTAATAAGTCTTATCTTCTCATTTTGTGGCCAAAGTATTTAAACCTCAGCTTTAGTATTTAACCTTCCAGTAAATAGTCTGAATTAATTTATTTAAGTATTGACTGATTTGACCTCCTTGCTGTCCAAAGGAGTCTCAAAAGTCTTCTCCAGAACCACAATTTTAAAGCATCAATTCTGCAGTGTTTAACTTTCATTATAGTCCAATTCTCACAGACATACATTGCTACTAGAAAAACAACAGCTTAAATTATGCCAAATGGTAAGTGATGGAAAGAGAAACCAAGGAAAAGAGATTTGACAAATATTGAATAAGCTATGAGGTCTTTAATATACTGGAGATACATGCTAAGAAACCAACTATTTACAGTTTAACAGAATTCTTAATGATTAATGATTTATATGTTTATGTGTTAGGCAATAACCTCCAAATATGTGTTACTGGAAAAAAATGACAAAGTGTCTTCAGATGCTATAGGGTGATCATATAGCTCAGAACTGCCCTTTTTTCATAAATTTTACACCCCAGTAATTTGTAAAAGGTCTTGGATTCTTTGGATTGTTTGGGGGAATCCAACAGCTTTGCATCATTATTGTCTAAAGCTTTCTTGAAGTTATGTTGTTTTGAAACATCCTTTGGGGATCCAGGCCAGAGAAACCTAGGGGTTCTTTGAAATTTCAGTTTCTTTAGGAAATGCATATAGAAACAAAACAGCAAGCCACAGTACTTCTGAAGTTTTAAAACAACCAAAGGCATGATGAGTATTTCATACCCTGCAAGGTCCATGTACCAAAGGTATTTTTAATAGCAAGATCTGGAGCTTCCTTGGCAACATCCTACTGTTATCAGGAAAGAGATGATGTGGGGGTCCTTAGGTAATCCTCTTTAAATAATTACAACTCTCCCACAATACAATTAGAATAAAATAGTCTTTTATTTGGACACTTAGAGAAAGTGACCAAGAGGGAAGTTCCCTTGAGGGGAGGAGATATCTTAGAGACATCTTGCTCCTCCATCAGAAGAAAGGCAAAAGTTTTTATAGAGACCTGATGGTGAGGGGATGGATGGGGTGACCACCCGACTATGGAAAGTTCCCTTTGGGTGTGGGGTGGGGGAAAGATTCCTGAGAGTTAGGGAGAATTTTCTTTTGGAATGATAGTTCTAACCTCTGGAGTTATCTCTGTCTCCCAGCTCAGGTAGCGGCCATGCCTAACTGACTTTGCTGCAATAGAATTTAATCTCCCCTTACTTCTTAGGTTTGTCCAGCCTGATAGCTAGTTGACCAGTTTAAACTTTAATAGTCCCTTAATTCCTCGATATGACCCAACCCCAAGTCACTAGTGATGTAATTGGTGTAATAAATATACATTTATCTCCATTTTGTAGATGTGGAAGATGAGACCCTGATAGATGAATGCCTTGCCCAAGGTCACAGCAATGTTAAATGGAAGATCCAGAATTTGAACCAGTCTTTCCTGACTCCAAACCCAATATTTTTGTCCCCTGCTCTACTGCTACCTTCAAAAAGGAGCTAGACCCAGTCATTTGCCAAGTCCTGTTAATCCTACCTCTGCCATATTGTTCACATCTACCCCTTCCTCTCTATTCACAGTGACACCAAATAGGTTTGGGGCTTTATCATTTCACACCCAGGAAAATGTAATAGACTGCTAACTGGTTTCCCAGCCTACAGTGTTTTCCCCTATCCAAATTTCCTGTCATGTAGCTGCCAAATTAATATTTCTAATGCACAATTCTGCCTATCACATTACCCTGTTCACAAACCTTTTGTACCGTTCTATACAGGCTGAGCTCTACCTAATCACCTCACAACAACTAGAAATGCAATGCCAATCAATCAACAATCATGTATGGAATTCCTACTATGTATCAGATACTGTACTTGACCCTGGGAATATAAAGACAAAAAACCCATCTCTGTCCTCAAGGGACTTAATTACTCTGTATTGAAGAAAACAACAAATACACATATATTCAAGCAGCTTTTTACAAAGTCCTCATAGACTACTAAGTGCTTAGTGTTTTCAAATGCCTGATCCAACCCTCAATAATTAGGAATGAACAAAATTTGAAATTAAAATTTTTGAAGCATTAGCCTTGATTGGAAGTAAATACAATGTTATTTGAGGGAATGAAAAGACACCAGTGCTGGGGAAGGGAGGGAGTGTCTAGAAAAGTCTTTCTATAAAGGAAAGGAAAGAAATCCTTACAAAGAAAACCTTAGAAAGAAAATAATAGCTTAAATCTATAAGGGGAAAAAAAGTTCAGCAAAAAGACTGAGGAAATAAGCAAGTAAAGAAAAATTTCTAATACAACTAAGAAATATTATATGGTAAGAGAACAAATGCCAAGAATTTTACCAGGAGGAGAAACTTATTCTTCAATAATTGCAAACAGAACATAAATGAGTTGAGTAGCCACATGTAACCTTTAAGTGGACTGAAGATCTAATAAAATCTTTGAAAAAATTGATAAAAAATGAGAGCTCAGGGGGCAGCTAGGTGGCACAGTGGATAAAACACCAGTCCTGAATACAGGAGGACCTGAGTTCAAATCCAACCTCAGACATTTGACCCTTACTAGCTATGTGACCCTGGGCAAGTCACTTAACCTTCATTGCTACACACACACACACACACACACACACACACACACACACACACACACACACAGAAAATAAAAGAAAGAAAAAAAGAAATGAGAACTCTGTGAAAAATGTGAAATGAGAATCTACGGCTTAAAATAGAAGCTAAAACAATTCGACAAAGCAGTAAACATTCTGAAAAACAGAATGGATGAGATAACTCAAAAATTCAATGGCATTAAAAAAAGACAGCATGGTTGGAAGAACAGATGACATAGCTAAAATTAAAATATATATATATATATATATATACCAAAGTTCAGATAAATAAATTTAGAATTGTTGGGTTTCCCTCAAAATGCAATTAAATTACAAATCTAATGCCACTTTTCAAGGTCTCATAGGTGAAAATTTCCTGGAACCCAAGGGCAAAGTACAGGTGTTAGAAAACCTAAGAGATTATGGGCATTAAGCTACAGGTTTAACTCATCTAGCAATGTTATTGAGAAGCTCCAGAGCTGCTAAGTGAAAGAGAAAATATTTAAGAGACCAAGGGGGAAAAAGGCTCTATATAAAAAGAATTCTAGTCAAAATCACAGAAGCCTACTCATGATAAAAGGGATTTTTGGGGGGAAAAACAAAAAAAACAAAAACCCAACCCAGAACATAATACAGCCAGTTCTGGCTTAACATGAGAGGGCGTTCAGCAGACTCCCCTTTGGCTGGGCTTGTGGCTCCACCCTCTCCAGACTCCTCAGCCCACAGCCTAGAGCCTCACAGCCATAGCAACTCCATAAAAGGAGGATCCCTGGGGGTGGGGGAGCTGCTTGGGTGCTGCTGCTCACAATCCTGCTGCAGCCTGCTAGGAGTTGGAGGGAGGTCTGGGTGGGGAGTAACTGATTATATAGAAAGGCAAGTGAAAAGGATTTAAATCCAAGAATAACTTATTGTGCAAAGGTGAGCATAATACTACAAGAGGGAAAAATGAAATTGGAAGTGAATTTAAGACTTCTAAATACTCTTTTTTAAGAAGACAAAATGAGCAGCCTATTTTAAATGCAATAGGAGCAGCAAATTTAATTGATGTAAACAAGTGTGAATAGTTCAAAGGGGCTAAATAATTATTCACTGATTTCAAGTCCTACCTTGTCAAAGACTCACTGAATGAACAAAACAACAACAACAACAAAAAGGTTAAAATGAGAGGGGGTGATGTTGAGGGGATTTGAGATAAATTGGCAGGAATAGGGAGCTCTTAATGGATGGTCTCAATTTTCACAGTATGAAGTCAGATCATTTGCTAGGGGCAAGAGTGTTCATAGCTTGAGAAGAGGAAGAGAAGGTTTGAAATAGATGTTTTAGGGCATGTGATAAAGAGTCAAGCAAGGAAAATATTTAAAATGCTGTGCAGCACTAAGTATAAGGTTAATAAGTAAGATTAAAAAGAAATGTCTAAACAAATCAATCCACAATGCTATTGTTTGGGGAAAAAAATCTGTACCTTGATGGACAGACAAAAAGAGAACAGAGAAATTATCAAGGAACAAAAGGATCTAAGGGGCTAATGGTTTAATGTAGATAAAACAGCCAGGAAAAGAAAAAGACTCAGAATTTAAATGACAATTTAGAGACCAAACCCAACTGTCTCATTCTAGGGAAATAGCAAGATTTTTCACTGGACAAAATACAACTCTAAAGGAATAACTGAACAAACTGTGGTGTATGAATGTAGTGGAATATTATTATGCCCTGATAAATGATGAAAAAGATGATTTCAAAGATTTCTAAATAATGTGAATTGACAGAGAATGAGCTAGGTGAACGATTTTTACAAAGGTGGTAATGCTGCTTTAAAAAGATAAAAAAGTTTTAAAAGACTTAAGAACTCTGATCGCTGCAAGTAACCAATCTCCAGAGGATTGGTTAGCCTGTCTTTTCTTACTTTTTACAGGTCTTTTTTTTTTCCCTTCCCTTGATTAAGTCAGGGGATTAGAGTATAAAGGGGAAGATGGCAATAGTGATGCCAAAACTTGGGGTTGTTGGAGCAATTTTTAAAATGCACAAAAGAGAATAAAAAGAAAGTTCAGAAAGAAGTCAGTTTTGAAAATAACATATAGAATTTATTATATGCATAAAGGAAAACAAGTGGGTTGATGTGGAGAATCATGATTTCAAATAGAATCCATTTTTGTGTTCCCTTGGCATGGAAATGTACTTTTTTGATATTTAAGTTGAAAAAAATTACTCCCTAAGGTAGAAATATTAACTGGATGAGTGCAAAGCAATGATCTTGGTTCTTTCCTTTACATTTTATTCTAACTCATTCATCTGCATATATAAGAGACTGGGTGTCAGAATAGAAAAAAATAAGTTAGGAAAAGACATAAATTAACATTTATTGGAAAAGGGTACCATATATAAATTTTACTGAAGAGGATGAAATGGTAAGGAAGAATATATTAAAGAAGATAGTGAACCATACTAAAGGTGGGTGGATAAATAAAGTGAGAGAGTAATAATTTAAGTAAACTCAAGTAATTTGTGATAGAAAAATAATAGGAAAGGCAAGGGTCTCTGAAAGCCATTATAACTGTGACCCAAACACTATTGGGAAAATCTTCCTCTATCCCCTAGTTTATCCACACCCTACCCCTACCACACATCAAAGTGCCCTGGTGAAGGGATAATGGGGTTGTAATTGAGACATTTCCCACAAGTGGCTCTCATGAAGAGAGTAGAATCTTCAGATTGGTCCTATAAAATGTACCCCAGTAGGTTGACTGACTTACCATATTTGAAGAGTGCTTAATCTAGACAATCAGCATTTTTCATCCACTTGATTTTTCCTTTATGGAAGATTAGGTCACTCTTTTGAATGGTTTCAGATCCCATTTAATGTCCCGGGTTTAATGTAACCAGCATATCACCTACAAACAAGAACATCTTCAAACACCTCACCTCCTTTTAAACTTGGTCTCTACACTTTAATCCTGCACCACAGTGACAAAAATACCTTTGGTAAGCATACATCTCCCAGTTATATCACCTTTTTAATATTAATGAAAAGAGGGTTACTGAACAGTCATCTCTGCTATGCTATCTTTCATAATTCTTATGTGTGCATGAGAAACATCCTGTTAGAAGGGAACTCATCAAGGATGCACCAGATGTCTGTGTAAATTATTCTCTTGAAAAGTGCATATAGATGGAAAGAAAGCTAGATATTCAGGTTCATATCTGATCTTTTCTCAGTTACCTTTTCCCGGTATTTGTAATATCTGAGACTTTTCTTTGTATTCAGAAACCCTGTGAATAAATTCCTCAGTGCATTTATAATTGTTCTACATCTAACACATGTATTTGATTTAATGCTACTGTTTTTCTTATCTTCTTTTTAGAACCATTTCTACGTCTGTATAAGCATGTCTAAGACTGTTAAGATTCTAAGTGTGGGGCAGCTAAGGCAGCACAGTAGATAAAGCACTGGCCCTGGATTCAGGAGGACCTGAGTTTAAATCCGACCTCAGACACTTGAAACTTACTAGCTGTGTGACCCTGGACAAGTCACTTAACCCTCATTGCCCCACAAAAACAAAAACAACAATAACAACAAAAAGAGTCTAAGACTGTCCTTAGTGGTGAAAAATATTTATTTTGATTACAAAAAATCTTAGCAAGTCTTTTCCATTTTTCTTCTACTTCTTGTTCTATTTTTTTAAATTCTTTATTAGTGGTGAAAAATATTTATTTTGATTTAAAAAAATCTTAGCAAGTCTTTTCCATTTTTCTTCTACTTCTTGTTCTATTTTTTTTAATTCTTTAATTTTTTCAGAATGACCTCATCTTTTTTTTTTTTTTTGGTCTCTTTCCAAACTTTTTTTCCAAAAAGTAATATCCTCCACTGTTTTTTTTTTCTAGTTTAAGTTAATATTGCTCATGCATGAAGAGGAATGAGTGTTCTCCCACAGAAAGGGTCATACAATGTGATCAAGCTTACTTAGAAAACTCTAGAAAATTAACAAAGTAATCAAAATGATTAGTAGCTCCATTAAAGTAACAGGATAAATCAATCTACAAAAGTCATCATTGCAGTATTTATTTGAGATATCTAACAAAAAAACAGGAGGAAAAGATAGAAAAAGAAATTCCACTCAAAATAACTATAAAAAGCCATAAATTATCTTGGAATTTAGCTACCAAACCTGTGTAAGAGAAATGCTTGAGTCTTTACTAGAAGATATCAGTAATTGGAGAGATATTCAATAATCATGCAATTAATATAAAAATTAATTTAATGTTTCATGTTATAAACCAACAAAACTAACATGAGTAGTTTACATAATAGGAAAATACACTTGAAGGAAGACCGATTCAAGAACTGTAAGGGAAATTATGAATAAAGATGGAATGAAAGGAGCCTAGAACTTCAGATTTCAAATTATTCAAGATCAATAATTATCAAAAGTATTTTGTACTGGTTAAAGAAAAAATTAAAAGTAGATCAGAAGAATAGACTAAGCAAGACCCATAAGTAAATGAACAAATCATTCAGTGATAAATCCAAAAAGATCAGCTACTGGGAGAAGTTATAGCACCATATTTAACAGGAACTGTTGGGAAAACTGGAGATCAATCTACTAAAACATAGGTTAGAACTAGCATCTTATACCATCTACATATGGTAACACCATAAAAAGTTAGAAAAGAATTTAATATTATATCTTTCACAATTATGTAGAATGGAAATATTTTAAACTATCATTCAAGCTACAAGGGTTCAAAAGCTATAAAGAAGGGGCAGCTAGGTGGCGCAGTGGATAGAGCACCAGCCCTGGAGTCAGGAGGACCTGAGTTCAAATCCAGCCTCAGACACTTAACACTTACTAGCTGTGTGACCCTGGGCAAGTCACTTAACCCCAATTGCCTCACCAAAAAACAAAACAAAACAAAAAACCAAAAAACTATAAAGAAACAGTTTTTAAAAGAAGAGATAGAAAGTATAGGCAACCAAATAATGCTCCAAGTCAATAGTAATAAGAGAAATGTAAGTTTAAAAAACAACCCTGAGACTTCATTTCCATTAAACTACCAAAAATTGGAAAAGGTTAAAATATTCAACAGTGGATAGTGGGTGCTATGAAAAAATAGGCACATTAATACACTATTTATGGAACTATGTATTCTTCTGGAAAACAATTGGGAACTATGTAAGAAAAGTCACTAACTGTTCATATTATTTTACCTAATGATATCTCTATTGAGTCTCGACCATCAAGTACATATGTTAAAAGAAAAGTCCCATATATGTCATCTCTTCATAGTGATGTAAAACTGGAAATGAATTATATATACATAAATTGAAAAATGGTTAGACAAATTGTGATAAATGTACTAGGATTTTCAAAAAATCTTTTTACTGTATCTCCCAAGCACTGTACTTTATAGATGGTAGGCATGTAAATGCTTCCTGTATTTGGATGCAATAGGTATTTCTTCATCATGAGGAATATTGGATAATGGGGTAACCACTTCCAGTCATACCTAGGGCAGTTTTTCTGAGTGACAGCCCCATGACCAGAGTGCTTCATAAGTAGAGGGAGACATGTCTCCTGTAGTATATTTGCATGAGATTATTGGAGGACTTTGAGAGAAGAAGTTGCAAGATGCAAGTGCAGACTTTCATCTTTAGACAAGGTATGGTTTTATTAATAAATATTATAGTATAAATGTTAACTATTCGAACAGTAAGTTTTATTATGGAACATTAGTGAACTTCTGACTCCAACATTGTACATATAAACTACATTAGTATGGTAAATATATGCTATAATATTTTAAATTTTCATACATTAATACAAATTAATTATTGTTTATAAAATATGGACAAAGCAATCTGTAATATATAATGCTTATTTAGATAGTTGAAATCAAATGAATATTAAGTCAAGCAGGAAACATTTTAAATTCAATATATTATAGGTATGTAACTCTTCAAAGGCTATATTTATCTGACTTACAAAATGGTATTTAAAATCTTAATTTTTTTTGTGAGGCAATTGGGGTTAAGTGACTTGCCCAGGATGACAGAGCTAGTAAGTGTTAAGTGTCTGAGGCTGGATTTGAACTCAGGTCCTCCTGAATCCAGGGCTGATGCTCTATCCACTGCACCACCTAGCTGCCCCAAAATCTTAATTTTTAAAAAAGACTTTTGTTAATAATATAGTTGTTCAATTGAAAGTTGAAAATTACACTCTTTGTCCATTCACAAACTCTCACATATAAGATAGCATTTGTTTTCTAAAGGTAAACAGGAGCAATATAATCATGTTCCCTCTATCTCTCTGTCTCTGTCTCTGTCTTTCTCCCTTTCTCCCTTCCTTTCTCTCCTCTCCCCTCTCCCCTTTCCCTCCCTTCTGCCTCCTCCCTCCTCCCTTCTTCTTTTCTGATTCTTAATCTACTCATTGATACAAATGTGTAATCATTCCCCAAATTATGGCTTGCAGGAATAGTTAAGAAGTAAAAAACAGCAATTCATTATAAAAGTCAAATTTAATCAATACTAAATACTATAAGGGATGTCAGCTTATTCTGAGTGTTCACATAGGGCACAATTTTTCAGGGGAATTTATCTGATTTTATCCATACATTTATTGTTCTCAAGTAGAAAAATGAAGTTTCAATAATACAGTCTGTTGCATGGTAAAATTGGCAATGGCAAGTTCCTGTCCATTAACAATTCCCAGCATTTTCAATGTCTTAGAAACACTTGGCCTTGTTCATTCTTCACTGGAAGTTATCATCTATAAGTGCTCTCTTCTTTTCTTCTGATATAGATCTGATGGCTGGTGATATTATTTGAAATGAAGCATTATTAATTAGATAATCAAAAACTTCTTTCAACTTAACAAAGAAAACATATTTTGGGGAAACTGGCTGCCATCTGGACAATTCTCTTTTCTTTCTGTTTCAAATGTGTATGTGTGTGAAGCCCATCTACATCAGTGAATACCAAGTAATGATTAAAGGGAATATATACTCAGCCTCAATGACAGCATTTGTGGAAGGCCCTGCTAGAGTGATTATTCAATCTCCCTTTGAGTTAGTGTGTGTGTATATATATATACACACACACACACACACACAACTCTAATGTTAAATTGTGATGCTCTCCCTAAAGATTTTGGGAAAATTCACTGAATATGATCAGGATCATCTCCATACAGTGTAGCCTCCTCTCCAAAAAAGCCTGTAATTTGGCCATTGAAATATTCTTGCATATTCAGTATGATGTTTTGGTAGTATGGGCATAGATGGAATGTTCAGAGGAAAAATAACTTGAGGTAAAGTTCCAGAGTAAACCCAATATCAGCTGCCATTTCAGAGAGATTTACCCGTTACACTTTCTTATTTCTCCATCTATCAAAATAACAATGGATTTTGGCTCTAAGATACTATCTTTATAATTGAAAAGTGATATCAGCATGCTATTTATCCATCTTCCAACATGATGGAATCTAGACCAACTGCAATGATATGAAATTGTCTATAGAAGGTATTATAAAAATCATTAATATTGTTGAAATGTGGAACAATGAGAAATTAGGAACTCTGTTATTTAGAAATTCTGTAGTACCTTTGGCTTTAGGTCTTCCAACATCTCTAGGCATAAACAAAAATTACTTATTTAGATTGAAAATGTCTATAGTGTCTATATCTATTACATGAATTTTTCTAAAATGAGACAATGTCATGTTTTTCAGGAGTTTGTATACTAATCTTGTCTCAATAAATAGGAATTTACATGTATACAACAAAAAAATGAAGAGAGTCAGTGCTCAGTTTGAAATCACAGTGTGGAAATGGTCCATATTGTTAAACAACTTTTAAAAATCATTCCTGTCACCTTCCCAATCTTCAGTATTCCCACATCCATGATCAACAGCCATTGACTCCTTTCTAGTTACCTTATTGTTTCCCTCTCTTACCACAAGCCACCTCAGCAGTTCTTCCTGTTTTGGCATAGTTTTGTGACAGGAGATAGCAGGCCAGATACCAGGATGGAAGAGCATAGAGCAAAAATAAGACCATGAATAAAAACATTTTAAAGAGTAGGAAGACCCCTGAAGCCTCTGAGTTGTTGAAGAAGCCAGATACCTAAAAATATGTTGTTGACTTTTTAAAAAATAATAAACATTTTAATTTAAAGTTTTGAGTTTCAAGTTTTATCCCTCCTTCCCTTCCTCTCCTTGAGGCAGTAAGCAATCAGTTATAGGTTATACATGTGTGATTGTA
This sequence comes from Dromiciops gliroides, assembly GCF_019393635.1. NCBI lineage: Eukaryota > Metazoa > Chordata > Mammalia > Microbiotheria > Microbiotheriidae > Dromiciops > Dromiciops gliroides. The sequence goes on from NC_057865.1 coordinate 175,748,883, forward strand.
TAAAACAATGTCACATTAGTCATTATGTATAGGAAAACTTGAATAAAAGAAAAAAATGAAAGAGTGAAAAATAGCATGCTTCAGGCTGTGTTCAATTAATATCACTTCTTTCTTTGGAGGTGGATAGTATGTTTCATCATTAGTCCTTTGGAATTGTCTTGGATCATTGTATTGCTGAGAATAGTTAAGTAATTCACAGTTCTTCATCAAGCAAGAATGTCACTGTGCACAATGTTCTCTTGGTTCTGCTCACTTCACTATACATCAGTTAATACAAGTCTTTCCAGGCTTTTCTGAAATCATCCTGCTTGTCATTTCTTATAACACAATAATATTCCATCACCATCATATACTGCAGCTTGTTTAGCCATTCCCCAATTGATGGGCATTCCTTTGATTTCCAGTTCTTAACTACTTATTGACTTGCAGAACTTATAACCTTAGAGACTAATAACAAATTCCTCTTAGTTAGAAAGTTACTTTGTTTCAAGAGAAAACAATTTCTTGGCAGTCATTAATTCAATGCTATTCTGGATCAAGCAGGCCACTTAGGGTTTTACTCCTCACTAGGCCAGGCTGCTATAAACTCATATATACTCCCGTAATTAGACAAAGATGGCTCTTTTGACCTTTTGAATCTCAGAAGGTTGCAGCCTAATCTGTGCTACCTCCATCAATTCTTCACCTGAGAGAATGAAAGAATAAACCCAGAGAGGTAAATAAACAGGGGTGCTCTGGTCTTGCCCATGTTTTGACTCAGGTGGTAAAATAGGAAGCTGGCATCAGGAAGACACTGTTACCACTCCTAGTACATGGAGGTTTAGAGCAGTCCTTGTCTCAATCACCAGTAAGAAAGATAGATAGATTTACTCTTGTGGGAGTTTGTTATTTACACATTGAATTCCAACTCAGCAACCAACTGAAAAGTAAACAGTCATATAATAATTGCACATGTTCCATGGAGGAGAGGAGAGATTCCCTTATCTCTGACTAGAAGAATTCTCACCAAATGTCCATGTGGGTCCATTGTGTATGCTGCCAGGACTCATTATTACATTCATTATTACACTCAGAGAAATGTGAGATTTTTATGAACTAACATAGTTTGAAGAAAACAGAAACAGGAGAACAATATACACAATGGTTATAATAATGGACATTTAAAAACAAACCCTAAGTTGCAGTGGAATTAAAATGCAATAATTGATGTTTTCAGATGACTAGGATGAAACATGCTTTTTTTCACCTCTGTTGAGGAATGTCCATTGAAGTTGAACTATTAGATAGTTTTGCTAAATTTTTTTAAGTGAAGTTTCTATGAAGAGGAAAGGTTTATTGGAAAGTGATCATTATGTTAAAAATTCATCAATGAAATTTTTTTTAAAATAAAATTTATTGAAGTATAAAAATTTTAAACTGCAAAAATGTTTTCTTAAAATATATCTAAATAATTGGAGAGACACTTAATGTTCATGGAGTGATAGGAAAAGAAGCTAAATTTAAGATAACAATAAATTCATTAAATATCTAGGATTAACCTACCAAGACACATGAGAATTATGTAACTACAACTACAAAATTTTAAATAAATAATACTAAATAATTGTTGAGATAGTCAATGTTTATGACTAGACTGTATCAAGATGGGGAAAATACCTACACTATCTCACTACAGAATTACCAGTATACCTATCAAATTACCAAAGAAATAACTAAATAAATTAAAGGTCAAGTATATCAAAGGATATAATGATGCATTAAATATCTGGGAATTAACCTACCAAAACACCTAGGACTTATGTAAATACTTATGTAAAAAAAAAGATAAATTTACATAAAGAAACATTTCATACAAATAATTGGAGAAATATTCAATGTGCAGGTCAGGCAACACCAACACAGGAAAAGTTATTATCCATAACTACAGAATTACTGTTATACCTATAAAATGACAAAAGAAATTACTAAAAAACAAAAAAGTGAAATATGTCAAAGGATGTAATGAAAATATATTATAAAGCCATACATATGTAAAAATATCTAAAACAGGCTGTTAAAAAATAGAAAAATAGCTTAGTAGAACAAAGTAGAAAAGCAAGACAGAGAAGTGAACAAATATAATAATGCTGTGTTTGATAAATTCCAGAACATAAATTATGGGAAAGAGATTTTTTATTCAACAAGAACTTCTGAGAGAACTCTAAAAACAATTCAGTGAAAAAAAGATATAGATCAGCATACCTTATTTACCAACACATTCCAAATACATAAATAAAATGTAAAAAGTCACCTCATGAACAAATGAAAGGAGAATGGAAAATTATAATGATTCACAATTCTGGATAACAGAAAATGCATGATGAGGCATATGACAGAAGGGAACCTAAAAAGTAAAATAGACAATCTCTAGTATACGGAAATAAAACCATTTCAGGTAGAATCAGGAGAAAAGATACAGATTATGGGAAAAATTTGCATTCAGTATAATAGGTATAGTCTTCTAGTATAAAATTTATGGACAATTTAAACAATCATATAAATTTGAGCCACTCTATAATAGACAAGTGCTTATGGGCTAGGAACAGGTACTTTTCAAAAACAGAAATGTCACCCACCTGAAAAAAATATTCAGAATCACTAATAGTTGGGAAAATGATAATTAAAATAATATTAAGTATCACCTTGTACCCATTAAACTCCTGTAGGTGGCAAAAGAAACTAATTTTTGGCAGACCCATTTAATTCATGGCTGTAGAATTATGAATTTGCTCAACTACTCTACAAATCAGTATTGAATTGTGCAAGAAAGGTTGCAAAATTGTTCATATCCTTTGACCCAAAGATTCCACTACTGGTCTAATTTTGCAAGGAAGATGATAGCCAGAAAAGGCCTATATGTACAAAATGTGCCTAGCAGCCTAATTTGTGATAACAAAAAGCTAGAAACAAAATATGAACCCAACATTTGAGGAACAGCTGAATAAATTATGCTCTATATTCATAATAGCTAATTTATATAGCATTTTGAGGTTTTGCAAGGCTCTCTACATATCACTCAATAAGCACGTCACAGTTTTTGAGTGATTTACTAAGAACTGTACTTTAGGAAAATCATTTTGGCTTTTATTTGTGGGATGTATTGTAGTGGCAGGAGCCTTGAGGCAAGGAGACAATTAAGAAGTTATTGCAGGGGCAGTTAGGTGGTGCAGTGGATAGAGCACTGGCCCTAGAGTCAGTAGTATCTGACTTCAAATCCTGCCTCAGACACTTAACACTTACTAGCTATGTGACCCTGGGCAAGTGACTTAACCCCAATTGACTCACCAAAAAAAAAGTGAAGAAGTTATTGCAAAAATCCAGGGAATGGGGAATGAGGGCCTAAACAAGAGTAGTAGTTATATGGATGAACAAAAGAGAATGAACATGAGAGTTCTATGGTAGAAACATGACTTGTCAACTGATAGGATATGTGGGTCAAGAGAGAACAAGGAGGAAAGGGTGAAGCAGAGATTAGGTGACTGGAAGGATAGTGTCGTTGTCAAAAGAAATAGAGATATTTGGAAGAGGAGTAAGATATCTCCAGGACAGACACTTTAAAATGTCTAATAGTTTGTAATGTGTGATTGGAGCTCAGGAAAGCAACTAAACTAGAGATTTATGTATCAACATGGAAATGATACCTAAATCCATTTGAACTGGTGATGTCATTCAGAGAGACAGAGAGAGAGAGAGAAAGAATAGAAGGAGGCCTAGGAAAGAGATTGCCAATATAGCCATACCCATACATTACATTTATATGTGAGATAAGGAAAAGAGACTGGATCAGTCTGAGAAGTAGCCAGACTGGTGGAAGAAGAACCAAGACACAGCACTGTCACAAAAACCCAGGGAGGAAAGAGTATCTTGGAGAATAATGAGAGCTGTGTGAAGTTCTGCAAAGAAGTCAGAAAGGATGATGATTAAGAAAAGACAATCAGATTTGGCAATTAAGAGTTCTTGGTAATTTTGGAGAGTGTAATTTCAGTTGACAAATGAGGTAAGAAGTCAGATTACAAAGAATTGAGAAGAGAGGAAGTGAAGCCAAGAAGTTTAGGTTGATTAACAAAAATTTGATAAAGAAAGGGAGCAAACATGTAGGATGATAGATTGAGGGAATGGCAGGATCAAAAAGGGAGCCTTTGACCTATTTCTACAAAAATATTTATAGCAGCTCTTTTTGTGGTGGCTAAGAATTGGAACTCAAAGGAATGCCCATCAATTGGGGACTGGCTAAATAAGCTATGCTACGTGATTGTAATGAAATATTATTGTGCTATAAGAAATGACAAACCAGATGATTTCAGAAAAACCTGGAAAGACTTACATGAACTGATGCATAGTGAAGTGAACAGAAGCAGGAGAACATTGTACACAATAACAGCAATTTTGTATGATGAAGAATGGTGAATGACTTAGCTATTCTCAGCAATGCAATGATGCGAGACAATCCCAAAAGACTAATGATGAAGCTACTATCTGCTACAGAGAAAGAACTGTTATTGCTTGAATACAAACTAAAGCATGCTATTTTCACTTTTTCTTTCATTTTTTCCTTTTATTTGAGTTTTTGGCACAAAATTACTAATATGGAAATACTTTACATAATTGCACATTTATATCCTATATCTGATTGCTTGCTGATTGAGAAAGAGGAGAGGGGAAGGAATGAAGGAGAGACAGAATTTGGAACTCAAAACTTTAAATAAACATGTTAAAAATTGGAAAAAATGAGAGGAAAATGTTAAAAAATTGTTTTAACATGTAATTGGAGAAAAATTATATATGTGTGTATATATGTATATACATATATACATACATATATACATATACATATATATGTGTGTATATACATATATATGTGTGTGTGTGTATATATATATATATATATGAAAGGAGGGGGCACTTTTGAAGGACAAAAAAAGCCTTGTATGTATTTGTAGGCAGTAGGGAAAAGACCAGTAGACAGAGAAAGATTCAGGAGAAGGGATAAATGTGGGCACAAGTTTGCTGGATAATATGTGGTGGGGGGAAGAACTCAGAGACACATGTAGAAATGTTGGTCTGGGTAAGAAGAGAGACTAGAGGAAGAAACAATGAGTAATGATGTCAGTCAGTTGTGAGCTGTAGAAAATAATGCCTCTGTACAGTATGAAATAAGGTTCTTATCTTTAAGAGTGGAGGGTGGACATGGTGTGGGAAGTTTAAGAAAAGAAGAGAGGAGGGGTTAAAATAATCCCCATAGGGAGTGGGATAGAAATAGCTTGCAGCAACCCTGTGGGGTAGGTTGCTATTATTACTCCCATTTTAATGATGAAGAAACTGAAACTCAGGCAGATTAAAACACTTGCTGGATCACAAAGCTAGTAGGTGTGTATGAATGTAATTGCATTTTATTCTGCTACAAGGAATAATGAATATGAACAACTGAGAAAAACATGGGGAAACACATGAACTGGTGCTGAGCAAAAAAGAGAAACCATAGATAGTAACATACATGACTGCAACATAAAGTCAAAATGGAAATGCTACAACACTGGTTAAAATGCCATCAAATTTAAAGAATACACACATACATATGTCCTTTCTATTAACATTTGATAAAATGATTATTTGGTGAGAGGAATGTATTTTGTGCAGCATTATTTTGGAGGAGTTTTTTGGGGGAGAGGAGGGAGTTACTGTTGTGTCAAAACCAAATGTTTTAATACACTTAAAATAAATAAATAAATAAATAAATATTGAAAAGTAGATAGAGTTTTATTTGGCTTGTATCCAAAATTTATGTTCTTAGTTTTGTATTTGCTCAATAAGAATTGATATTGTGTGGAGAAAACATTTTGTTGAATTGTTGTGGTTGACTTGTATTGCAGTCAGCATTGTATGTACAATGGCCTTTGTATTTTAATATAACATTAAGAATGCTGACTACTACATATTGTTCAAGTGTTGTACAAAACTAAATATAGCAGTTGTCCCAAAAATCTTAGGACAGTTTCAAGCTATTAAAGCTTCTGTGTGACTCCCTGTTAGCCATTTAGAGTATGTAAGGGGCCAAAATTCTAGCTATACTAGCTAGAATATCTAATGAGTGGTTGCCGATAAATTATAAGTTTTAGCAAAAGTTAGACTTTTAAGCATTTATTAAGGAGAATAAGAATTTGATGAAGAGAGAGAGAGAGAGAGAGAGAGAGAGAGAGAGAGAGAGAGAGAGAGAGAGAGAGAGAGGTCTAGATTCAGCTGTCTATCTCAGGGAGCCAATGTCTCCAGCTCCTCTCCTCCCTGAGGTCCTTGCAAAAGAGAGCAAGAGAGCAAGCCTTACCCCTTCTTCATCTCACAAGTCTCCTGTGAAACTGGGAACATCCCATCCACAAATACACACAGCTCCAAGCTAATTGGCTGGTAGCTTTGATAGACAGTATCCATGAGCAAATGTTACTTCCTGACACCAAGGAAAAGCCGCACGGCTTGCCCTCAGATGCCTTCTCCTCATGGCAGAGCTTTCCTACAGTAACTCTCCAGCAGGTGGCATCACTCCAATTGTTACAAGTACAAAACTGCTTTTCTGTCTTATAAGAATATCTCTAAAATACCAATTAGGTATAGAAATGTAATTTATAAGTACATGGGTTATTATTCAATCCCAATTTACTTTACTTAGCAAAAAGGTCACATTTGTACAGTGTCTTTCCTCTTTATCTTATATACCTGTCTCTTCAAACACCTGGGTAAAACAAATTTAGGACTAGGAATAATTCTAGAGATCTTCTAGTGTAAAGATCCTCATTTTTACAGATCCAGAAACTGAGCTCTGAAAAGGTTCAACTTGCCCAAAGGCAAAGAGCCTATATAGTTGGGGTTGAATCCTATTCTTCATATTCCAAATCCAATGCTTATTTCACAACATACCTCTGTCTCTGACAGTTCCCCATCTCATATAATTGTATTGGAACTTTTTGCGGTACTGAGTCATATAGCTGAGAATGAGTACTAAATACCATTCACTCTTATGAAAATCTGGACAGTCTTCTCAATCAGCATGTATGTGTTTAGCAACTCCCACCCCCTGCACACCCAGGATAGATAATTCTTCTTGGCTCCAACTTCTGTACTCTAGTGCAAGTTGGGAAAGTAACCCAGAGGGTGTACAATTGAGTTGTTAAACAAGTTGATATATGTTCATCGAAAGTGTTTGCCACTGTCATGGAGAATATCTATTGCAAGGTCTAAATAAAATAGGGAATCTATAGATAGTGAGGTCCTCAATGCTCCTTATTACAAAGGATTTCGAGTTCATTGCATCTCCCCCTCATCTCCCCCCAAACATTACAGGACCTCTTTAATGAGCCAAAGAGATCAGCTTGACAATCTAGACCTTAAAAAAGTGAATAAAAATGCCTCTTGTCCAGTCTGTGGTATGTAGTTCCACGGTCAGTCAAAACATTTAAAAAAAATTGGGGGGAACTCTGGGATTGATTTGCTTTTGTATTTGCATTTGTACATAGCACACTGTTTGGCATATATAGTAAGTGCTCAGTAAATTATTTCTATCTATCTATCCATCTATACACACACATATATACATATTTACATATATACAAATATATGTAGAGAGATCTCTATAGATTTATATCTATGGATTAATCTCAGGTTTATTCTAAAAGCTTCCAAAATAAATTTCTAAAAGAGGAAGAACTCTAAGAGGGCATGTGCCTCACACCAATCTAATGGCACAAAATATCAAAACAAGAATAGTCTATTCAAAGTTAACAGTCTTAATTTACCTAAGTTGGCGGAATTCATATACCCCTAAAGAATTTTGCTCATTAAAGAGCTCACCCAGGAAAGTTATACACTTATTCCGATCTATTTTTTCCATCTATTTTTTAAAAAAATTTCCTCCAGAAGTACTAATTCATTGATAATAGAATTTATTTGGTTATATCCCAATTTTATTTTGTTATGTGTTTTCTTTGTATTTGTTTTGAGGGAGGGTAGGATGAGACACTGATAAGATCAAACACTAGATTTGGCTCTTGGAATTTCCCAAAAATCAAATCAACCTAGAAAGAATGAAAATATGCCACCACACAAGATATACAAAAGAATGTGCCATGGGATCTTGAAGGCAGTGCCAAAAGGAATGTGATTGCTGAATAATATCTATCAGTGATCTCTGAGGAGCCACAGAAAAGAAGATAGGTGTTGCATTATTGGAGCCTGGAAAATGTCCCAGTTTTCAGAAAAGAAAACACTTATATTCTGCACTTGATAAGCAAGTTTGGTGTTTGAAGGCAGCTAGGAAGCATGGTGGAGAGAGTTCTGGGCCTGGAGTCAAGATTCCTGTTCCTGAGTTCAAATCTCACCTCAGACACTCACAAACTGTTTGACCCTGGGTAAGTCACTTAACCCTGTTTGCCTCAGTTCTTCATCAATAAAATGAACTAGAGAAGGAAATGGCAAACCACTCCAGTATCTCTGCCAAGAAATGGGGTCACAAAGAGTTTTGGACATAATTTTAAAATGACTGAATAACTGTCAATCCCTAACAAAATTATAGCTGAGATTATTTAACAGATTTTTCTGGCATATTTGTTGTTCAGTCATTCAGTCATGCCTGACTCTGAGTGATCCCACAGACCATAGCACATGAGGATGTTCTATACTCTACTATTTCCCAAAGCCTATCCAAGTTCATATTCATTGGTTCCATGACATTATTTATCCATCTCATCCTTTGCTATTCCTTCCTACTTTTTGCCTTCAATCTTTTACAATATCAGTCTTCTCATTATATGGACAAATATTTAAGTTCCTTCCTTTTATTTTGTGTCCCTTAGAAAATTTTACTGTGAGCTCTACTCCAAATTGCTTCAGGTCGTAAGATATGCACCACAGGACTTGGACAGTGATGATTCTGTGACATAAAGTTTGCCCTGGCTATGACTCTGATGTCAGAGGAATGTTGCTTTAGTGTGTGTGTGTGTGTGTGTGTGTGTGTGTGTGTGTGTGTGTGTGTGTCTTTCTGTCTATGACAGATGTTGTGAGACCCCTATAGACTAGTAGATAAAGCAGACTGACATCTATAGCTCAGCATTTCCTTGTGGGAACTTTCAATTCCACCCAATGTATGATAGGATTTCAACATCATAGGTTCTTCTGAGAGAGTTCCCAATTTGTAAACTCCAATTAGTTTCAAATAATCAATTAGCATTTCATTATTAGAGACAAAGTCTCATAAAAGATAAATGATGATTTTACTCACTGAAAAGTGAAATTAGGGCCACTTGCTGCATAAATTTGAGAGTTATTTTATGAGTTCTAGGAGAAAGAGGTTGGGTAAAAGCTTTTCAGTTGTTTTTGTAATGGTAAAAGCAAAATGAGAGTGAGAGGCAATCAAAACTGCATCAGTTTACAAGAAAATAGCCAATTATTATGAACACAATTATTCCCAGGGAATTCTGCTTCTAAATTGTCAGGCTATTGCCAAGGGGTGGCTTTGGTTTGTTCTTTCCAGAGAAATCAAAGGCCCTTTGATAAGGCCTTTTTCCACCAGATTGCTACAAATAAATACCAAATCAGATTCTATAGACCAAGGTGATACAAATTTCTAACGATTCCAACAAGGGAGGGAGGAAGGCCTCAATTATTAAAATAACTATCCACAAATGTGTATGTAAGTGTATAATTCAATCTTGACCATATCTTTCAAAGGTATAACTGAAGAGAAAGAGAACTGGGGACATATGCCTGCTTATTCAGCCATTAACCAGGATTTCTTTCTCCAAGGCCAGGGCTCTTGGTCTTTGATATTGGGCATTCTCAGGAAAGAGCTGATGATGGCAGCCCAGGGAAGGTGAGTTATGACTCTTCAAGACTTGAGGGTTGGGACAGCTTGAAGCAAAACAATGACCAGGTGAAGGGAGAATGTCCAAATCCAGGACTGTCGTGACCAAGTAAAGGTAAAAGGAACAAACCTATTACCTCTGAAGTGGTGGGAGAGACATTCCTCCTCATTAATGGCACATGGCTCTTCCCTTCTTATTTGCCCCTCTACCCAGAAGCTACAATCCAGGGGCCAATAAACCCTTCCACCTCTTAGTCACTTCTTCCCTTTCTAGTTACCAGTGAAAGAAGTACTAGCATGTATGAACTTTCTTCTTATCTGTTGCTTTTAATTGAAATGTATCTACTTCCAGAACAACACACTAGCCAGTGATTCCTAACTGATAATAATCAGTTCATACCTTGGGGAGAATGATAGAAACATAAAACTGTCCTAGCAGAGCTTAGGAAATGTAGTACCCAGCAAACACTGTGTTGGAGAACCAAAGCTAAAGAATTAGTTTGAAAGGGCTGAAATGTTTCTGAGTTTTGCTAGGATTTTCTGACCTTTATTATTAGCTTTTTTTTCTATGTATGATAAGTACCAGTAGCCAGCTCCAGAGAGCCTTTTGTTAAATTTTCAGTATGAGCATTTACACCTCAGAAGTAAGCAAATATTGTAAGTCAAGGCTTGATTTATTGTTTTGCTTATTGTCTAGACTTAAGAAAGTGATGAAGAAAATATTAATAATGAAAATTAAACTTCAAAGTGCATCATGTAAATGGTCCTTTGGAAAGCCGGTTGTTAAGCATTCACCACCATTCCCTGAACTTTCAAAGAACCAATTTCTTTACATATGTAACATGTTAATAGTTTCCAAGACAATTTATAGATTCTGGCAGCATATCTCAAGTCCAGAAGTTTATTATGGCCAAACACATGTATGAAACACTGTGGCAGACATAGTATGCTTCAATTTCACCAAAGGATTTGACAAAGATCTCTTATGACATCCTTGTGCGCAAAATGAAGATATGTTATAATGCATGATTGTAGGAGACAGGGAATTTGCAAAAGACTGTATACATAAAGAAAGAGTGAACAAAAGGCTCTGTGTGTATGTGGGTGTAGGTGTTTTCACTGTCATGTTAACAGCTGCCTGAACCCAAACAGAAAAGCTATCAGCACCTGCTCAGCCTTGTAGTCAGAGTGTCTTCAACTCCCTCCAGTCTGTAATGAGTGCCTAAAGGGCCAAGTGACCTCTAGGCAGTACTTCCATAGACAATCTACATGTAAAGGCCTAACCTAGTTAGGCTAGAAAGTTAAGTTCATACATTTAATCTTTGATCCTTATTTCATCTAAATAAAGTTCTTTTTACTACTACATTCTAGTTCATTCAGTATCTCACGTGATTCAAATGCAGGCCTTCCATGGGCTACAATGATATATCAGGCTTATATTGGATCATGACTGGAACCAAGGAATGTTGGTTAATTTATTGATGTCATCTTGGAGGTAGATCCCTAGTACTATGCCACAGGGCTCTAACCTTGGCCCTATTCTGTTTAACATTTTTATCTATTACTTGAAGGAAGGCAATTTTTGTCAAATATTCTGGTGAAACAACGTTTATAAGTATACTAAATACATTATAGAACAAGATCAGGATTTAAAAAAAAATCAAAAGCCTGAAAAAACTTGGTAGAGTCAAATAGAATTAAAACTAGTGTCCCAAAAGTCTTCGTGCACTGCTAAATTATAGGATGACTCTAACATTCTGCCTTTAAGTTCTAAAGATTCATGGCAGAAGTATGGAAAAGCAATAGACAATGGCAACAATGCTTGTGAAGAAAGACCTGAAAGCTTGTTACACCATAAGTTTAGTCAATAATATGAAGTGGCAGCCAACAAAAATAAACAAACCTAATTCAATCTTAGGCCACAATAAAAGTATAGTGTCCAGAAAATAAGATATGATGTTCTCCTGTGGTCAGACCACATCTAAAAAAGGTTGTTTTTAATTAATTAATTTAAGGGAGACACTACCAAGCTGCAATGTATCCAGAGAAAGACAACCAAGGTGGTAAGGAATCTCAAAACCTTCATTTAAAGAAATTGGGACTGTTTAGCCTGGACAAGACAAGACTTAAGTGTGGTTACAATCGCTTTCTTCAACTGTTTCAAGGTTTGCTATGTGGAGGAAGAAGTAGACTTAATTCTGCTTGGTCTGAGAGACTGTACTAATTAAGTATCAATGGGGAGAAGATCCATGGAGACAGATTTCAGTTCAGGCTAAGGAAGAAATTCTTAAAATGATTGAAAAATAGAATAGTATAAAACCTAAGAGATAAGATTCCCTTACATCCCTCAGATTGGCAAGGATTACCAAAAAAATGAACAAGTGACATGTTGGAGGAAAGGAGCCATAGAAAGAAAGCACACTAATATATTTCTGAAAGAGTTATAAATTGGACCTACCCTCCTGAAATCAATTTGGAATTATACTTTTAAAAAAATCACTAAACAGTCAATTCTCTTTGACCCAGTGATGCCAATACTAGGTAATATACCCAAAGGAGTTTAAAAAAAGAGGGAAAGGTGTCATAATAAACCAACATATTTTTATCAGTCCTTTTTGCAGTAGCAAAGACCTAGGAGGAAAGTGAATGCTTATACATTGGAGAACTGCTGAGCAAATTTGGTGTGTGTGGGTGTAATATTATAGTACCATAGAAAACAGTGCATGAAAAGAATTTAGTGAAACTTGTTCAACCAGCAGATGTCAAGGCAACAGTTAGGGAGAGGAGGACTCTTCCTGGTCCCTCTAGAGTAGGAATGAATCCCTCCTAGACCATTTCAACCCACTGAATTTGGCTTTTGACATTTCTTTCTGATCACATCTCTCTATTTCCACAATCTCCTTCCTCTCTTGAATTGTAGGGTGAATATTACCCAGACTCAGTCATCTATGTTCAAAGAAACTACTTTGCCTACACAAGATGACTTGCCTAGCCCCTAGGGGCAAATTTTTTGCAGAAATCCACATAAGTTCTTTTCTTGTGAAGTCAGTTCTTCTAAAAATACATATTTTCAATAAAAATTACAAATGCTCAAAGCACCCAGACAAGAGTGACCTCTGGTTGCCAGGCCACAAACGAGGATTTCCAACCTGTCAATGTTTGTATATTCAAATAATCATTTTGCTCCTCCATCCGTGGTCTCTATATACAAAGATAAGCACTCAGACCTAAATTAAGGTTGAATCTTAATTTTAATCTAGAGCGGTGTAAATTTTAAAATGCCGTTAAAATAACAAGTAAATAATAATAATAATAAGGACAGAAGACACTTAAGAGTAAGAAGGCCTATTAGGGGGCAATGAAGAAAAACAAGCATTGAATGGAGAAATATACCAGGTCTCAGCAGCATCCCAGGCACAGTCAATCATTTTCTGGGCTGATTCTTTCCATAAGCAGGACAGTGTGCAAGGAAAGGCTCCAGTTCAACATTGATATTTTTACTGTAGCAGTGGCCAGTGGACCCTGCTTGCACTGCATTTATAGACCTTTCAAATTCACAAGGTCACCTCCTGAATATGTCCATCGTGAGGTTTCTGTGTGATCATCTATTCAATAAATACACAAGAGGTAGCCCAAACTCCAGCTCAGGATACCCTACGTAGGATGTATACTTTAGCTACAACCTGATAATAGCTGCATTAGAGGCCAGAGAGAGGGAATCGGTCAGCCACCCCTTCCTGATGCAATTATTAGGACACAACTCAAAAGTAGCCTTGCAAAATGGCAAAGGGTTCAATCAATCTCTTTTGTATTCCCCCTGAGTCATCAGCAACTATAACTCTGAAACCAATTAGAGGACTCTTTATGATCTAGCACTGCAAGCCTTCTTCTCAGTGATGAAGCTAGTCCTAAAGTTTCCTTATGGTTTGCGGGAATCAGGAAGTGTAGCTCAGAGACTAGAATGCCTCATGTTATGCTTGAGAAAATTTGTATGAACTGATGTGGACAGAGTCAAGTAAGCAGAACTAGGAGAACAATTTATATGGCGACACAATAATATAATGGACTACAACGCTGAAAGGCTTCTGTACTCTGATCAATGCAATGACGAATCGTGATTTCAGAGGACTGACAGTAAACAATGCCTCCTGCTTCTTTGCAGAGAGGTAGTGAACAATAGGTACTGAATGAGGCATATATTTTTTTTACATGGTCAATGACTTGATTTATTTTGTTTTACTGTACTTACCTGTTTCAAGGGAGGGTTCTCCTTGGGGGGTGGGAGGGAAGGCATGACTTTTGGGAAGTGATAGTGATTTGATAAAAGAAAAGAAGTTCAATAAATCATTTACGAAAAAGAGGTAATATTCTCCATCTTTGCAAATATCTAACCAGAAGTTGGAAGCTTTCGACAAGATTCATGTGTGAAGTAGTGGTAAGACTAGATGACCTCTAAAATCTAATCCAACATGGAAATTTCAGGTGGAGCGTTCCAAGTTCCTTAGTTCAATGTTTACATTACTTGAATAGGTATTGAGCTTCTTTTGGTGACTACCCTTAAAGTAACCACATTCAACTGGATGTATAAGTTCTAATTTGTTAATAAATCATTCAGCCATATTACATATATTTCGTGTGATCTTATATATTCTGTCATAATTATTTATCTTTTTAATCTATCTCTGGAACACTACAGGCCTTCCTGACTCCAAATAAACTGGTATAGTAATTCTCACAAGGAGAAAAAAAACCCAGAGAAGTGTACTGGGGATACATTTTGGCCAAATTATGTCATGCAGTTGGAAAAGCATTGCATTGCACCAATACATATATTGTGCAGATGCTATAGATGGATAATAAGCTGACCCCAGAATTTAATAGAAAGATGTAAGGGTAAATTGCATCTGGGAAACTGCATAGTGATACCAAGCTGCCTGCTAGCACAAAACTCCATCTCTTTTTTCACCAATATTCTTCAAGTATAGTTGTATGACTATGAATCATGGTATACTATAATCTCAAAAGAATAAAAATATGTATTGTAGATGTTAGCTGAATGCTGCATACTGCCAGTGAAGATTGGCATAAACTGCAATAGCATAAAAACATCATTAAGGACACAGATAATCAGAAAAGGGAGTAGATAGGTCATTTAGCAAGAATGAGGGGGAAAAGATGCCATTTCAGTAAATGCCTTTGCTCTAGGCTAATTTGGCCAAGTGGATGCCCATTAAAGGTTAACCCATATGGAGGGCAGGGGTTCTTGAAACATAGTTTTAGAAGTATGGGTGCATAGATAACCTTGAACTAGAGTAGCCAATCCCCAGGTAATCCAACTTTCAATTGCAAGTTAGGTAGTACCCTAGAATGAAGGTGGGGGGACTACACTGTGGCTTATAGCCTGTCTGATGCAATGGATCTGTGAAATAGTTAAAGGAACAGAGGAAGGTCTTGAGTACATTAAGTAAATCTTCTAAGGTAAATATATTGAAAGATTTGGCTAAGAATCACACAGAATGGAAGGTGTGGCTGAGTTTCAGTCTGCACCAGTGGGGAATCTCAAAGCAGTGAGATCATGGAGTCATTGAAATTATTTAGAGTCCCTGTGAAGTTATTAGCAATGCGCCAGGTTGAGCTTATTTGACATCTCTTCTGTCAGGCTACTCTGTGATGATACTTTTGCATCTCTGGACACCAATAAGTTTGTGAGCATCCTTTAAAGGCTGAACAATAATACCTAAACCATGATGATTTTTCCCAGATTCTCATTTTTAGATGACATTAACTACCTAAGCACCATTGGTAAACTGAGCTACAAAAATTGTGCTTTTAGAATAAATTGTTGCATTTTTCTTACCAGCATTAAGGAAAGAAGCAAAGAATTCAATATCCCTGAGAATAGGGCCAGAATGTCCACAGACTGCAAACTTCAAAGCCTGTGGTCCTGAACAGTCATTTTCTTTGAACGAATTATTCTCATAGCTATCAGGTCTTCAAGCTGAAGATAACACTAAAGTTGCAACCAAAGAAATGAACAAAATAACAGGGTTTCCCCAGACATTTTGGATAATATAACAAAAACAACTATTTTAAACGAAACAAAAAAGACGCCCCTTTTCAAAACAACTTATTGGGGTTTAATATTTTGTTTGCTGGTATAACCAGACTGAGAAAGAAAATAGCTTTTCTTCAGATAAGCACTATATGGTTTGCTTCAAGTATTGTGGAATTCAGATAGAATTCCTTGGCTATTTTCCCTTCCTCTCCTTTGTTTGCTATAACAACTTCTGTCCAGTTTCTTTATATTATCTGGCCACAGCAAAGCAAATCTAGAGGGAATTGTAATGGAGAATATCAACAAATCCCCCTGAACCTATTGGCAGAGTACAGAGATTGTTTGCTTTGGGGGAGATTTTAATTCCTTCCTATGATGGTTATATATCTCTCCAATAATCCCTTCACTCTTTTATTCACCCTCTTTATCTTCAATTTATGCAAATGGCCTTAAATAAATAGATTTTGAGCTCAAGGTGCTTTTTCAGCAGAGTGAGCCCCAGCAATATATCAGATGCTTCAAGCAGGATGATTGTGGAAAAGATAACAATGACACTAACTTCCCACTTTTCAAGCTCTTTATATACACCATTCAAAAGCTATTTTTTCCCAACCCAGAACCTCTATTTGGACTAAAACGGCTCATTTATTTAACACAGCACAATAATGTTAGATGTTGAAGAAGAGGGAGGGAAATGCAATGTGCTTTTAGATATCACAAGGAAAATTTAGGTAGAGAAAATTTTCCTTCTTCTATGTAGCTATGAAGGTTTATGTTTCTATGGTTATTGATGTCTTTTTCTATGCTGTGGTTTAGAAGAAGGAGAAATAAAAGTCTCTTCCTTTGCCCATTGCCTCTGACTAGATATTTACAAATATGCAAAATTTTAAAGGTAAATATAATTCTTTATGTAACACCAGTTTTCAATTGTTTCTCCACCAGGGATTATAGGTAGTTTCTGTATCTTTAGGAGGCAACAAAATCATGAAAGTTGTAGTTTAACTGTCAGTCTATGAGATGTCTTTGAGGAGACAGAGTTTTGGAGAGACTGTTCATGGCAAGGGATGAAGAGAAGATGAGAAAAATGATTAAGATACCATTGAAATTTGGTTCTCAGAAAATGTTATGTAGAAAATGGAAAGTAGTTGACAAGTAAATGGTTTGAAAGTAGAGAGTAAAGTGAGGCATGGTCACTGGGACTTTCCTGAAACAGTGGTCCAGAAGAGACTTTACCAAGTATAACAGCAGGAAGCCTTGGCAGAAGTTTCTCCAGAGTGAAAAGGAGGATCTAGCCAGGGAGTAAGGAGCAAAGTGTTGTCAAAATCACAGAAGATCCTTTGAAAAATGTAAACCTTATTTGACAACCCCCTGATTACTAATATAAATTGAGGCATAAGCAAAGTGAAAAATGCTCATTAAAAATGAGGAGCTGGTGCAGTGGATAAAGCACCAGCCCTGGATTCAGGAGTACCTGAGTTCATATCTGGCCTCAGACACTTGACACTTACTAGCTGTGTGACCCTGGACAAATCACTTAACTCCCACTGCCCCGCAAAAACAAAACAAAACAAAACAACAACTTTAGGGGCAGCTAGGTGGCACAGTGGATAGAGCACCGGCCCTAGAGTCAGGAGTACCTGAGTTCAAATCCGGCCTCAGACACTTGACACTTACTAGCTGTGTGACCCTGGGCAAGTCATTTAACCCCAAGTACCTCACCAAAAAAAAAAAGTTTGCTTTTGTTGTGGATGATGCCCAGTACCAGAGATCTAATTGAGGAGGGATTGCCTATGGATATGATCAGGCTGCAACACATTAGCAATCTCACTTGCAGATTAAATTGGCACACTTCCCACAAAACGAGGTTTGGCTGTGGATTTATATGGATTATGTTCAATCTTGGGGTTGTCTGAACACTGAAGAGAGGGAATTATAATAGTCTCACACTCTCTGTGATCACTTTGGAGTCCTGGAGAAAATCTGTTAAATAAATTTTAGGTGTGACTTGTGTATAATATCTCCCCAAAAGGCAATAGTGAACTCTTCCCTCCTTTCCATCTGCAAGCATGTCAGAACTTTTCAAATTCAGCATGTAGGGGGGAGAATAATAGGGAAAAATTCCTCCCTTCTATCTTTTGCAGCTAAGATGCTCAAACATGGCAGCGATAGTATGTGTTTGCCTAGGTAAGTCTGAGATTGGATTTTAATTCCCTAGCTGCCTTTTCTGCTCTGTGTTTAATTTCCTGAGCATGGATGTCTGGACAGCTATTCTGAGGTGGCTATTTCCAAGCTTGGAAGCAGCCCCCTAAGTTTAAGAAGTCCTGAGTCTGGGGGCTAGTTGCACAACAGAAGAGATCTCTACAACTCCTCAGAGAATAAGATGATCACTGCTAGGAGCATATTACACCTTAAAGGACTAAGAATTCCCAGGCTAGAACATGGCAGGCCAGGAGACCCAGATTTGTGAATTGATCAGACAAACACAGTTCAGAGGTGAAAGTGAGATGGCTGTTCAGATCCACAAAATGTGTTATGTTTTAAATTTCAACTTCCTAGAAGAATATAATATGGTAATAGTGGGATGCATTGATGTTTTACGTATGTGTTAATGTATACTTATGAGGGTTTTTTTTTGTTGTTTGTTTTTCAAGCATTTCTTTTGTGGTAAAGGAAGTTTAATAACTGACCTATACTTGATATGTGAGGAGAGAGGAAGATAAAATCTCTTCCAGAAAAGTTATTCAATTTACAAAGTAGTAAACATTAAGTAGGAGACATCTATTAATTTCCTCCTCCATAGAAGTCAGTCAGTAAGGATTTATTAAGAACTTACTATTTGTGAGGAACAATGCTCAGAGCTGAAGATAGAAAGAAAAGAAAAACAGTGTACCTAC
Source organism: Dromiciops gliroides (assembly GCF_019393635.1). Classification (NCBI taxonomy): domain Eukaryota; kingdom Metazoa; phylum Chordata; class Mammalia; order Microbiotheria; family Microbiotheriidae; genus Dromiciops; species Dromiciops gliroides. The sequence continues at coordinate 175,767,715 of NC_057865.1, forward strand.
CTGTGAAAAGCTCAAATTCTAAGGGGAAGGGAATAAGAATTTATTAGGCACATACTATGTGCCAGGCACTGTGTTGTAGGGAGAGATAACATGCAAGCAACTACATACATACAAGATATACACAGTATAAATGGGAAGTAATGTCAGTGGGTAGGCATTGGTTGGGGGAGAGATAGTAGGATTTGAACTGAGTTTTGTAGGAAATGCTTAAGCACATATTGTCAAGTACATAAAAATCTCTCAGATGATGTGTGAAATTCCTAAACAGATTTTACTTTCACCTCAGTCTGCACTGTCTTAACAACAACTCAAGGTCCAGGTCTTCTGGCCAGCCAGGTCATGGCTTGGGCATTCAGGTCCCAGGATGATCACACTGGTCTTTGTCTTCTCCTCTGAGGAGCACCTTAATTGTAAGAAGCACTTCTTGCTGCCAGTCGGCATCCAAGAACTTGGAACCTCTAGAAACATCCATTATTCCAGATTGCCATTTGGTAACCCATGCTCAGGGAAAGTAACACAAAACAAAAGAATCATCCAGGGATTTGAAGTCCGATATCAGTCTCACCTAGGCAAGTACATATTCTCACTGCTATTTGAATGTAGCTACTATATTTGGGTAGCTGCCATAAGCTACTGCTGGAGAGGAGGAGAGGAGAGAAATTCATTCCTCAAGATCAGGAAGTCCAAGCAACAACTGGCAGATCCCCAGCAACTAATTCAAAAGAGGGGCAGAGTGAGAAAGTTCAAGACTTTGGACTCTTTTAAAAGTCTACCAACTGGATAAGTCAACAATCTTCTTTTGTATAACCTGCATCATGGGAACCAAAGAACAAATCAGAAACCTCTGGATGGACATGCCCTTTAATAAGGGGCCAAAGCATGTGTGCAAAGTACAAATGTCCAGCTGCATGGAAAGTGCTTCAATCCAAACTACACTAATGAGGAATTTCAAAGGAAAAAGAGCATAAAGGATGTAAGGCAGCTAGGTGGCACAGTGGATAGAGCACTGGGTCTGGAGTCTGAAAGATCTGAGTTCAAAACTGCCCTCAGATACTAACTAGCTATGTGACTTAACTTCTGTCTCAGTTTCCCTAATTGTAAAATGGGGATTATAATAGTGCCTACTTCACACACTTATTTTGAGAATCAAATGAGAAAATATTTGTAAAGTCCTTGGCACAGCACCTAATACATAGAAGGCACCTAAAAATGTTTATTCTTTTCTCCCCCAGCCCCACATCAGAGACATATATGATGGAGGGGGGAGTGAGGGTTAAGTCAGTGATCTAGTTAAAAAAAATAACCAATGGAGAGTAGTGTTCATGATATTATTATCAATTCAAAAGCAAGAAATCTAGAGGAAGGCTTCCAACACAGGTAGACCTTTTTGACATATTTATGAGAGGGCTTGGACAAGAGTTGCACAAGTTGGATGAGCATAGATGAGTTGTGATTGCTGTCACAGGAGGAAGTATCCAAATCACTAAGATCACAGGTACATCAAAGTATCAAAGTCCCATTAACTTAGGCCAGGTGTCTAGCAAATGTGCATCACTGGTTCTTTGTTTTTGTTTTTGTTTTTTTGGGTGGGGCAATGAGGGTTAAGTGACTTGCCCAGGGTCACACAGCTAGTGTCAAGTGTCTGAGGCCAGATTTGAACTCAGGTCCTCCTGAATCCAGGGCCAGTGCTTTATCCACTGTGTCACCTAGCTGCCCTGCATCACTGGTTCTTGAGAAGTCACTGAGAAAGAACACTGGAAAATAATAATTGATATTTATATAGCATTGAAAGGTTTTCAAATTACATACATGCATTATCAAATACAGTATTTCATTTGATCCTTACAACAACCACCCCATGAGGTGCTATTGTTCTCATTTTAGAGATGAGGAACCTGGGGGTGAGAGATATTAATTTGCTTATGGTCACATAACTACTAAACATTAGAAAGAGGACTGAAACCCAATTCTATACTTATTCCAAGTCTATCATTCCTTCTATTATGCCACATTATGTTTCCACTGAAGGTTTGGTACAACCATTCCATTATATCATTCTAGAAAAAAAAAAGCTTACAGTTCATGTTGTATTGATAATAGTTCAGTAGCACCATAGTTTCACAGAATTTAGAAAGTGAAGGGACCTCAGGGTCTCTAACTTCCAAATTCTTGGATTTGAGGAAAACTAGCTTCTCAGGGTAAGAGAAATGATCATTTATCTCTTATATTAATAATCAATTATTGAAGTAGGACCAGAATTTTTTTTAGAAACCTGTAAATCATTTAGTCTCTGAAGGACATTGTTGATGAAAAAAAGCCTTTCATCCTGGATAGAAGGCCCCACCCAACCACAGAACCTCACAAAGAATTTAATCTAAGGAGAATTCCAGCCCATTGTGTTCTACTCAGGCAAGCTAGAGTTGATTGCTATACTCAGAGATATCCATTCTTCCAACAAAATATACGCATCAAGTTAGTTCCATGAAGGGTCATTTGTAGACCTATCCTAATGAGGAGCTGGGGTATGTGACTTGCCCAGAGTTACACAGCTAGTAATTCATGGCAAGGTAATTAGCTACTCAATGAAATGAAAACTCTACATAATGAAATATTTGCTTGCTAATTATTGTTAAGTTCATAATAAAAAAGATTTTTTTAAATCCAAGAATTGATGAAAATCAGAAGAGAACCACATAGTAAATATATTAAATCCAAAAAGATCTAAAAATAATTAAACAAGAGATGGCCTAAAATTTACCACATAATTGACACATCATGACACTAATATCTTGAATTGACTATTTGGATGCAAACTAGGCAATATTAAGAGATAATTATGGACATTCTGTTATACTTATTATATACATTGAGAGTATATGAATCCTAAGAATATGTGCATCTGATGGTTATATGGCAAGGCTGGTAAAAGAAAACTTCACCATTTTGAGTGAAGAAATAGTTTTTTTTTTTAATTGGAAGATTTTCAAACTACAAATATGACAAATTTAACAAAAATGTAAACAAAAGGTAATTACAGAGGTAAGTAAAAATTGAGTATAAAATAGATAATATAGAAAGAATTCAGTAAGAAAAGCAAAGAGTATACTTTTGCCCATTGTCCGTAGAACTTTTTAAAATTGGTCTAATGTGAGTGCTCAGGCCTGCCCCAAGAATATAATTTCTTCTATCTTTCACCTGTTTGACAAAATGTGAAACAACTAGAGGAGATCTAATGTCCTACAACTGTCCTACACCATTGGCCTTGGCCCTTAAAGGGGAGTTACACGTGAATGATGATGACATTCATCTAGAGCTTTAAAGTTTTTAAAGCACATCTGAGGGCTGTAAAGAGAGGCCGGCAAGACCTAATGTAAGGAAACTATACATAGCCATAGATTCAGTTCTCTAGGGAGAGGAATGAGCAAACAGTCTCTGCAAGGAATCACCTGGGTTAGGAATGGCATTGTAAAGAGACAGAAGCTGAGTGATGAGGCCCTTTTTGTCTAAGGTAAAAGACTAGAGGAATGTGAAACTGTATAGCAGTGGGGTTTGACAGAAGGGTTCCTAGACCAAACAAATGAATTTCTGGGTCAAGCAAAGGACCCAATTCAAGACAGGAACTACAGAAACTGTAACCAAAGAGCAACATGGCCCAGAACTATGAGTAAAAGCAACGAACTTGGCCTTTGCCCTTTATTTGTACTCTGAGTCACGGAGAAAGTGGAATTCACTACAGAGATGATTTCTTCCCAGCGGTGCTGACTTCCATCCTGTTCTGTATGTGTGTTTGGTGGGGAAGAGGTTAGGTAGGACTATTTCCTACCCACCCACACACCAGTAGGGAAGTATCATATCTGAATGACTGTAAAAGTTCCTTGGAAAAGGCAGAGATCCATAGAAAAAGCAGGGGATAGATTTTAAAAATTATTTACTTATGTTATATATTTACTAATATATAAATATGTTTTATATATTATATGTTAATTTATTTTATATTTATATTAAAATATATAGTGTCAAAAACAAATCATTTGCATTTTCTGTCAAATGACAGAAATACTGTCATAGGATCCCATATTTAGAGCTAGAAAGGGATGTTTCAAATCATGTAGTACAAACCTTTCATTTTACAGATGATGAAATTAAGGATCATAGAGATTAAATGATTCTTCTATAGCTGAAATTCAAACCCAAGTCTTCTGTACCCAAAACTAGGTGTCTTTCCCATAGTTGATGCCTTGTTACCTTGAGTGCTTGAATGGGAGCTAAAGGTACTTAAAGAGGTATTAAAAAATATTTGAGGGAAACTCTCCCAGTAAGGTCAAGGACATAGAGAAATAACTATTATGAAGTTTCTAAGCCTGAATCCATTTTGTATGAGCACCAGAGCTATTTTTCCATGGTGATCTGTGCCGCAATAAAAATCTAGACAAATATGAAAAAGAAAGCACATCTATACATTAAATTTATGAACAAAGATGCAATAAAACTATTAACAAATAATGATTCCATTAAAAAAAGGTAGTTTGTGGGGTAGGCAGGGGGAAGACTTATTAAATGGAATGATCAGGTAGAAGAAGGAGCTAGCAACAATAACAAGTTACATCAAAGATAATGACAATACAGAAACCCTACTTCAAAATCTATGGAATGTTGCTAAAACAGTTCTCAGAGGCAAATGAATAACACAATGCCTTTATCAATAAGAGAAAAAATATTCAATGTGTCTGCACTTTAAAAAACTTAGAAAAGGAACAAATTAAGCAATCAAAGGAAAAGAGAAAAAGCAAAATAATCAAGAATTATACAATTCTAGATAATTAAATAATTTAAAAGATAAGCTCAATAATTGTTTAAAGTACTGAAAAAAATTTATTTTAATAATCTAATTTTTAAAGGGAAAGAACGAATCAAAATCAAAAGAAAGAAGTGATCATTAGGGGAAAAGAAATCTAGAAAATTATCAGAGATTAGCATATATAGGTTTATGCTAATAAATTTGATGATCTAAAGGAAATGGGTGATTATCAACAGAAGAACAAAATAATAGAACTAACAAAACAAGAAGAGAAGCTAAATAGGCCAGTCTGAGGAAGAGAAATCAGGAAAGAGCTAGGTAGCAAGAAGGAAGACATTAGGTCCAGGTGGATTCTCAAGCAATTTCTACCTAACTCTTTTGTTGTTGCTAAATTAGGGATTTACCAGTTACAAGATTTGGATTGTTTTCGGTACCTTCAACTGAAAGTTCTGTCTATCCTAAGCAGCATTTTGATCTTATTGCTCTTATTATTTAAAATATATATTTAATAATTTATTTTTCCTCAATTACAGGTAAAAATTTTTAATATTCATTTTTGAAATCCATTTAAAATTCATTATTTTCAAATGTTATTTTAAATTTCTGAAATAGCACAAGCATTTCCATAGCATAGTAATTAAAAAAAGATTGCTCATGAAACTACAAATCTATAATGTACAACTTGCTACTCCTTTTAAATATATAATTATGATGTAACTTTCATTTTTTTCCCTTTTTTCTTTCTTTCTCTCCACTCTAGCTACCATTAAGCAAGCACAAATATGTATGTAATATGTAAAATCACTCTATACATACTTCTATTTATAATTTCTCTGGATGCAGATAGCGTCTTTCTTTATAGGTCTTTTGTATTTAATTTGGGTATTTATAATAGTTAATATGACAGGCACTTACACTTGTTTTAAAAACAATATTGCTGTTACTGTATACAATATTCTCTTGGTTCTATTCATTTCACTCTTCATTATTTCATGCAAGTCCGTCCATGTTTTTTTTTTTTACAATCAATGAGCTTATCATTTCTTATAGTAGAGTAGTATTCCATCACAATAACATACCACAATTTGTTCATCCATTCCCCAATTGATCAGTACCCTCATAATTTCCATTTCTTTACCACAATAAAGAGAGCTGCTATAAATATTTTATATCATTATTTTTTTAAATTTTGAGTTCAAAATTCTCTTTCCCTCTCTCCTTATTCCTCTCATTGAGAAGGCAAGCAATTTGATATCAGTTATACATATGCGGCCATTCAAAACATATTGCCATATTAGTCATGTTGTGAAATAAAAAAAAAACACAAAAAATCAAGAAAGATAAGGAAATTTTAAAAAATGCATCCTTTGATCTACTACTCACACTCTATCAGTTCATTCTCTGGAGATGGATTGCATTTTTAAAAATCATAAGTCTATAAGAATTATTGTAGATCATTGCTGAGAACAGCTAATTCCTTCACAATTGGTTATTATGCAATATTTCTGTTACTTTTTACAATGTTTTCCTGATTCTGCTGCTTTCACTTTATATCAGTTCATATAAGTCTTTCCAAGTTTTTCTAAAAGCATCCTGCTCATCATTTCTTATAGTACAATAGTATTCCATTACAATCATATGCCACAATTTGTTTAGCCATTCCCCAATTAATAATTTCTTATTCTCATAATTTCTCCATAATTTCTAATTCTTTGCCACCACAAAAAACAACTATAAATAAATCATCTATATTATAATATAGTAATATATAGATAATATATAACATAATTAACAAGTTATTGTTAATTACATTACAACATATTAATATACTTTGTTATATTAATAATTTGTGTATTATGTAAATTTACACAAGATTTTTATCAAATATATTTGTGTTATATAAGTTATGCATAGTAATAAATATATAAATAATATTTTTAAGATATTATATTCTTGTACGTATAGGTCCTTTTCCTTTAAAAAAAAATCTCTTTAGGATACAGATCTAGTTGTGGTATTACTGAGTCAAAGTGTATGCATGGTTTTATAGTCCTTTGAGCCTGTTTCCAAACTGCTCTACAGAATGGTTGAATCAGTTCACAACTCCATCTACAATCTACTAGTTTCCTAATTTCCCCACATCTCCATCATTTGTCATTTTCCTTCTCTGTCATATTAGCCAATCTGATAGGGTGGGATGGTACCTCAGAGTTGTTTTAATCTGTATTCTCCAATCAGTAGTGATTTAGAGCATTTCTTCATATGACTATAGCTTGATTTCTTCATCTGAAAACTGCCTATTCATATCCTTTTGACCATTTATCAACTGGGAAATGTCTCTTATTTTTATAATTTTGATTCAGTTTTCAACATAATTGATAAATTATGCCTTTACCAGAGAAACTTGTTATAAAATTTTTCAGTTGTGATTAATAATTGTGTATTTCCCTCCATCCTATTTGTCTTCCTGTTTTTCCAACTCTCTCTCTCCTTTCACCCTGTCAATCATCAAAAGTGTTTTGCTTCTGACTACTGCCTCCACCAATCTGCACTCCCATCTATTAGTTCCCACATCTTACTCCCTTCCCCTTCTAATTTCCTTTAAGGTAAGATAGATTTCTATACCCAATTGAGTGTGTTTGTTATTCCCTCTTTGCACTAATTCCAAAGAGAGAAAGGTTCAAATTCTTTCCTACTCCATTTCCCCCATATTTCCATCAACTGTAAATGCTCCTTTGTACCTCTTTTATGTGAGATAATTTATCCCATTCTACCTCCTCCTTTCCCCTTCTCCCAGTTCATGATTCTTTCCCATCCTTTAATTTTATTTTTAAAGATATCATCCCATTATATTCAACTCACACCTGTGCCCTCTTTCTATATATAGTCCTTCTTACTGCCCTAATAATGAGAAAGTTCTTAGGAGTTGCAATTATCATCCTCATAAAAACAATCTGACCTTATTGAATCCCTTATGATTTCTCTTTTGTGTTTACCTTTTTAATACTTCTATTTAGTCTTGTGTTTGAAAGACAGATTTTCTATTTAACTCTGGTCTTTTCATCAGGAATGCATAAAAGACTTCTACTTCATTGAATACCCATTCCCCCCCCCCAAAGATTATACTCATTTTTGATGGCTACCCATCAAAATCCATTACAACTGATTGTAATTCTAGCTCTTTTGCCTTATAGAATATCATATTCCTAGCCCTCTTATCCCTTAATGTGGAAGCTGTTAAATCTTTTGTTATCCTGAGAGTGGATTCATGATATTTGAATTGCTTCTTTCTGGCTGGTTGCAATACTTTCTCCTTGGGAGAAAATTCCTAGGAGCTCTGGAAATTAGCTGGGAGTTTGAATTTTGAGATTTCTTTCTGGAGGTGAACAATGGATTCTTTCAATTTCTATTTTACCCTTTGGATCTAGAATATCAGGGCAGTTTTCTTTGATAATTTATCGAAAGATGAAGCCTATCCTCTTTTTATCATTAATTTTAGGTAGTTCAATTATTTTTAAATTATCTCCTCTCAATCTATTTTCCAGATCAGTTATTTTCCCAGTGAGATGTTTCAAATTTTTTTCTATCTTTTCATTCTTTTTAACTTTTTCCTTGATATCACATGGAGTCATTATCTTCCATTTGCCTGGTTCTAATTTTTTTGTTTTTTTGTTTTTTAGTGAGGCAGTTGGGGTTAAGTGGCTTGCCCAGGGTCACACAGCTAGTAAGTGTTAAGTGTCTGAGGCCAGATTTGAACTCAGGTACTCCTGACTCCAGGGCTAGTGATCTATCCACTGCACCATCTAGCTGCCCTGCCTGGTTCTAATTTTTAATGAATTATTTTTTTCAGTGAGCTTTTGTACCTCCTTTTCCATTTGGCCAATTCTAACATTTAAAGAGTTCTTTTCTTTAGTGAATTTTTGTATGGTTTTTCCATTTGGCCGTTTCTGCTTTTTAAGGAATTCTCCTCAGTGAATTTTTCTGCCTCTTTTACCATTGATCTACTCTGTCTTTTAAAATTTTTTTCCTTTCGCATTTTGTGTGCCTTTTTTGCCAAGATATTGATTTTTTCATTATTTTCTTATATCATTCTCATTTATTTTCCCAATTTTCCCTCTGTCTATCTTATTTGATTTTTTAAATCCTTTGTGAGCTCGTTCAAAAATTCTTTTGGGGCCTGAGACCGGTTCACATTTGTATTTGAAGCTTTGAATATTGCAGTTTCGATTTTGTTGCCTTCTAATTTTGTATTTTGATCTTCCCTTTCACCACAGAAACTTTCTACAGTTAGGATCTTTTTCTGCTATTTGCTCATCTTGCAGCCTATTTCTTGACTTATTTAACTCCATCCTAAAGTGGGTCTCCATTTCCAGAGTGGAAAGGAGCTTCAAGTATTTTGTGTAATTGCTTTCAGAGCTAATTCTGGTTGTCTAAGTTTTTACTTCTTCCAAAGTAGTATGATCTAAGGAGATGTGTGTTTACTGCTTTCCTATCCTGTGCTCTGGCCCATGAGTGACAACAAGCACTCTTTTCTGCCCTGGAACTGTGACTAGGGTCCCCACTCCTATACAAAGTAAGGAAAAGCAAAACCAGCAAAACCAAAACTACTTAGAGCTAGCAGAATTTCAGAGAAACTTGGCAGAGGATGAAACAAAGCATTTTTGATTATTTGTTGCCCATCAATTAATTCGGTTTCACCTCATTAAATGCTAATGGTTCCATAAAAGATTGTGCTTTCTGCTTTGTATGTTTCTTCAATTATTCAGTTTTGTTTCTGGTATTTAGAATTACAATACATTTTTACATCCATAAATATTTACCCTGTGATAACATGAAGAGACAGGAGAGGTGGTTGTTTGGATGTTCAGAAAATTAATTCAAAGTGGAATTTTGGCCTTCAAACTATGCATGGCATTTTTCATGACTCCTACCTAGTAGGAGGTGTTGATTTAGTTGCACATTATCTTTCAAGTTATGAAAATGTAGGTTTATTTCCTGGATGACAAACACTTGGACATTTGCTTTCTGTGATGGGGATATTTTGGTTTTGTTTTTTGTTGTTTTTAACTAGATCTCTTCCTTACTAATTATTACTGTAAAAAAACCCCTTTATATTTCATTGAGAAATCATAGTTATTACATATTTTATATTGCTATTTAGTCATTTGAGAGGCAGTATGACATAACGAGGGGCAGGTAGGTTGCAGAGTGGATAAAGTAAAAACCCTGGAGTCAGGAGGACCTGAGTTCAAATCTGACCTCAGATATTTACTAGCTGTATGATGACCCTGCACAAGTCACTTAACCCTGTTTGCCTTAGTTTCTCATCTATAAAATGAACTGGAGAAGGAAATGGCAAACCATTACAGTATCTCTGCCAAGAAAACCCCTAATGGGGTCAATTCTTACACACACACACACACACACACACACACACACACACACACACACATGTTATACATATTTGTAATGGGATGGAGCATGTGCAAGATTGCTGCCATGTCTGCTTCTAATTGACCATGTGGTATGGCCTAGAACTCAAGGACTCTAGCACTTTGGTAATAATAAAGTAACACCCTTACTTGCCACTAATCCAGTGGATCTTTAAAAGGGAGTGATATGGTTTCAGCCAGAAGCATCAGATCATGTCAGGACTAATCTTGTCTCTTCCATAAGTGGTGGAAGAGAGGCAGCATTATTTCCCCCACCAAGCAGCATGATTACTCTGGGTCACATGGAAGCTAGAGCTGGAACTCAGTTAGTCAAAATAAGGGACTACTGACTGTCTCTTCTTTGCCAGATCATAGGTGATAGAGCAGTGATCCTGAGATAGACATATTCAGGTTTGGAGGCAATCTCTTGAGTTCAAGAAGTTGGAGGTCCTAGAACTCTTTGTTTTAGTTTGCTGATGGCAAGAGGAGTTTCCACATCAGAGAAAACAACCATCAAGAGAATAAACCCAAGCCCTGGTCTGTCTCACCAAAATAAACCTACCTTGAGGAAACTGTTTAGACAACATAGAGCCAAAGTGAAATGTAAAAATTCTTATTCAGCAGTTCCACCATATGCTTTATGTATTGGAAAGTTTTAAGTTTCAATCTCCTGGAATAATATGACAATAGATGTAATTTATTAGTTACTTTATTCTGCTCTGTCTGTCTGTCAGTGTGTACTTGTGTTTTGTGTTTAAGAAATTGATACCTGTTCCATATTTGATAAATGTTATATGTTGAGCACCTTTCTGTTCTCTGTCTTGGGAAGGCCTTGAGCATGAGCCAAACCTGAATTTTAAGTAATTTTTTGTTCATGGGTTGAATAATAGAGTCCAACCTGTCTTCTAGATGGGCAGGCTCCTCTACGACTAAGCCATTCACTGTGTGTGCAGGTCCAGAGTAAAGGGGCCTTTAATCAGAGAGGAAGAAGGCATAGTGTTTCAGTCCTCCTAAACCCTATTCTTAGAGATATATGTTCATGTTTGCCTTTCTTTGTTAGCCTATAAGCTACCCAAGGGCAGGTAAGTTGTTGCATTTGTCTTTGCATCCCTAGCACCTCTCACAGAAGTTTTTCAAATTCTTTTTTTTTTTTTTGGTTGATACTAGCTGTGTGACCCTGGTGAAATTACTTAACATTTCAGCATACAAAACAGGACTGTAAGTTGTGGAACAGTCACTAATATGTTATAGTAAAGGAAATATCCTCACTGGGAGCTCTCCATCCCTAAGCAATTGTAAATCTAGTCCCATCCTCCCCCCACCACATACACACACAAATTAAGCTCTTAACAAAAACTATGTCATTTTTAAAAGAATAGTTTTCTCATTTTTATTTGAATAAATGTAACACACCAAACTTGAAAACACTTCCATGAAGCTTGACCACATTTACACATGACCTATATTAAAATATAACCCACAATCAACAAAATAAAATGAAACACAACTAGTTAGTAGAAAAAGTACATTTTGAATGATTATATGTTTATTCCCAAAATTCTTTAAAACATAAAAAGATGAAGACACAGCAACCAGGAGAAAATATATCAATGCCATAAGAATAACTTAGAAATGTTATGCACTTTGGAAAGGAAAGCATTCTCATGTTAATGAAAAGAAGAAGTCTTCACTAACTTCATCTTTTATCTGTTCATTATTATGATATCAGAGATGCTCAGTGAAAATGCATCAAGAAAATAAATGTTAATACAACAAAGGAACGACTTCTAGATTCTTTCCAGACCAAACTCTCTTCTTAGTCTTTTTCACTTCCTTGGAATATATGATAATGCTTTTCATGCCATGAAACTTTAATTTGGCCAGCTGTGGACTCATTAACTGGATCTGAGGAGAGACACTTTTACCACCCAGATCTAATCCTCTAGTTTCTTCAGATCTCCAGTGATCATAATGCCTTTACACTTCAGTTGGTTTTCATGAAGTATTTTTGAATTATTGGTGTGATTTTACTTTTACTTCCAGTTTCTCCTCACTATCCTCTGCCATGATCTGGACAAGAGGTCTAAAGATAAGAGTTGTAACTGTACATGGTTGGGGTGTATTCTTGGGAGGAATAGTGATTTTACTTGGAAGGAAGGAAATTTGGACTTTTGTTTTAAAGACATATTTTACTCCTTACTTAAAACTTCTCATTGATTTCACTGCATCTTGATTGAGGAATAAAGTGACACCTTTGAATCTAAGACTCCTCCTTCTTTCTCCATCCCTATGAGTCACTCTACCATCATTGACCTCAAGGCAGTTTCTATTACTGGGACTGGGGTTGGGATGGGAGAGGGAAAGCAGGAAAAAAAGGCATATCCAACGAATGCTCAAAAGGTCTTTATAAGATTGACTCTCACATTAAGCCATTGAATAAATAGTTCTCAAAAATACCAAAAACAGTTGAATAGTATAACATGGCAACTAAGAGAAAAGGACACTATGTATTAGAACTCAGATGGAGTACAGTAATAGAAACTGGAATAAACAATGGTTCTGACATCCCTCCTTCTGAATAACTGTGATAACGAGTGGAAAAGGAATACACAAACTGAGGTAGGTGATCAGGAAGATGATGAGTCATAATCCTATAATCTTAGAGAGGCCATTATCTAGTCCAACTCAGGATTGTAAAAGAATCATATCTACATGGTACCCAACATTTGAACATTGAGATTGTGCTTTGAAGACCTCAAAGTGAAGAGGGACCCACTAGTGGAAAGAGCATTGGCCCTGGAGCCAGAAGACATGGATTCTTTGAACCTGTCTCTATTGGTTACTATCCATGTCACCTTGGGAAAGTCACTTATCCTCCCTTCAATTTCCTCATCTGTAAAAGAGAGGGAGACTTCCAGGGTGGAACCAAGATGGTGGAGGAAAGACAGCGAGTTCTCAAACTCATGACACAATCACTCCAAAAAACATCCAAATAATGCCATAGTAAAATACCCGGAGCAGCAAAACTCACATAACAATGTGCTGAAATCATCTTCTAACCAAGAATGGCTTGGAAGGTCAGAAGGAGGGAGCTGCTGTGCTGATACAGGAGTTGAGCCCAACCCCACAGTCACCCTGACACAGATCCAGTCTCAGGAAGACCCCCAGAGCCTCTGAATCAGCTGAAGCACCAGTTTTGTCTGGAACTAAGTTCACAGTCTGGTGAGAGGGCTGAGCCCTGGGCAGGGGGGAGACTGCAGGGGTCTATGCTGGTGCTGAGGCAGAACTTGGATTTTTTCACCCCTCCTGAGAACCAGGAGGTAGACTTGAGTAACAGTGGACCAGGTGGGGGAGGGGCACAGGCTCATTAGAGCTAACAACCACAACACACAAAGCTGGTTGATTAGCAAGTTGGTCTGGGGTCATCTATGGACCAGGGAACAGGCCAGGTGAATGAAGAACCTGATCCTCCTTAAATCATACCACTTGGGACTTCTTAAGCTTGGGACACTGCAGCCTGAAAACAGGGCCCCACTTTAAGGAGCTAAAAGTCTAGTAAAAGAAAGGCAAGATCAGCAGAGAGAGAAAGGTGAGGACCATAGAAAGTTTCTTCAGTAACAAGGAAGACCGAGATGCACCCTCAGAGGAAGATGTCAACATCAGGGCCCCAATATCTAAAACTTCCAAGAAAAATATGAACTGGTCTCAGGCCATAGAGGTGCTTAAAAAGGACTCTGAAGATAAAGTTAGAGAGGTAGAAGAAAAAATGGAAAGAGAAATGAGGATGATGCAGGAAATACATGAGAAAAAAGTCAACAGCTTGAAAAGTCAAATTGGTCAAATGGAAAAGGAGGTACAAAAGCTCTCTGATGAAAATAATTGCCTAAGAATGAGGATTGAACAAATGGAAGTCAGTGGCTTTATGAAAAACCAAGACACAATAACGCAAATCCAAATGAATTAAAAAAATAGAAGGCAATGTGAAATATCTTCTGGGAAAAGAGAGGGTAGGGCAAATGTGTTATGAGATCTCTTCTAAGTAAACACCTGTGATCTATGCTCATATGTTCTTTTTTTAATATAAATCTTTTTTTTGAAGGTTTTGAAGAATATTTGGCTTTTCCCCCAAATATAAATTTTTAACATCCATTAAAAAAATTAGTTCCAAGTTCTTTCATTCTCTTCTCCCTGAGAGGGTAAGCAATTTGATATAGGTGCAATATGATCGTATGATTTTGAGGGGTTTTATATCACTCTTATTGAAAGGAAATTTCTCCTTACATTCAGGCTTAACTTGCCTCTTTGCAACTTCTACTTATTCATTGTTCCCATTTCTCTGAGGTCAAGAAAAACATGCTTAATCCTCCTTCTACAGGACAGATTTCTATCTTCTTATTCATAAGTCTTCTATGGGTTAAACATCTCTAATCTCTTCAGTTGAAAGTCATTTAGCCTGTATCTTTGTGATTGCTTGTCTCTGGATTCACTCTAGCTCAACCATGACCTTTTTTAGAATATATTTTAGAACTAAATATAATACTACAGTTGTAGCCTGATAAGGACAGAATATAAAGTGAGTCTCACCTCCCTAGTCCTAGAAACTATGTCTCTCAATATAGCCTAAGATGCCCATAATATTTTTGGCTTTCATATCATACTATATAATAAACTAACCCCACTCCCAGGTCTTTTTTTCAAGTAAACCACTGCCTACCCAGATTTCACCAATCTTTTATACATGCATTTGATTTCTTAAACTCAAGTCCAATACTTTAAATATAATTGATCAGATCTCATTTTGTCAGATTTTGTCTAGTATTTTAGATTGCCAAAGTACTTTCAACTCCTGTCACTCAGTGTGTTTGTTAGCAATACTTTCCACTTTCATTTTATCTGAAAATTTGACAAGCCTGCTACTTAAGCCATTAGCCAAGTTAATATAAAAATTATAAAAGGCAAAGGGTCAAGTACAGATTCTTGAGTCACTCCATTGGAGGCCTTTTCCAAATTCACCTAAAATGATTAAGTGAGTTAGTCAATAAGCATTTATTAAGTATAACACAATATATAGGACAGCTAAGTGAAAAAGTACCAGGTCTGGAGTCAGAAAGACCTGAGTTGAAATCTGGCCTCAGAAACTAACTGTGTGACCCTGGGCAATTCAGTTAATGCTGTTTGCCTCAGTTTCCTCATCTGTAAAATGAGATAGAGAAGGAAATGGCAAACCACTCCAGTATCTTTGCCAAAAAAACCCTAAATGGGGTTACAAAGAGTTGGATATGACTGAAATGACTGAACAACAATGTAACTAAGCTGGAGATACAAAGAAAAGCAAAAAAATAGTCCTTGTTCTCAAGGACCTACCAGTCTGATAAGGGAAACAACATGCAAACAGGTATGTACAAACAAGATATAGACAGGATAGATTGATGATAATCAACAGAGGGATAATGGGAACTGGGAAAGGTTTCTTATAGATAGTGAGATTTTAGCAGTCATTAAGTCAGTTCCAAATACACCCAAATATATTATCTTATTAATTCACTTCTCCACTTCTTTTCCACAAGAATAGCCTACCAGCAAATGATCAGAAGATTTAGAGATAGGGGTGACTTTCACAATCATCTAGAATAACCCTGTCATTTTACAAGTGAAGAAATGAGGTCTCATAAGTGAAGGGACTTCACCAAGTACATACAGGAAGCAAGTGGAATAGATGTGTTGGGTTAATAATTGCTATAGACATCAGTTTTTAGGTAAGCATATAATTAATTTATCAATACTATAACAGTAAAGGATTGACCATGTGTCTCCCTAATTTCTCGTGGTCCCAGGTTATGTGGTAGTGGAGGCAGGGAGAGAGCTTCAGCATGCCAGTTACCATGAGCAGGAGAAAAGCTCCCAAGAGAACCATGTGATCTCAAGGAGACCCAAGAGAGAGTGTAAGAAAGGCCCAGAAGATGCACTAGAAACCCTAGAAACTGCAGCAGACCTCCTGTGGCAACTTCCAATGGCTTTTTTATCCTCTTTTGATAGAGGCAGGTCATTTTACATTGATCAAAGCTAACTGGGTCAATACACATCAAACAAATCTAATTGGTTAACATCATTCAACTCTATTGGTTGACATAATTTGAAGGTGGTTGTATTAAAATTAACTCTATGGATGACATCAGGTAAAAGAATGAAAAAGATCCTCACTCAAGTTGCTTAAGGAAAAGTCCATTATCTAGAGGTGGTTTAATCCCATCAGTCCTTCACCCATCTAGACAAAAGAATCTATCTCCATTACTTCTATTCCCCTGTGTTTGTTGCAGATGAGATTTAATGAAGTCTCTCAAAGAGATTTTGACTTTCTGGAGTAGGGAGGAGAAAGGACTAAGAAAGTGATCTCTGGGTCCCCCAAGAAATCGATTATTAATCATTATTTTCTTACAGTTGGGATTCAAATATGGGTATAATAACTCCAAATCCTTTTTCTACTCCACCATGTTACTTCAATGAGAAATTTGGTATGAAAAACTTTGTCAAAAATTTTACATTTGTTAATATCTAGATACACTATATCTTCAGCATTCACTTGATCTAGGGAGTCTAGTCCAAAGAAGTAGGGGGAATTAGTCTGATATAACCTGTTCTCAGTGAAATCATACTAGCTCTTTGTAATAACCATTTCCATTTCCCTTCTGTCCATCTCTTTTACAATATGTTCTAGAATTTTCCTAGGAATCAATGTCAAATCTCAATGGTCTCTTGTTTACAGATTGAATTCTCTTCTGTTTTTCTCTAGCCCTGTGATAACTATCTAATTCACCATGATTTTAAAAAGATCACTAAAAATGGCTCAGAAATTACATCTAAGAATTCTTTCAGTACCCTGAAATGTCCTTTGTCTGAGCCAGGAATGTGTAAGGTAACTGGGGATACTAAGACTAGAAGAATAGAAGTATCTTTGCCAAGAAAACCCCAAATGGGGTCAGGAAGAATCCAACACAACTGAAATGACTGAAGCAACAATATAATATGGTATATGTTATATATCATACAGCACAATAAATAATATAGTATATATGCATCATAATTTCAATTAACATATTATAGTAATGTATTATATTAATATACTATTGACCAAATATTTGAGGGGTTATGCAGGAGAAAAGATAGACTAAATTTCATTGCATCAGATTATACAACAAAAGGGAAAAGTGACAAGAAGGGAGATTTCAGCAAGATAGAATTTTCTAACACAATTTGAACAGTCTAGGAACAGTAGGGGTTACCTCACAATTAGTAACCCCCTAACACTGATAATATTCAATCCAATACTAACTCATCATCACTTTGGAAATGGGTTTCCCAAGTTGGGTTGGAGCAAGTCTATAAGCAGAAATTTCATGCTTGTCTGGGAATCATAGGGACATAATAGAGAATACAGAGAGAAACAGGAGATAGGTAGGTAGATAGGTAGGAGGGAACTTCCAGCAGGCAAAAGCAATGTCCTCAAAAACTTTAGCCTAGTTTTGACTCTGAATGGTGGTCTATTCCTACAAAACTCTTAAGGTTCTACAACTAAAATTATAGGCTTCTAGAATAACAAATTTACAATTGTAGCTAACTCCTTATACCTGCCCAACTTGGAATTGGTCAATCATCAATCACTAAAGGAAAATTTGAGTCATGACAACATATGACTTTAGAAAAGGGGTAAAGAACACATTTTAAAAATATGTAAGTTATTAATATTACTTTGTTGCTGTGAAGACAATATAACAATGTTCAGCAATCTACTCTTTGAAACTCTAAATAAATGAAGTTCATAAAAATAGTGTCATATTTCTGAAAGGTATTTCAGTGTCTTTGAAGGAATACAACTTGTTAATGGGATGTATAATGAAAGAATTGCTCATTAATTCAAACACCACTTATCGACTCCCTGCCATGTTCAAGGCCATGTACTGTGGGGGCAAAGTACACTCCCTTAAGGAGTTTACAATCTAGGTAACTTCTAGTTAGATTAATTGAATTTAAAGCTAAATCTTAGCAATATGTTATACATTAATGCATATATATTATATAGTATTCATAGGCTGCTAGGTGGCTGAATGAATAGAATGCTGGGCCTGGAGTCAGAAAGACCTAAGCTCACATCTGACCTCAAATACTTACTAGCTATTTGACCATGGGCAAGTAACTTAACCCTGTTTGCCTTGGTTTCCTCATCTGTAAAATGAGCTGGAGAAGGAAACGACAAACTATTCTGGTATCCTTGCTAAGAAAACCTCAAATGGAGTCAGGAAGAGTCCAATACAACTAAAACAACTGAACAACAACATAGTATGTTATACATGATATGTAGCACAATAAATAATATAACATATGCATCAATATATTATGACTTCAATTACTAGGTTATATTAATTGTATTAACATATTATTGGCATATTGTATTAATATTAAATTTAAATATATTTATATTTTACTTATATATCAGTATAATATTGATGTATTAAAATATTATATCATATATGGTATAGCATCTAACATTTGGCTTTAAATCCAATTAATCTATTTAGGAGGCAACTTGATTGTAAACTCCTTGAGGTAGGATACCTTGTCCCCCCAGCATATAGTCTCAAATATGGCAGGAAGTTAGTAAGTGTTGGCT
Organism: Dromiciops gliroides; assembly: GCF_019393635.1. Lineage (NCBI taxonomy): Eukaryota > Metazoa > Chordata > Mammalia > Microbiotheria > Microbiotheriidae > Dromiciops > Dromiciops gliroides. Next base: position 175,786,610 of record NC_057865.1, read on the forward strand.
GAAGATTAAATTTTTAACCCAGTTTTTTCCAAGCTCAAAAGAGTACAGTACTTAGTGTTTGTTGCAGTTGCCATATGTGACTATCAGGCTTTTAATTTTAAATGAGTGAAGTTTTTCATTTCTTAATGTTATTTCAGTACACTTGACCTTCAGTGGCTAGGCAGAAACTGTTTCACTTCTGGAAACTAAAGCCCAAAGAGTGCAGAGATATGTAAGGATTGGATGGAGATTGTAGAGGTTGTTCAGCAGAAGGTATGTGGCTACAATTGTAAGGTTCCATGTTATGGTCTGACTAGTATAAAATTTCTGTTTACACCTCTACTCCAACTCAATTCAAGAAATCCCTCTCATATATTTCTTTTTCCTAACAGAAATATTAAATCAAAATAATATATTTTTGCTGATTACAATATTGTCTTCCAGGAAGTTCCTCATTTTTCTAGAGGTGGAGTGGAATAATAAAAAAAATCCATAAGCTTGGACTTAGAATTTAATTCAAGTTCCATTTCCATCATGTACTAGCTCAAATCATCTGACCTCATCATAACTCAGTTTTCTTATCTCTGAAACAATAACAATACCTGCATTATCTCACAAGGTTGAAAAGGTGTTTTGTAAAACACTATTTAAATATGAGTAACTTTCTACTAAGAGCCCTTTACTAACAGCTTCCTACTAAAGATTTGCAGTTGATGTTTCACAGTTATTTCCAACCAAATATACCAGAAACTCATTTATCATCTTCTCTCTAAATTAACTTCCCTCCCCAACTTTCCATTTTTGTTAATGGAAGCCCTGTTCTCCAAGCTTTAAATATTAGAGTCTTCTTTGACCCCTTAATTTTTTTATAGATCCCATCTCAGAGGGATTTCTTCATCTTTCTTCTCAATGATACCACCTTAACCCAACTCTCATCATTTTCATCTGGATTACTGCAACAGTTTGCTAATGGTTTTCCTAATTCCAGTATCTCCCCTACCTAAAAGTTATCCTCTGTACAAACAGATTAATGTTCCTAAAACAGTTCATGTTGCTTCTCAAAAAAACATTAAGTATATATTAAAAAAATAATGGACGTAATTAGGCTTCCTTATTCCCATATCTGTGTCACTGGTCTAATTTGTCTTCCTATTAAGTTAATTAATTATCAATTAAGATTGATAATTATGTTCAGAGAATGGATAGGAAGAACCATTTAATCATAATTTTGAGGTTTTGTTTCATAGTGATAACAAGCTATGATTTGTGATTTTTTTTGTTTTGTTTTGTTTTGTTTTGTTGGGAAGAAGCCTGAAATGGTTACTGGACTTTTCAGACTTCTTTTAAAAGAAGTTCAGCCAGTGCATTGAACAGAAGAGCATGATGAGAGAGGTTCAAAGTAGTTTTCTTACCATTTTTACTTAGCTCCTTTACCATTTGAGGAAATAGAATACTGAAGATATTTGCCTTAGCCCAGAGGGATTGGAAAGAACCTGAGAGCTAAAATGGGTTTGTGATCATAAGTTATATCAATGAGAACTAGCATTTATAACCCAACAATTTTTTGTTATTCAGTTGTTTTTTAGTCATCTGACTCTTCATGACCTCATTTGGGGTTTTCTTGACAAAGATAATGTGGTGGTTTGACATTTCTTTCTCCAGCTCATTTTACAGATGAGGAAACTGAGGTAGAGTTAAGTGATTTGCCAGGGTCACACATTTGCCTGATTTGAACTTGAGAAGATGACTCTTTGTCTACAGGCCCAGACCTCTTTCTGCTTAGCCACCTAGCTGTCCTATAACCTAAGAATAACAACAACTTAATTATAATAACAATAAGCACTTACTATGGGCCTGCCACTGTGCCAAGTACTGGAGATGCAAAGAAAGGCAAAAACATAGTCTTTCCTCAAGGAGCTCACATTCTAAAGGGAAAGACAACACATAAACAGCTATGAATATAAAAGACATGCAGTAGAAATGGGAAGTAATTTCAGAGAGAAAGCACTAAAACTGGAATGGAGGCAGGAAAGGTTTCTTCCAAAAGGTGGCATTTGAGCTAAATTTTGAAGAGAGCCAAGGAAGCCTCCAGGAGGCAGAGATGAGGAGAGAGAGAGCATTTCAAGTAGGGGAGATTAACAGTGAAAAGTCACAGAATTGGGAGATGGGACGTTGTGTTTCAGAAACAATAAGAAGGTCATGGAAGGGAGTGAAGATTAAATACACTGTAAGGTTAAAAAGGGATCAGACTGTAAAAGCAAAATAAAGGATTTTATATTTATATTTGTATTATATTTATATGTATATTTAATCCTGCAGGTAACAGGGAGTCACTGAAGTTTATTGAGTAATATGCTCAGAGCTATGAAACAAAACCTCAAAATTATGATTAAATGGTTCTTCCTATCCATTCTCTGTGGTAGCCAAGTTTACTTGGATATATAAGAAAGAAAAGATGATCTCATTAAGTATTGGTGTTCCTATGTTGGGTATCGAATATCTTCTGTGAGCAGCATGGCTGATGGAAATACATCTTCATAGCCATTAATTAAAAAGCTTAATAACCATTCATTGAGAGGTCTGATGAAGGAGACTTTTAACTCTCTCCTCTACAGAGGAGAGGCTTATTAACCACAACACTCCATAATAGATCAGAGTATCATGTTACCATGAAGATAGTACACCAACTGAACACTCTAAGGTCCTTCCCTAAAAGAAAGAGTCTTACAAACAACCATAATATCCCTAAGAGGATGGTGGAACTAGCTAAAAGTTTTTTAAAAGCAGGTGGATAGAGCTGTAGTTCTCTTCTAGAGGAAAGGTTAATTAATTACTGTATCTCTAATGGATGTTGCACAACATATCTGGTGGACCTGAAGATAACTAGATTGATGAAGGCCAACTGGAACAAAGGCATGATGCCTAACAGGGAGCAGGCCCAGTAGAGGGCATTGTGACAGCACCACTAGAAAACACTGGCAGCTCTACAATGTCAGAAGCATGAGTCAGAAGCATATTCCTCCATATACGTGTGTATGACTCATGTGGGAGGCAGTGGTGCAGTGGAAAGAAAGGTGGGTTTGGAGCAACAGAAACTGGGTTTGAATCCCAGATTTGCCATTAACTTCTTGTGTAATGTTTTTTAAACAAATCACAGCCTCCTCAGGCCTCAGGTTTCCTCATCTACAAGAGGGTTCTACTACATGAGATCTAAGGTCCTTTTGAGCTTTGAATCCATGATCCTATTACCAATGAAGGTGGTATTTGGGGGATAGTGAGCTTAAATTTTAAAGGGAAATGCTCTATTACAATTGTTACTACTCTGCTATTTCATTAAATGTTTTTGAATATGTTTTAGTCAAGCCTGCTGGTTGACTAAAAAATAAAAAAAATACATTGATAGGTACTTATGAGCTGTGGTTTAAAGATAATTCTGACACATAAAGGACCTAGAACCTAGGGTGGATTTCTGGGGAACCATAAGTGAGAGAGCCCCAGGTGTAACATTATGGTAACCTGACCAGGATCCTTGTTGGCAGTGAATAGTATAAGTAAGAGGAGAAGCACTGAGGGGTGATGTTTTGATGGGACCATCAGAGAACAATTCCCGAAAGGGAAAGGACCTAGCAGATACAGTGTAATGACATTACCAAAAGACATTCAACTGAGCAAAAGCACATGTATGAGTTACATTACCTTCCTAGCAGGTGCCCTGGCTGCAAATATTCCCTGAATATTCATGCTCCTTCATTAAAGTTCCCTGGCCACAAGAATTCCCCAGTTGTTTGTATTGAAATTACCCCTATTCATATTAATTCTTCCTAATGAGGGTGTATATATTTGTGAGAGAATAAGTTCCACACTTCCATAGGGGAATACTTTTTTATTTTATTACATTGTTATTTCATTAATTGCCTTTGTTTTGAAATAAAGGATATCTCCTCTAACTTACTAGTAAAAGTAAACCAGCACATCAATGAAGGTTCCTGAGTTGTGATTTAGAAAGGATTCTGACCTACAAAATTAACCCTGGAATAACCTTTGGGGGGCCCAGTGGAGATGAAGTCCCCAAGAACTGCAGTTTCTTTGCTTTAAGTGTTTATCACCCCCACAGGCATGACGTAAAAGACAATCATCTATGCTGTCTCATAAATTACACTCTGTCACTGTCAGTAGCAGAATATCAGGCTCGAGGGGTCAATGGCCTGACTGAGTATAGTATCTCTTATTTTTTCTGACTACTCCCTTCATGCTTCCAAGAATTAACCACTTACATGATGATTCCTAAATGTGTTTCCCTGTCTTTACAAGTTGTATTTTTCACATGACCTGATTAAGTTCCCCAGAAACCTCTGCCTGGTAAACACAACTTGGAACATTTCTGCCAATTCTATATTCAGTCTTACTAATATTTTATACTTAGATTATTCATTTTACCTAGATGTCTTATAAGGCTCATAGTATTAAGATGAAATGATACTATATTTTTAAACATATATCATAATTTAATTAACGACAATTTTCTCAAAGTAAAAAGAATAATTGTTTAGAGTCCAAACCAAATACCCTTCAGCTTTGCTCAGGTGTATGCACATTGGTGGCCATGAGGGATGGAGAACAACATTTACATATCTTCAGAAGAAGTGTTAAAATTTGTTCAGGTGGCATGACTGAACTGAGACATTTGATAAATAAGCTCCTCTCTGCCTGTCGGATGGAAGATTATTCTTTTGACCTGTCTAAGCTTTGCTGATTTTGCAGGAAATAAAAACAGGGTTTACAAGAAAGGAGTTTGCTCTCTTCCTTTACAAGGCAGAGCACAGCAAGGGAAGATTTCAGGAAATGGAAAAACTGCTTCTGCAGTACAAGGTACACTCCCCAATGCCAGAGGCCCTCAGAAAGCACTGCCATTCGTTTCAATCTGGGCAGAGGGCTGTTTGCTTTTCTAATGTTATGCAACCTTGAGTCATTAACCAGGCAGGAGTTCTTGATAATAGTTTTGACTGACTTTGGTCATCAACTCTATTCCTTTACTTTCTTGCTCCAAGCTGGGGCATTTAAATAACTTGTGTTTTGTGAATCAGACCATACAAACTATTCAACCAACAGTACTGGAGTTCAATGAACTCCTCAGTGGATCTCTGACAAAGGCTCTTCCTTCCCAGGTTCTATATTTCTCTGGTCACAATTTCCTTATAGTAAGTAAAGAAGGAAAACTTTGGTTGGTTTTTAAAATAGAATCCTAAAACTGAGAGAATCCTTTAAAATTTCTCAGATTTTAAGTGTCCCAACACCTCAGTCCCAGTGTGTGAACACTTCAATTTGGTCTGTGCTGTGGTGCTTCAGAGAAGTTTTAATTGTTGTTATTGTTGGTCAGTCATGTTTGACTCTTCGTGATCCGATTTGGGGTTTTCTTGACAAAGATACCAGAATGCTTTGCCCTTTCTTTCTCCTGCTCACTTTACAGATAAAGAAACCAAGGCAAACTGGGTTAAGTGATTTTCCCAGGATCACACAGCTAATAAGTGTCTGAGGACAGATTTTAATTCACATCTTCCTGACTCCAAGTAGGGCGCTCTATCTGCTGTACTACTTCACTGCCACATTATCAATAGCTTTTAACTATATATTTACCATATTAGAGACACTCCTATGAAAATAAGGCAGTGGCAGATACACAATGTGATTCTCCAATGATGGCCTCATTTTAATTTGGAAAATGTACTCCATTCAGTTAACCCCTTCCTCCCAACTAATTAGCTCAGCTTTGGTGTAAATATTTTGTATTAAATTGCTTAAGATTTATTCATTAACTAAATGACCAAGCTTCTTCTAGCTTCTTGTAGGAAAGGCCTGGCTCAAGGCTAGTGCTCTGGTAGTTTAAGTTTGTTATCAGAGTAAAATAAAACACTCACATCAGATTTGACAGTTAATATAAAGAGACATACTTAATCATGGCCAGGAAGGTTATTCAACTGGGGCCCCATAGTGATTTACCTGAGGGCTGTTGCCCTGCCTATGTATTGCCTATATGAGGACTTAGTCAAGCTATAGGGGGAAACTGGAGCTCAGCATGGCTTTTTTGTGCTAAGGAAAAGAAATACTGCCAAATGGCTGGACACCAATTCCCTGTGTCAGTTAAATCTTGAGGATGCTTTCAGTGTCTTTTAAGGAAAAAAATAGTCCAGTCCACATGGCAGAGGATTCTGGTAGATATTCTTGCTACTTACTATACAATTCCTTCAAAACTGTTTCCTAAAGAAGTGTTGATCTTTTTTCTTTCTAACATGTTATTCACATTTGAACAAAACAGTTATAAAACAGTTAGGCAATATTTCCTCATAAGTTATACTTAAAAAATTAAAAGTCATGTTCTGGAAAGTATTTTTCTTCTTTATACCCTCTGCTGACATCATAATTTTTATTAGATTACTGTATTAAAAGTATGTTTCGATGCTTGGAGAGTACAGAGAAAAGTGAAAAAAATCACAAAAAGGATAGAAAATTGGACCTATCTGGAAATATCAAAATATAACAGGGGTTTTAATCAGGCATTACCTGAGTCATTACACTTATTCTTTACCAGAGACTGGGTATGGACCCAAGATGATGGATTGCTGACATACTTGGAGCTCTTTTCCTTTCTGTAAAATAGATCTGAGATGTCAGCACAGCATTTTTGGATTGTCTCTCCATTAGACTTCTATATTAAAGTGCAGTGGGGTTGGAAATGAGAACCAAGAAAGAGAAGAAACTATTTTCTTTCCCCCTCCCCACCTTGCAATAAAAGCAGAGGAAGAGTTGTCCCCATGCCGGGGATGGGGAGGGGGGGCATTGAAGGAAAATGAAAAGAGAGAGAACTGGATCTTGCCAACCTTACTATTGCCAAGAGTTACTTGAATGATGCAAGTCTGATGTGAATATGAAATATCTGTTCACCAGTTCCCCAAAGTGTCTTTACCTTCTCTGGGGTTGGGGAGTTGGGGGGTAGGGAATGTGTAATGGGTCATTTGAGATTCTATATTTTTACCTGAACTCTTGTGAGTTATTTGCTACTTATACATTTTGGTGGCAGGTGAAATAAAGGCTGGCCCATACTGGTTATACATATTGTGTTTAAACAAATGTGAACCATTAGTAAGTTTTATTTAGAAGATTTTCCCAGAATAAATCTCTGTGGTTCAGACATGAGCCTGAGAAGGAAACTAGCCTTTCAAGGAGTCAGAACCCTAGGAATAGACGGTGTCCATGTGAGCCCAAAGACTTTGGACTACAAATGAGATTGGCATAGAGGAAGGTATATGTCACTTTTACATGAAAGATCAAAGAAGGGAAAAAGAGCTTAGAGTAAGAGATATTTGTTACAAATATATGATATATGGGTGCTAATATAACAAAAATGATAATTCTACCTAAATTAATTTACTTATTCAGTACCATACCAATCAAACTACCAAAAAATTTTTCATAGAGCTAGAAAAAACAATAATAAAATTCATATTGAAGAAGAGCTCAAGAATGTCAAGGGAATTAATAAAAAAAATGCAAAGGAAGGTGGCCTAGCTATACCAGATTGAAAACTATATTATAAAGCAGCAATCATCAAAACTATTTGGTACTGGCTAAGAAACATAGAGGTGGATCAGTGGAATAGGTTAGACACACAAAACAGCAGCAAATGAATATAGCAAACTCCTGTTTGGTAAACCCAAAGACTCTAGCCTTCAGGATAAGCACTCACTATTTGACAAAAACTGCTAGGAAAACTGGAAAATAGTATGGCAGAAACTGGGCATAGACCAACAGTTAAACCATAGACCAAAGTAAAGTAAAAATGGGTACAAGATCTAGACATAAATGGTGATACCATAGACAAATTAGAAAGGGAAGGAATACTTTACTTGCCAGATCTATGGAGAGGGGAAGAATTTATGAACAAAGATGAAATAGAGAACATTATGAAATGCAGAGTGGATAATTTTGACTGCATTAAATTAAAAAGGTTTTGCACAAACAAAACCAATGCAAGCAAGATTAGAAGTAAAGCAGAGGGGGCATCTATGTGGCACATTGGATAAAGCACTGGCCCTAGATTCAGGAGGACCTGAGTTCAAATCTGGCCTCAGACACTTGACACTTACTAGGTGTGTGACCCTGGGCAAGTCACTTAACCCTCATTTCCCTGCAAAAAAAAAAACAGAAAAGAAAAGAAAAAAAAAGAAGGAAAGCAGAAAGCTGGAAAACAATTTTTACAGTGTTTCTGATAAAGGCCTCATATATAAAATATATAGAGAACTGAATCAAAAACATAAAAATATGAGTCATTACCAAATTGAGAAATGGTCAAAGGATATGAACAGGCAGTTTGCTGATGACAAAATTAAAGCTATCTTCAGCCATATGAAACAATGTTCTCAATCACTACTGATCTGAGAAATGAAAATTAAAACTACTCTGAGGTACCACCTCATACCTATCCAATTGATTACTATGACAAAAAGGGAAAGTGATAAATGTTGGAGAAGATGTAGAAAAATTGGAACATTAATGCACTGTTGGCGGAGCTGTGAACTAATCCAACCATTATGGAGAGCAATATGAAACCATGCCCAAAAGGCTATAAAACTATGCATACCCTTTGACCCAGCAATACCACTACTAGGTCTATAAAAGACCTACATGTACAAACATATTTATAGCTGCTCTTTTTGTGGTAGCAAAGAATTGGAAAGTGAGGGGAAACCCATGAATTGGGGAATGGCTATATGGTATATGAATGTAATGGAATACTATGATGCTGTAAGAAATGATAAGCAGATGGATTTCAGAAAAACCTGGAAAGACTTACATGAATTGATGCTGAGTGAAATGAGCATAACCAAGAGAACATTGTACATAGTATCAACAACATTTTGTGGTGATCAACTGTGATAGACAACTCTTCTCAGCAATACCATGGTCCAAGACAATGCCAAAAGACTGATGGTGGAAAGTGCTCTCCATATCTAGAAAAAAGAACCGTGGAATCTGAATGCAGATTGAAGCATACTATTTTCTTTTTTGTTATTGTTCTTGTCTATTCTTTCTGGCATATTTTTCCTTTTTGTTCTGATCCTTCTCTTACAGCATGACTAATGTGGAAATATGTTCAACATGATTGTAATATATAACCTATATCAGATTAATTGCTGGCTTTGGGAGGGGGAGGGAAATGAGGGTGGGAGGAAAATTTGGAACTCAAAGAAATATCTTTACATGTAATTGAAAAAATTTAAATTTAAATTTAAATATATAAAAACAAATATATTATATAATATGTAATTAGTTGACATCTATACAGAACCTTAGAGTTATTATTTTATGTAATTCTCATACCAATTCTTTGAGGTACATAGAGTTCAATATATTATAAACTTCATGAGGTCAAGACCATTTCATATCTAAACATTTTTTTATGTCTTCTCCAAGTTTCTAGTATAACAGTGCCTACCCTTGCCCCCACTTCCTGAAGGCCAAGAATGTTACTCTTCCCCAGGGTTTTCCAAGGTGTTTAGGCTCTGCTGTTTGCTCTAGTCACCATTTATGATGTTCCCTCAAACACTCCCAGCACCCCAGTGCCATTTAATCACTTAATAGTCATATTAGCTTTTTCAAAGGAATATTTGCTTCAAATATATTATAACAAAAGTACTCTACAACACAGAGAATACAATCCCCATTCCCCCCACACCACCTCAGTTTCTAGGGAGGGGAAGGGGATTAGGTTATAGCTTAGTTCTGTTCCTACATAGCACAGCTTCATTTCCAAGTCCAAAGCCCTACTTGGGCTCAAGTCCCAGGCACCCTGGCTTCTCAGGGTTTTCCTGCCAGGCAGACTGACTGGCTGCAACATCCTGCCTGGATGCTGGCTTTGACTTTGCCATGGCTGATTCAGTTCTAGGTCCAGTGAGAATTGCCATCTGAACCTAGAAATTAAGAAGAGCAAATGAAACAGAACACCTAGAGACCCCCAGTCCCTTTCTTGGAGCCACAGGGTAAAAGGGAAGCAGGGGAAAGAAAGCCAAACTGAAGCTTAACCTCCACCATTTGTGGAGGCTGAACAGGAAGGAGTGAGTGAGTCTGACCCTGTCTGGCAATTTTAAAGAAGCATCCTGTTCTGGCCATGCAGCCAATTCAAGGAGGTTATTCCCACCCACATGGTAGGGGAATTCAGGATGTCTTCTCCTAGGAGCAGTGATGTAGGCATACACAGCAAAGCCTTCATTACACCGGTAGGCTGTTCTGTACAGAGAATGTGCAGAACTAATTAATATTATAATTCAATATTTATAGATAGTGAATGAATCTGTGTACTGCTTTCCCTATTTTAAGGAAGAAGAAACAGAAGCTCAGAAGAGTTAGATTGATTTGCCCAAGAGAACATAGTAAAAGCATGATTCCAATTTTAGTCCCTTTCTAATACATTACAGCCACACACACACACACACACACATACACACTATATTGTGGGGGTTTTATCCCTAAGAAATAAAATGTTTGACTGGAATACCAAAGGAAATTATTATTGAACTTCCATTACTAAAGATCTTTAAGAAATGAATGAAAACCAATAGTCATGGGTAGTTTATATGTTCATTAGCAGAAGATAGAGATTTGAACCAAATGATTTCTTAAAACCACTGCCAACTCTTGGGCTGACCACTTAGAAATATTTTAGAAAGTTCAATGGACAGAAGGTTGGGCTAGATGAATTCTGTGAGTCTATGGACCTGTGAAAAGAAGTTATGGTCCTGTGAGGGTAAATTTTATTTTGTCTCACATCTGGTAGTAATTTTTTTAAAGAGGAGCTTTTGTTTGTGTATGCAGTTTTTTGTTTGTGTAACACTCCATAGATGGAGCATTTATGTTTGTGGCAATAAGATGAAGCGACAGGTATTCACAGAGCAAGGTGAGAAGTTGAGAATGGATCTAGTTTGGTGATATGTTAATTTTAGGATTGAAAAGGACTTGGATGGCAGAAGCTATATCAATTCAGGTGATCAGCAAGGGGGAAAAGATGTTAAAAGGGCTAAGAGATGGCTTACATACATTTTATTCATAAAGGGAAAATCGAAACATGACTCTTTTTGTTAAGAAAACTAAATAAGCCACAGTGTTTTCATAATGTTTATATTGAATATTGCTGTTGGTATAATTTCTCAAAATGAATGACAGCATTTGATGTGAAGATGAGTTTGCTTTGGCAGTTGTGTTGAATAGCAGAGTAATTTGTCTTACAAACTGATGCACTGCTGTTATTTGTGTGTGTGGATTACAGTGATTACTTGGGCCTGCTAAAAATGTAAATTGACTTTTTTGATAAACTGAAGGCTCATTTTTTTAAGCAAAAAGACCATTTTATAGTGGTAAATCAGGAGAGTAGAGTAGGCCCTAAGTGGTGCCTGGTGGTGTCTTAGAGGAAAAAGACTTATTTTAGAATTTCTGAGATCTCTATTCCCTCATCCAAAAACATTAACTAATTTCCTATTTGTGTATGATCATGGAGCTATGAGAAGTACTGTGGCCCATTGGTTTAGAGGCATAATATCATCCCAATCTCCTGACTTCTAAAAATTTACAGACTAAGAAATAGAAAAACCTACAAGCATTTCTAACTCTGTCCTTGAAATTAATTGTAAAACAAATTATTCAAAACCCAAAAAATGCCTAAGTCTTGAATAGAAATCAATGACAGATCACTAGAGAAGTAAAGAAGTAGACAAATGGCCAAATCGTTCTTTCTCATTTCTTTGTAAAAACATGAAAAGTACTAAAGACACCTAGAAAGGGATAAAGGGAGTATGATATACTAGAAAACTTTAGAAAGAACATTTTTTTCTTTCTAAAGAAATTAATGTTGCAATTAAACAATCAGGTTTGTATTCCTATATTGTTTAGCTTTCCTTCATAAGCATATTCATGTGTGACGGGGTAGCATGGTGTTGAAGCCAAAAGGCTATCCTCAAAGTCAGGAAGACCTGCCTCTGATACATAGTGGCTGTGTGACCCTGGGTAAGTTACTTAACCTCTTAGTAGCTCAGGCAACTCACTCAGACTAAAAGAGAAGGAATTAGCCTGTACTGGTAGAGAAAATTTTATCACCTGGGAGTTTCCTAAACCAATGAAATTACAGGTCCAGTCCCCCTCCCCCAAATACATACAAGGAGAAGAACTATGTGAAATATATGGGACATTTTTCAGTGAGTGCATCAGTGTGAATTAAATATTGCCTGAAGGAAATCAGACTGGATAAACTAGTGCAATTTGTCCTAGATCTTCATTACACACTGTATTTTGTGGATCCCTGCATTCTCTTTGTTATGAATTGTATTTATCTGATAAAATTTTGATATAGCAATATTTCTCTCTCTAAAATATTAAATACAAAATTATTTTCAGATATACTTATATGTATAAATTTTTAAGTAGGAAAAGAACTTTGTTTCCATTTTGCTTCAAAATTTCCCCAATTAACTCCCTTTATCCAGGAAATGTTGCAACCAGACAAAGGAAATGAGAAACAGCATTTCATGGGACACTTGATCATCTCAACTTTCAATGCTCATGATAAGCATAAGCAAAAAGAGCATGAAGATAATGGCAGTTTATGAGCCATCTGTTGCTGAGGATTAAGTGGTAATGAAATTCTATCAAAAAATTTAATATATTCCAAACCAAGGCTTACCCTGATACCTAAGTGCAAAAATAGACATGGAGAATATGGCAAAAAATATGGATTGAGAAAGGAAAGAGGACAAAGGCAAATGACTCAGAAGCCTTTTTCCTGCTGAAAAGTCAGAAGGCACTAGGCATAATGACATCATATACAATATGTCTACCCTGCTACCATGATTCTTCACTCCCATCACTTTCTGTCCTGCTGCCTATTGCTGCTCCATCCTATCAAACAGCGCCCCCCCCAAAAAAATCTATGCCCAGAAAGAGTTAAGTCATTTAACTCACAACTCCCATACTGGTACCATGCATCTTCATCCCAGCTAACTTCCTTCTTGCCACCTCCCATGTACTCTCTTACTTTTCCCTCTCTTGATCTGGAAATTGGAACCAAATTGCTATTACCTTTGCTTCTGGGAAAGGGTATGTCAATTTAACTGTTTTATTGTTCTACTTAGCAACTCTGTAGTTTCCCAGAGCAAAACTGGACATCATTCCCCTTTATGTGTTGTGTTCCTTTATTAGAATATAAACTTCTTGAGGGCAGAAAATGTCTGGTTTCAGTATTCAGCAAAACATTGGACCACATAGTAAGCACTTCCTAAATTCTTTTTAAAAATTCATTCATTCATTCATTCATTCATTCATTCATTCATTCATTCTTCCCTGCTCTCACCATGTGACCAGCCCAACTTTGTTGATTGTACATTTCTTTGATGACATCCTTTATACTACTTCTATAATTCCTTGTCTGGAATATGTTGATATGTGTGTATGCCCGCAGTGTTCTTCTCCAGTACTTCTGAATGAATCTCAAATTTAATCAGAAACAGGAGTGTTCTATAACACACAGCCATCTGACATCACCCAAAGAATATTGGTACTAAGGATATGGGCCTTTGTTTTAGGAAAAAACTTGTGGTCTTTCAATGAACTTTAAAATCTCCAAGTGTTGATCCAGTCTAATCTTCTATTCTTGTTCAGTCCTAGCCTACACATTGTCTGGTTGCATTGTTTGTCATACATATATACATACATATACAGATATGGATATATACAACAAATTACCCATATATACATATATATGGGTACAAAAATATATTCAGAGGGCAAGAGAGGGAGGGTATGACTCAGTAGAAGGAGAGATAGATTACTAGACTTAGAGTCAAGAAGACCTAAGTTCAAATTGTCCTTAGTCATTTTCCAGCTGGATGACCCTGGGAAAATCATTTAACCTCTGTCTGCCTCTATTTCCTCATCCATAAAATGGGGATAGTCAGCTAGGTAGTACAGGGGATAGAGCACTGGGATTGGTATCAGGCAGGCTCATCTTCATGAGTTCACATCCAGCCTCACACATTTAGTAGCTGTGTGACTCTGGGTAAGTTGCTTAACCCTGTTTGCCTCAGTTCCTCATCTATAAAATGAGCTGGAGAAGGAAATGGCAAACCACTCCAGTATCTTTGCCAAGAAAACCCTAAATGGGTTTGGGCATGACTGGAAAATAACAACAAAATGGGTGAATGATAGCAGCACCTACCTCAGAGAACTGCTGTGAGGATCAAATGGAATAATATTTACATAGTATTTAGCACAGTGCCTGACACATAGTAGCCACTTAATAAATGCTTGTTTTCTTCCTTCTTTACATATTCATACATAGACAGAATGATACATAAACAACCAGATTGATGTCTATTATGATAGATAAATAAGTAGGTAGACAATTATCTATAGGTAATAATTAATAGACTGAAAAGCTCTATAGTTTTTCCATAGTCTGTCCAACAGCCTGGACATTATAATTGCTTGTTTTTTCCTATGTAGATAGTTGAAGAAAATCCTTTAGCATGACTATATATCTCATTTAGGAAGCTCTTCAGTGTCTCCTGGCTTCATGATCAGCACATTATCTTCCTTAAGCAGAAGCATCTAGAGGACCTCTCTAGGACAGTCTGGTGATTCAGGCATGGGGTTAGAAGGCAATAAGGGACATAAGAGGATTAAAAGAATACAGTCCCTAAGGTTATAAAGATAATAATTCAGAAAACTCTAAGCTGATGCTGTACTTACTATAGGTAACCAGCTATGCAAGGTCAAAAAAGGTATTTCTGCTGGCAAGTAGTAATTTCATTGACAACTAGAATACCTACTACCCATAGGTTAGGCCTTTTATACCTTATACAATAAGGAAGCCAAACTGATGATGATCCCTAAGAATGGACTCTCAGACCTTTTAAAAGGGAAACCAGCTCAACCTAAATAAAACACATGCCACTCTTACCATATCATGTATAGCAAATCTCTCCTTGCCTTGAACCCTGCCCTGGGTCTCTTACTCCACTATGGAAAAAAAAAAACCCAAACCTTTGATGAGAATGAATCCCTATTTTAAGCTTCATTTGATGTCAGTGATCAAAGGATTATGAAACAAGTTTATCTGTTGCTGTACCTTTGTTATTGAAGACGAGATTAAATTTTTAAAGGAGAAATTTGAGCAAGGAAAGTTGAAAAACAAAAAAAAAGTTGAGAAAGTTGAAGAACAATTTGAGCTGACAGAGGAAAGGATACTTTCAGGAGGAAGAAGAAAAGGAAAGAAGAAAAAGATTGAAAAGAAAAGTATTCAATAAGAAGAATGCAAGGCAAGTAAAACAAAATGGTAAATAAAACAAATTTTTAAGTGAACAAATAACTAAAATGGAAAATAAGTGGGTAAAAACAAATGAGGCTAATAAAAGAAGGCAAAGAATGTTTGTCTGATGGTCAAGTTGTTAAAGAGTGATGAAAAGTTAACAAGGTCTTAATGAGGTGGTTAGGAGGTGAAGTGTAAATATCCACAAGCATTTTGGGAAACATAGCTAAAATCCATCAGAATAGACAGCTTAGAAAGTTGTGTGGTGACTTGTCCTGAGGGTGGGATGTTTGAATTTTAGCCCACTGCCTAGGAAGTGCCTTCTGTGTTCAAAATTCAAGTCAATCCCCCACTCCAACAAAATAAAATTAAAGGAGCTCAAAAATACTTCTCTACATTCTAGGGTATCAGGAATGATTTAAATCTACTTAAGAACAAAAAGAAAAAAAAGAAAATAAGAACAAAAAGAAAGTCGGTTTTAATGCAAGAAAATAAAAGGTTTATATTCCAAAAGTCTGAAGTGATAGAGAACACACTATATTTGCCACCAGTTTAGTTTCAACTCCTTCATCATCATCACCATACTCTTCCCAGAAAAAATTTATCATTTCATAATCTCATCATCAGGAAACACATCATCATAGATATTGCTTGGCTTTGCTACTCAGACCTTATCAGTACCCTCAATTGTTTCTCCCTCTTTGGAGTTCAAGCAAAAAATTCCTCTCATAGCCTCCCTTTATAGAGGGCTCAAAACCCCAACTATATCTTTATTTGCCATTAGCTGTTCTGCTTGGTTTCAATTCTGCCATTATCTTGATCATATTCCTGTGCCAGGTACCCTCTGGCATGTGTACACCCCTACACACCATCTTGCTTTTAAGTATTGTTTCCCGACATTAGATTATAAGCTCCTGGAGGCCAGGGACTATCTTTCTTTTTCTTATTTATATCTCCAGTGCTTAACAATGCCTGGCATGGAGTAGGTGTTTAATAAATGTTTATAGTATTACATTGTATCTAGAGGGTGAAGAGCTGAAAAATAGTCATATAGAAGAGGAAGGGAAGAAGGACCACTTTGCTTTTCACTTAAAATAAAGAAAAAACACCCAAACCTTATTTTGAGGCTTTTTTCTGAAGTAGAGGGAGCTGGATTCTTTGAGAGGGAGAGAACACCTTGTCTTCCAAGGAATGATAAGGTTGAACCATAGGTATAGTCAGTAAAGAAAAAGAGAATAATGCTGTTTGGTGACTCCCTGTTCAGGGAGTATAAAGGCACCATTTTTTTTTTTTTGAACCGATAACAACAATAGAGAAGTCTACATTTAAGCATGCATCCAAGGCATTACAGAGAACGTCCCAAGACCTGTCAAAACAAATGACTATTACTCACTTCTCATGATTCACAGGGGGCACAAATGATACTCACATAAGGAAACTAAAGAACATCGGCAAAAATGACAAAACCTAGGGAAAAATTAATGAAGACAAGGGGGGAAATGAAGCCAGGAACACAAGTGATACTTTCATTGATGCTGCCCTTTGAAGGCAAGTGATGGAGAAGAGAAATACTGCTTGGGGAAATGAACAGCTAAGAAAATGGTTTCTGATAATGATATTTGTATTTCTAAACAATGACTTAAAATATAAGAATGAAAGTCTTCTGGTCAGAGATGGAGTACGTCTAACAAAGTCTGGTAAGAATATATTTGTCTAGTGTCTAATAAATCTAACTAATAAAACTAACTTTAAATGCAAAAGACCCTAGAGAAGCATAAAAAGGTAAACAAGAAAAAGAAACCATGAGGGACATTAAAAGGTTAAACTATTTACATTCTTACATGAGAAGAAAATACTTCCAATTCATAAGAATTTTCTCAGTAAGGAATACACAGAGGACACAGGTCTGAACTGAATATGAAGGGATGATATCTGTAAAGGATTTATTTTTTGTTAATCCTTGTTATTTGTGGGGCAAACAGGGTGGGGTGTCTTATGTCTGGGGCTGGATTTGGGCTCAGGGCCTCCTGAGGCCAGGACTGGTGCTTTGTCCAGTGTGCCACCTAGCCAACCCATGATGACATCTTTAAAATAGGGTTGAGGGGAAGGAAGAATAGACTGGAGTGGGAGGAAGGGGAGAGGTGGACTGGGAAGAGGTAGTTCACATGAAGGAAACAAGAAAAAATCTTATGGAGGAGAAGGGAAGAAGGGAAAGGAGTGGAGAAGTTAGTGAGCCTTACTATCATCAGAATTGGCTCAAAGAGGAAATAAAATACATACTCACATGGGTATAATAATATATTTTTGCCCTGAGGGAAAGTGGTAAGGGAGGGAGATGGGGGGGTGAGAAGAGGGGAAGGAGGGAAGGACAAATTGGGGGAGAGAGCAGTAAAAAGCAAAACACTTTTGAGGCAGGTGAAGATATTCTGCATAACTGCACAAGTATGCTATTGAATTGCTTGATTTCACAGGGACAGTTGAGGAGGATGGGAGGAAGAAAAATTTAGAATATAGAATTAGCTCAAAGACCTTGATCTCATCACAGTGGTGTGGAAATTTATTTTGATTTGGGGACCCTACCTTTAGGCTGAGATTAGAAAGCCTTATGACCTCAGGGTCTCTTCTGTGTTGGAGGTGCTGGTGCCCCTCCCCCTCAGCTTCAGCTGAGCCAAAAAGCCCCGTGGGCTGCACAAGACGCCAGGACAGACATCTGGGGGGGAAAAGCCCCCAGCTCCCTCCAACCTGAGTATCCCAGAGATCCTGGGCTTTTTCAGGCTGGGCTCTGGTGTAGCACATGAGGCTCGAGCTTGCCCCCAGCCCACCAGCCACAGCCCTGGCTGGCAGATTAGCTTGGTCTGTAGGGGCGCAAAAAGCCCCGAGATTTGAGTGGAGAAAAGGAAAATAAAAATAGACCTGGGAGTTAGACAGGAGGGGGATGTGACAAGGAGAGGGGGGGGGGTGTGCTAAGACGAGGACTGGAGGCTGGCTGACAAGATTAGAGCACGGCAGACTAGAGACGGGGCTACAAGGATGCAGGAGAAGGCTTAAGGACTAGGAGTAGAGAAAAGAGAGGCCAAAGGACAGACTGAGGGAGCAGACAGACAGAAGGTCAGTGAGAGAGAAACACAGGGGTTCAGTGGTGGCAGTAAGGAGAGGAAAGTTAGAAGCAGGGGATTTACAAAGTGAAAGGGGCTCAGAGTTAGAATAAAGGACCTGAGTCCCCTAAGGCAAGAGGTGGCTAAGGCCCTTATTGTATTAAAGAAGGTCCAGGTGCAGCAGGTGGGAAAGAGACAGTGGAAAGAGACACACCACAATGCAGTGAGGTTGTACATTTTATTTCCCTGTACTAATAATTTAAAATTGTATCTCATAAATAAACTCTACTTTGATTATTTAGTTAAGAGGCTTCTTAATCTTTTGCTTATCAATTTTGGGAGTGGAGCAGTGTGGTGGAACTTTTATAAACAGCCCATACTAAGTTAATAGCAGTCAGATAGCCAGTCAGTCAACAGTCCCAGATTAAGTACCCCAGTCAGCTTTAGCCCCCAAATTAATCCTAGTCATCAAAAATATTCCACATTTTAATGGCGACCGTGGCAGGACTTATGGCCCAATTAGAATTTTTCTAAACTTATCGTTTTTCATATAGTTATAATTTTTCATAAATCCAATTATATAAAATTTTCCAGATTAGGTTAGATTAGCTAAAAATTATTTTTTTTTGTGGGCTCAAGGAGGGAATAACTTTCACACCCAATTGGGAGGAGTAATCTATTTAACCCTATAGGAAAGTAGGAGGGGAAGAGGATAAGGAGGGAAGGGTGAAAGAAGGGAGGGCAGAGCTGGAGAGGGGACAGTCAGAAGTAAAACACTTTTGAGGAGGAATAGGGTAAAAGAAGATAGAAAATGGAGTAAATATCATTGGAAGGGAATAGGATGGAGGGAAATAGTTATGATGATTGATTATAATGGCAAAATGTATGATACCTACTTTGCTGGGCTATTGTGAAGAAAATTCTTTATCAAGTTTAAGGTACTATATAAAAGTTATGATGAACTGGATGCTATAAGAAAAGCCTGGAAAGACCTACATGAACTGAAGCAGAGTGAAATGTACTGTATATAAAATAACAGCAATAGTGTAAGATGATCTGCTGGGAATCATGTGGTTATTTTCAGCAAGGCAATGATGTAATATAGCCCTGAAGGACTTATGAAAAATTGCAATCCATCTACAGAGAAAGAGCTGATGATATCTGAAAACAGATTGAAACACATATATATATTTTTCTCTTTGACAATTCCTTAATCTGAAGTTTTGTTTTTTAATTGTTTTCTCTCACAATCTAGCTAATGTGGGGATGTTTTCCATGACTACTCATGTATAACTTATATTGAATTGCTTGAGTTCTTGGGGGTGGTGGTGGGAACAGAAGAAGGAAGAAAAGTTGGAACACAAAGTTTTAAAAAATTGATGTCAAAATTTGTTTTTACATATATTTTGGAAAATAAAATTCTAAACAGAAAAAAAGAGTATACTTCAAACATCCAGAAAGAAACAATTAAAATATGGCACCACAGACAGGCTCACACAAGATTTAGCACTTCCAACTTAAAGGAGCAGTGGGCTTGGAATATAATATTACAGAAGGCACTGAAGACATGTTTACAACTAAGAATCACCTACCAGCAAAACTGAGTACAATTTTCATGGGGGAAATGGATATTTAATGAAACAGAGGTCTTTCAAGTATTCCTGATAAAATGACCAGAGCTGAAAAGAAAATTTCACATTGAAACACAAGACTTAGGGGCAGCTAGGTGGCATAGTGTATAGAGCACCAGCCCTGGAGTCAGGAGGACCTGAGTTCCAGTCCGGCCTCAGACACTTGACAACTTACTAGCTGTGTGATCCTGGGCAAGTCACTTAACCCCAATTGCCTCACCAAAAAAAAAAAAAAAGAAAAGAAACACAAGACTCAAGGAGCATAAAAAGGTAAATATGAAAGAGAAATTATAAAGGACTCAATAAAGTTCAATTATTTACATTATTATATGGGAAGAGGACATATGTAATTCCTAAATTGATATGTCAGGGGAATACTGTACATAGAGTATGCCTAAAATATTATTAGGGTGGTTAAAAGGTGTTTACATAAATATTATACAAACTATTTAGGAAAATAGGTAAAGAAGGAGTCTTACCAAACTCCTTTTGTGACACAAATATGGTGTTGATACCTAAACCTGGAAGAGCAAAAACAGAGAAAAAAAACTATAGACCAATTTCCATAAATAAATATTGATGCAAAAATTTAAATAAAATACCAACAAGGCGATTATTATCTGAAACTATCAGCATGCTTTCCAATAAGATTGAGAATGAAGCAAGGAAGCCCACTATCACCACTATTATTAAGTGTTGTACTTAGAAATGTTAGTGATAGCAATAAGAGAAGAAAAAGAAATTGAATTAATTAGAATAGGTAATGAGGAAACAAAACTATCACCCTTGGCAGATGATATGATGCTATACTTAGAAAATCCTAAAGAACCGACTAAAAAACTATTTGAAATCATTAAAAACTTCAGCAAAGTTGCAGGATATAAAATAAAGGCACATAAATCATCAACATTTCTATATATTACTAACGAAGTCCAGCAGGAAGATAAGGAATGGAAATTTCCATTTAAAATAATTGCAGATAATATGATACCTGCTAAGTCAAACCCAGGGGCCTATATGAACACAATTACAAAACACTTTTCACACAGATAAAGTCAGTTCCAAACAATTGGGAAATATCAATTGCTCATGGGTAGGCTAAACCAATATAATAAAAATTGACAATTCTATCTAAATAAATTTATTTATTCAGTGTCATGTTCAAATTAGGGCTACTAAATTGATATGTCAGGGGAATACTGTACATAGAGTATGCCTAAAATATTAGCAATGCCTTTGATGCAGTATTTCATGTCATTCTGGAGAAAATATGGAGAGATATGAACAAGATATCTGTTCAGATAGAAAAAGTCAGGGGGCAGCTAGGTGGTGCAGTGGATAGAGCACCAGCCCTGGAGTCAGGAGTACCTGAGTTCAAATCCGGCCTCAGACACTTGACACTTACTAGCTGTGTGACCCTGGGCAAGTCACTTAACCCCCATTGCCCCGCAAAAAAAAAAACCACCCAAAAACAGATAGAAAAAGTCAGAACTGTACAAATGGCTGAAGTTATAGAGTAGTCACTAATAGTTTGATGTAATCTTAGAAGAAAGTCTCCAGTGGAATACCCCAGGGATCTATACATTTTAATCAGTGATTTAGATAACGATATAGATTATAATTATATTATTGTTATTGTCAATAATAATACCTAGCATTTATATAGTGCTTTAAGGTTTGGAAAATGCTTTACAAATATCTCATGTCATCCTCACAGTCTTTAGAGGTAGGTGTTATCATTACCATTTTACAGATGAGGAAACTGAGACAGATAGTGACTAAGAGACTTGCCTCCAATTACACAGCTAGTAAATTTTTGCAATCAGGTCTTCCTGACCCCAGGTCTAGCACTCCATCTGCTGTACCACCTAGCTGCCTAGATGATCTATTTCTCAAATTTGCAGATTTCAAAAAGATGGTCTTCTTAGATGACATATTGAAAAAATATCCCGACAGTCTTGGAATCAATTGGAATCAATCTAATAAGATAAAATTCATCAGAGCCAAATACAAAGTTTTATACTTGGGCTCAAAAAATTCTGGTCAGCAATCTTTTTTTTTTTCTGAAAAAGAGCAATGGGTTTTAGTTGAGTAAAAGTTCAATATGTCAACAGTGATATAGTAACCAAAAGAGGTGGTATGATCTTGAGTTATACTGAGAGTTGATTTCCATATCAGGAGGTGAAAATCCTTTGGTTCTGTGACCTGATCAGATGATAGCTACAGTATTGTTTGGGTGCCACAGTTTAGAAAGGACATTGATGAGCTGGAGAATGTCCAAGTAAGGGCAACTAGAATGCTAATGGGCCATGAATTTGTACCACATGATGATAAACTGAATGAATTGGGAATATTTAGCCAGGAGAAGAATCATAGAGGTCTGGGAGTTGAGGGGGGTCATCGTAACTATCTTCAAGTAATTGAAGCATTGTAAGCAAAGGTCAAATCAGGTTTCAGTCTAACCACTCAGGTTCAAAATTTTAATATGCAAAGGACTTATGGACCATAAAATCTAATTTAAAACCAATTTATTAATTAGGAGTACTGATTAGCCAATCCTCTGAAACTCTTCCCTCCCCCCAACTAGAAGTAGTATGGGATGGTGGGGTGGATAGCAATAGAATATGCCTAAGCTTTTTTTAACCACTTGCTTTGATTTCTAGTAATAATAACACTTATGTTTTCATTTTTTATAACTATAATTGTGAAGACAGTAAAGTATAATTTAATTTGGCCTGAACTAAGGTCTTCCACTCTTTTCCCCTTTACCTGTCCTCTTTGTTTTTAACCTTTCAGCACTATATTCCGGTCATGGGTCTCATCCCATCCAAGTTTCAGTGATACCTGTGAGACCACATATGATTCCCATGCCCTTAAAAGCCTTCAATTTCTTGCCCAAGCTTTTGAAATCCTTACCCATGGTTTTTAGAGTCATTCTGATGGTATCATTTGTGTCCATGCAAATCACCAAAAGTGGATAATAGAAGTCTGGTTTGACCAGACTTGGGACATTTCCTGTCATGTTATAGATACACGTCCTAGGAAGACAGCAGACCTCTATTGTTGTAAACAGATCTACAAAGATCTGACTTGGCATCTCTAAGCAGGGAGTCTTCAGCCCTCACTACCAGTATCATTTTCCTTTGTTCCTATTAAATGATCTCTTATTGATAGCATCTATGGATCCATGACATCATCCCTTGGAAGACAAGCAACTTCCTCCTCTTTGGCAAATGCTTCATATTTATTACTTCACTCCAAGTGATAGATGGTCATTCTTCCTTTTCTCCTCTGGGTCTATTCTTTTACCTCCTAATTTCCCCAAACTGGTCAGAATTGACTTCTGGCTCTTTCTCATCCTTTTCCATTTTTGTTTTCACATTGAAGCCCTTCTTCAATTTTTTAAAGGAATGTTTTATTCCACCTGAAAACTATCCCCAGGGAAGGTCAGATATTCTCCCAAATCTTTTACTTTGTTTTCTGGGATGGGCACTAGCCTACACTTTGATCATAGATAAGAAAGAGATATCAGGAGCAAAAATACAGGGATTACACATTCTCTGTAGATCTCTGCAAATTCTCCTTCCTCTCTATAGTTGCCCAAAAGATTCCAAGCCCTTTATCATATTTGTTGATAGTTATGCTAGAGAACTGCTATGGTAAACTGTATTCAACCCCCAAGTTGTCATTCTACCCACCTTGTTAGCACCATATCACTTTACCAGCACCTTGACAGTTACATCAAATATCCTTTCTCTGCTTTATGAACCTTTTACTTTGTAGTACTAATTTATCTTACTTAAGGCATCTAGATGGTGCAGTGGATAGAAGGCTAGGCTTGGTGTCAGGAGGACCTGAGTTCAAATCTGGTCTCAAACACTTACTAGCTGTGTTGCACTGGGCAAGTCATTTAATCCTGTTTGCTTGTTTCCTCCTCTGCAAAATGATCTAGAGAAGGAAATTGCAAACCAGTCCAGTATCTTTGCCAAGAAAACCCCAAATGAGGTTATAAAGAATTACATTCAGATGAAAAACAACTAAACAACAATTCTTACTTAGCTTATATCTCTCTTCAACTTCCCTTTGTTCCCAATTCTCCCCTTTCTCCTTGAATCTTTATCCTTCCTCAACTATTGTCCTTTTCTCCCTTCTTTTCTGGACTTGTTCCTTTAATTTAAGTTTTAAAGCTATTTCTGTCTGAAGGGAAGAATTGACTCCACAAATATATGTCTATAGACACAATCTATAGATTGTGCCTTGATAGGCATCTTGTAAAGTTCCTGGGATCCCAAATATTTCTTTGTGTGCTAGTGTCTGGAACTCAACATTAAAGTGGAATTATTTTTGGCCTTCAAGTATCTTATTAAAATGCAAATCCCTTGTTAGGGTCAGGACAGCTTAATCCCATTAGCTATTAGTACCATTTTAGCAGAGATTAGTTGATAACTAGGTGAGGGCATGGGAGAGCCATGAAACAGGCCACATAATTTGTCTTTGAGGGGCAAGGACATAGAGAAGTGGACAATAGGAAGGGTAAGTAAGGAGACAACCAAGTAGCATTTTGCTTATCTCACAATTTTGTTGCTGGTAGAAGAATTCTAAACTTCTCTCTCTACTGTTCTTCCAATGCTACTTCCACATGAAATGTTTAATGTCCAGTTCTATATCTTAATTCTCTTCCTACTATTTTTGAGTAGCATATAAACTAAGTACGCATTTCCCCATTGAAGGCTTTCTTCCCATGTTTAAATCACTTATAAAAAATAATATGTTCCAGGATTGTTGTTATTAATATTGTTCTTATTATCAATATCTTTGAGGAAACAATAGGAATCAAGAAAAACAACTTATCTCCTCAAAATATTCAGCCTGAATTACTATAGTTCGCCTGATATCATGATGCATTGCAGAGTTGACTACCACCAATAGTCACAGATCTTCAGTTAGACTTAGAACCAGTATAACAAAAATTACTAGAAGTATATAGTAAACTGCTCCTCAAAATAGATTCCCTTTGATAATAATAGATAGCATTTATATAGAATGTCATGATCTGCAAAACACTTTACATGTCATTGAATTGTTTCATTCATATGCAACTCTGTGACAACATATGGGTTTTGGGTTTTTTTTGTTTTGTTTTGTTTTTGGCAAAAATACTGGAGTGGTTTGCCATTTCATTCTTCAGTTCATTTTATAGATGAGGAAACTGAGGCAAACAGGGTTAAGTGACTTGCCCAGGGTCACATAGCTAATAAATATCTGAGGCTGGATTTGAACTCAGGAAGATGAGTCATTCTGATTCCAAGCCCAGTCCTCTATCCACTATACCACCTAGCTGCACATGTTATCTCTTTTGATCTTTACAAATGAAGAAACTGAGAATAAGTCACTGTGGTAAGTGACTTGCGTTGGGTCACACAACTAGATAAGTATCTGAAGTAGGATTTGAATTCAGATCTTCCTAAATCAAGTTCTACACTCTATACACTGTGTTACCTAGCTGTTTCATTTTTTGCCTATTTATCATATGGGATGTCTGCTGCTTCTAGGACAAACCTACAATGAGAAGTTTTGGTTTTTCTAGCTATTGTTAAATATCTCCCACTTTTACTTTCTACTGTATATTTTTTATTTATTCTATATTCTTGCCCCACTTCCTGCCCATTATTCACATCATTCTTCTGGGACATCTTCCATATTCATCCTTAAGTGAACTCATCCTTTTTATGTTGCCCTGAAATAATCTATTCATGGTCAGAAACACATCCCTTTTTTTATTGCCTTTTTCCCTTTTTTTTACTATGTCTTTCATCTCTTAATATGAAAATACATGATATCATCATCATTAAATATGTATTTTGGGGTACCTCTTGAGCCAAAGGAAAGAAAGACAGTATTTACCTTATCATTATATTGTGGTTAAAACTCCTCATCCTCTTTGCTTTCTCCCTTTTTTGTTTTTCTAGCCAAATTTCTTACTTTCCCATCTATATAAAATTTTATGAAAAAAATTTACACAAGCATCAAGGAACATCCTTGATGAAGTTATTACAGGAAGGCTTACTTTAACAAAAGTGAAACAGTGCAGAGGACCACATCTTTATTAACACGATTGACTGGAAGATGTAGTGAACACAGAATCCTACTGTGCCTATTATTTGTTGAGTATAACAAAAACTATTTGATGCAGTAGAACAAAGTGCCACCTAAAAGGTTCCATCAAGATGTCTCCTATGCATATAAGAATTATAGAGTCAATGACTCTCTAATCTAGCAAAACCTAAAACAGGGAGTCATATATTTACCAAATATTTTTGGCATGAGATGCAGTCAAGAGGCAAAATCAAAAAAGGATCTTATAAATAGTGAGCTCCCCCAGATATTTTTATTTTCATATGATGTCGTATCAAGCCCCAGAAGGCACCCAAAGCCACTAAGAGGGAGCATGGCCTCAAAGTCCTGCCTCTGACACATACTGGCTATGGAACACTGGGCAGGTTCTTGACCTCATGGTACCCAAAAGCAACTCTCTGTGACTAAGCTTCAGAACAGGGGCCAGTCTTTACAGGGAAAGGGAGTTTTTTCAGCCTGCACCTATAAAATCACAGCTCTTGATAAAAAAAAATCACTCTAATGAGTTCCATTCACCAGAAAAAACAAAAACAGGGAGATGAAGAATGTTTATTGTCCAAATTATGATATACAATTAGATGGACAACCTACAGGGTTCCTCCACAATACCTTAGGTAAACATTACAAATAAACAATGACCTGTACCCAGAATTTGACAGTAGGAGAAGTGCTAACTAAATTGTCTTTCATAATTCAAAAAATTCTTTTAGTGATTCCAAACTTTCCCTGAAATGAAGCCCACATTTTTAATACCACTATTCTGCTGGCAATTTTGTATGTCTGTATGTTGTGGAACACTATAATCTCAAAAGTATTGAAGTTGAGGATTGTTGTTATTGTTCATTTGCTTTTCAGTCATGTCCAACACTTCTTGACCCCATTTGGGGGTTTTCTTAGCAAAGATACTGGAGTGGTTTGTTATTTCCTTCTTTGGTTCATTTTACAGATGAGGAACTGAGGCAAACAGGGTTAAATGACTTGCCCAGGGTTACACAGCTAGTGAGTGTCTGAGGTCAGATTTGAATTCAGGAAGATGAGTCTTCTTGACTCCAGGATCAGTATTCTCTCTACTGTACCACCTAGCTGCCCCAGAATTGAGGATTATCCAGAAGGAAACAGAAAGGCACATGGTGGGTATATGCAGATGACAACATATTCCAAACAAGTGGTCAACATTCACTAATGTAAAAGATATCCTCAAAGTAATGTATGAGTAAAAAAAGGGGGGGTGAGAAAGGGAGAGATAGACTGGTTATATGACAAGTAGATTGAAAAACTTAGGGGGGAAAAAACTTATGGAGATAAAATGGCAGTGGCTCCTAGAATGTTGGATAGACCTCCTTGTGGGAAAATGATAGGAGCATGTAGACAAGAATTTCACAGGATGGCTAGGGTCAGATGGATTGGACCTGTTAAACTGGTGGTGTTTCCCATATCAATCAGATAACAAATCCATGTTCCTCTTTGGAAAAAAAAAAAACAAAACCTGGATCCGATTCTGGGAAGATAGCAGAGTAGGTCAGAAAATACCAGACTCTCCAAATTTCTCCCCAAAACAAGATAGAACATGGCCTAAAAGTGAGTATAGAGTGGCAGAAATAAATAAAAGTGGAGTTAAAGCAGTTGTCCTTCTAAGACAAATTCTGAGGACTTCAGCAAAGTCCCAACCTCCTGGGGCCTTCCCCAAGTAAAGTGCAAATAGCTCAGAGCAGACTCTGCTAAATCAACAAATAATAAGCCCTGGGGGCAGCTGCCTCAGCAACAAAAACTTTCACTTTAAGGATACTGTGGGGATCCTACAGCTGAGTAGTGTAAGATCGAAAGACCCTCCACTGTCTCAGGATGCCTGGCCCAGCTGTGCCAACCAGATAAGGTCCCAGGCTGTGGCTGTGAGTGAGGATGAGTGAGGACACACCTAGTAAGTTCAGTAGCATAGAGTCAGGAACCCTGCTGACTGTGGACTCTGGCAGTGGTTTAGGTGTACCTGAGGTCTACCCAGAAAGAGCTCAGAAAATAGCAGTAAGATCTGCTACCAATCCCCACACATTAGGACTACAACCTGACTATGATAATAAGCTGCTAAAAATTAAATTAAATTAAAATTAGTAGCAAAGGACAAAGAACCTAACCATAGATAGCTACTATGGGGATAGAGAAGATCTGGGTTCATATCCTGGGGAAGATAGTGAAGCCAAAAAAGTTACTTTAAAAAAAATGTCAAATGGTCACAAGCCTCAAAAGAGCTCTTGGAAGAACTTAAAAAATAAAGTAGGAGAGATGGGGGGGGGGGAAATTAGGGGGTAAAAGAGCAATGCAAATAAATTATGAAAAGAAAGTCAAACAATTGGGGAAAAAAAGATCCAAGAACTTAAGGAAGAAAAAAACTCCTTGAAAACTAGAATTGGGAGAAGGGAAGTTAATGACATTATAAGACAGCAAGAAATAATAAAACAAAATCAAAATAATGAAAAAATAGAATAGAATGTGAAATGTCTCATTAGACAAACAACTCATCTGGAGAACAGATCAAGGAGAGACAATGTAAGAATTGTTGGACTACCCAAAAGGTGCGATCAAAAAAATCTTGATATAATTATCACAAGAAATTATTAAGGAAAACTGTCTTGAAGTTCTAGAACAAGAGGGTAAAATAGAAATAGAAAAAAAAATCACTGATCACCACCTAAAAGATATCCCAGAATGAAAACTAACAGGAATATCATAACCAAGTTTCAAAGCTCCCAGGTTAAGGAGAAAATACTACAAGCAACATGTGGGAAAAAAATTTAAATACTGCAGAGCAACAATTACAATAACACAAGACCTTGAAGCTTTTACATTAAAAGACCACAGGACTTGGAATATTATATTTCAAAAAGCAAAAGAGCTGGGGTTTTAACCAAAAATAACTTACCCAGCAAAGCTGAGTATAATCCTGAATGGGGAGAAAAGGGCATTCAAAGAATTGAAAGACTTTGAGATATTTGTGACAAAAAGACCAGAACTCAATGGAAAATTTGATATATGAAATCCAGGACAGACATATGGTAAACATTAAAGACCAATTATAAGGGACTTACTTAATAAGGTCAAACACTTGTTATATGTGAAACTGTCATCAATACTCTTAAGATTGTCATCATTAGTTTGAAAGAAAGGCTTGGGTTCAGCTGTGTATGATCAGTTGGTTCTAAATAAAACTGGGTAGGGAGAAGTAAAAAAAGAGCAGTTATCTTATAAAAATGAGGTTGTAAAAAGAAAAACTGATACAGAAGAAGCAAGTTGCAGTAGAGGGCTGGTAGTGCTAGAACCTTATTTTCCTCAAAACTGGGTTAAAGAAAGAATAGCATACTTATATAGAAGGGCTTATAGATGTATTTTACATATACATACACATACACACACACACACACACACACACACATATATATATATATATGTGCATATATTTGTGTTTCATTGTAGCCTTCTCTAGGGTGGGGTAGGGAGAGAGGGAGAAAAAAGTACACAGCAGAGAACAAAAGAACAATTAGAAAGAAACAGAAAATCCAGGTAGCTTTGAAAATATTGTATAGTGTTTATGATAGTTTTTTAAAAAGTAAATAGTCAGAAATGGAAATTCATGGTTTTATATTGAATTATCTCTTGATGTTGTACTGTGTACATGGAAATTTTCTTTTTTTCTGGTCTTTTTGTATTTAAATTAAAAATGGATTAAGAAATTTTTTAAAAAGAAGAAAAGAAAAAACTGAGACCCAGTGGCATCTCTGTCCATCATCATTCTGTGTAGATGTCATATTTTGGCTTTTCTCAAACCAACTTCTTCCATTCTTAATGCCTGATTCTATTTTGTTTTTGACCATCTTCAACATCTATACTGGCTACACCTTTATATCCTAATGCACTTTCATGTTTTCTCCTTAAATTTCCACCTTCTCTTTGACACAGTGATTCCCACACCTGGGCATATACTCAGGATGGGTTAAAGCCAGCTCATATGCATTCTCAAGAGCTATTGCTAAATTTCCAGTCTGAGCATTTACACCTCAGAAATTGGCAAATGATACAAATAAAGGCTTGATTTATTATTTTATTGATCTATGCTTAAGAAAGTGATGGAGAAAATATTAATAATGAAGATTAAATTTAAAAGCATATCTTGTGTACATCTTCCCCCAGAGAGCCATTATCAAGCATTGACCATTATACTACTGTATGTATGTACCCCAAGGAGATATGTACAAGGACAGAAAGAAAGGACCTGTATATACCAAAATGTTTATAATAGTAGCACTTTTTAAGGCAACAAAATAAAATTGGAAATTAAAAGCATGTCCATCAATTGGGTAATGACAGAACCAATTATGAGATATAAATATAATAAACTGTTATGATTTAAGAAAACAATAAAGACCCATCTTTTTTATACCAGTATTCTACCAATGTTGCTCTATGGCTATCGGTCATAGATCACTATAGTCTCTAAATTAAAATTGAATAACATTCAGAGATCAACGGGAAGGGAGATATTTTGACGCATAATGTTGCTTACAGTCTCAGGAGATATCAGTCAATTTTGCTTAAATTACTTTCTCTTTTATGAAAGAGGGCTCACTGGGCAAGAGGAGACAACATATTTAGAAATGCCAGTGATATAAAAAATTAAAAATATAAATAAAATCATTTTTAAACCTACCTACTCACTACCTCCCTGATTCATTACATAACTGTTATACTCTATCCTCTTACTCATTAGTAACTCTGTGCCTTCTCTTAACTCCACAGTTCCTCTTTCTAACCTACTCCCCCTCTGTTGCCACATTACTTGCTTGCCTACACAACTATTACAAAACCATTTAAGAACAATTGTGTTATCTATCCCTTCCTCTTCTTAGAGATAATAACTCTTATCTATGGCTCACTCTTTCATAGATTCTGTGGTTCTTGTTCTCAGATCCACCCCCACAAATACTATTGAATTTTTTTCTCAATCTGTCAGTACCAATAGCTTCAACTCATGACTCTCTGCCACAGTAAGCCCTTTACCTCAAAGGGGCAAAGAAGTATAAGATGAAAGATGTGGTGTAATAGGATTGCTTTATTCCACAATCACATTATGATCAATGTCATCAATAGTATAACTACCAGCTTCTTCTTGTGGAGGAGGCAGCTGTGGTACGGTGGATAGAGCACTGAGCCTGAAGTCAGGAAGAGCTGAGTTCAAATTTGATCTCAGTTACTTACTAGTTTGTATGATCCTGGGAAAATCACTTCACCTCTGTTTGCCTCGGTTTCCTCAACTATAAAATGGCCATAATAACTAATAAAGGATCTTGGGAGACTAATAGTTAAATGTCATCTTTAAAGGATCCTGTGTGAGGTTCTGAGAAGACTGAGAGAATTACATTCCTGAAGATACTCGGTCAGTTCACTGATATTGGAGACAGTCTATGAGAAATGTAGACATTTAACTAACATTAGAGAATAAACCTGTGAGAAACTTGGGGAGTTGTGTCATGTTGGAGAAGCTGCATAGACCTTGTGAGAAAACTATGCTTAACTGCCATTCCAGAACGGGATTGACGAAGTCTAATTGTCTCTGAGTCCTGATGAGAACAGAAGTGAGTTAACTTTTATTCTGGAGAAGACATTCTGAAGAGAATTTCTGAGGGAAACTTGAGAGACTTTAGTTGTCATTCTGAGACAAATTCAACTAACTATTGGATTTAGAGGAAAAACGAACAGACATTTCTGAGAAGATCTAAGTAAAATGCCATTCTTTGTGGAACTGAGCTAACTACATTTTAAGTAATGTCTAAGGTAATTACAGATCATAACTACTAGATTGCTTTAAAACTGAATGAGAAAAAAAAATAATTTATAAGGTAATAAGTAAGTAGCAGAATGAGAGGTGGGGATATGGTGTATTCATCCATGAAAGCATCTAAGAGGTATTGCTCATATACTGCAATACACCTACATATCCCAGTGTGGGGAGTTATACATAGGACTTTTGAATGTGGGTTAGCAGCAAAAGTCTGCTGTCATCATAATCATCATCACTACCACCACAGCCACCACCATCATCATCATCATCATTCCCCTACTGCTCTAGTTATCCCAAATATACTTTCAGTAAGCCTATAGAAATTGAGCTCACTTCTCAATAGTGTTATTAAATTATAAAAAGCAGTCATTTTATCCACCTGTGTAAGAGTTCACAGAACATTAAACATAAAATAAAAACAGGATTGCAACTTGTCTCAAGGACCATTTCTCTCTGATCTCCATAGAATTAGATAAGAGCAAGAGGATGAAAACAATAATAAAAATAATCACTAACATTTATATAGAACTTTATGATTACATACTGTTATGTCTACATTATGTCATTTGAGTTTCACAACAACCTAGGTAGTAAGTAGGGCACATCATATCTTCCTTATTTTACAGAAAAAGAAACTGAATCTCAGAGAAATTAACTGATTTGCCCAAGGTCACACAGTTAGTAAGTGACCAAACAGGATGCAAACACAAATACAGTGCTTTTTCTGCTAGATTCTGCTGGCTAACTCAATAGCTGAAAATAGGCAATCTTTTGGTAAATCATTAAAACTTCTTGCTGCCCCAGTTTTATTATTGTAAAATGAGCTACTAGTTTTGACTGTGAATAATGTATGTGAAATGATTTCATATTCTTAGCTATAAAACAAGTTGTTTTGTAATCTGTGTCAGTGGAAAGTTGAAATGAGATAATTGCAGGAGGGCGATGGACCTCTCACTATGATGTCAAGATTACTAGCAGAGTTTGTGAGCTTTAGTTCTTCCCCTCCCAATGAGACTAATGCCGGATGAAGCTTATCACAGCTTTAAGGCAACTTTCCATGGTTTGCACTATTTATTAGGGAAGTTGAAAAGACAAATGCAGTGAGTACTTATTCTCAACCTCAGAAAAAAAATCAGCAGGAGATGTTGGCCGTATGAAGGGCACATTATCTATAGTCTGATTCAGGGAATAGGTGAATGGAAATTCTTGGCTCTAGTTGAGCCAAGATTATGGGCTAGGATATTATTGACAAGGGTGAGTCTGGATACCTTACACTAATCTAAGTGGGCCTTTTGTGCAGCAGCCAGGCTGACTAACAGTAGAGCAAGTGTGTGTATGTGTGTGTGTGTGTGTGTGTGTGTGTGTGTGTGTGTGTGTGTATGTGTGTGTGTGTGTTGACTTGCCCTTAGGCATGTTGGCCTAGGTGGTATCACTCTAAGAGTGATGACACCTCCCTGAAGCAATAGTGGCAGCAATAAAGAGCAATAACAGTAATAATGAAACTTCAGCTGTGGAGAGCAGGAGTAATAGAAGCACCAAGGTAGAAAGCTTCCAGGCCTCAACAGAAACAATTCAGGAGCAGGTGACTTCCTGATTGCCAGGAAGCTTCAGGAGGCATAGTTAGCTGCTGGAATATGGAATTATGATGACTCAAGGAGTAGTCTTCAAGCTATCATTGGCACTGATATACAAACCATCCATCATCTCAGACTGGGAGTTATCTAGGGATTTGTTTGAAGAATAGGCCCTAAACTCCTCTCCATCATATAAATCTATAGGAAAGTATACTCACTTGTTTGGAGCGGGGAGGGGGTATGAAGATAATGATTCTGTTTTTCTTTCTTTTTTATTTATTTTGCCACTGAGTCCTAATAAAATATTTTTTTTATTTGATGTGTTGTTCCTGCCTAGTCTATTAGTAAGTAGAATAGGTACTAGATGGAAACACCCATATATTATCCCTACATCAAACTCTAACAATATTTAATGGAGCAAATATATATACTTATATATATATACTTATATAAATATATATATTTATATAAGTATATACTTATATATATGTATATATATGTATATATTTATAATTTATATTTATATATAATTATATATATTTATAATTTATAATATATGTATATATTTATATAAGTATATACTTATATATGTATATTATTATATATATAAGTATATATATATGTATATATATATATACATATACTTATATTTATATAATTCTAGCCCAGGAGGAAAGCAGAATGGCCACCCTCTGGCCCCAACCTCCTGCTTCCCCATTTGGTAGAAATCAAAGTCTTCCTTATAGAAGGTTGAGAGGAAAAGATGCTGGAGATGTCTATTCTTGCCTCCCTGTGAACCATCTTTAGACAGACCCATGTGGACATAAAAAACCCTATAAAAACAAAAACAATATCCCTACCCCTTACATATGCAATCCATCATTCCATTACTGAATAAGCAAGTTTGCCTCCTCTTTGCCTGTATTTGAGCCTCTGCTTTATTTTGTCTTATTACATTTCCAAACCTTTCTAGGACTATATCAAATAACAATGGGGAAAAGGGACATCCTTGTTTTACTCATATTTATTGAGAAAGCATTCTCCCCATTAAATACAATGCAAACTCTTGATACTCTTTTGCTCATATTTTAAAATGCCTTTCTGAGCCTATGCTTCAGGAGATTGTTTTATTATAAATATTATACTTTGTCAAAACTTTTTCAATATCTATTGACATAATAATAAGTGAGAGAGAGAGAGAGTAGCATAATGGTTTAAGAGACAGCCTTAGAAAAAGGAAGACCTGGTTCAAAGTCTCACTTCTCCACACATACTGAGTGAATGACCCCTGGTTAAGGCACTTAACTTCTTGGTACTCGGGGTAACTCTGTAAGACCATTAGCTGGAAAGGTGGTTCTGATGAGTTCCCTATCACAATTAAATCACAGATAAAGGCCATATCACCACTCTATTGCTATATCATGTGGTTTCAGATATATTTTTAATCTGGTTTTATTGTTTTCCTAATGCTGAACCATACTTGCATCTGTGGTATAAATCCAATTTTAGCATAATAAATAATTTGTGTATACATTGGTATAGTTTTTTTGTTAGAATGTTACTAAAAAGATTTTAATCAATATTCCTTAGTGATACTGATCTTTAATTGCCTTTCTTTGCTATATCTGTCCCTGATTTAGATCATGGGACTATATTTGTCTCTTAAATATAGATGTACATATATATATGTACATATGTATGTATTTCTGGAGAGTGAAGTGGGCACAATCACACTAGAAAGATCAGGATAAGCTTTGGTTTGAAAGCAGCACTGATCTGAGCCTTGAAGAAAGCTAGAAAGTATACCAGGAAGATATGAGGAAAGAGTGCATTCCAGGTGTAATTGGAACTAACACAGATGGCCTCTGACAATATCTGTCCTATGTGAAGCCTGGAGAACCTGTTTCTAGAAGAGTGATATGTAAAGGATGTGCCTTAGAGAGAACTGAGCATGACATTCTGTAATTGATTCTGTTCTGCTAACCACATGGTTAAGACACACCTTTGAGATTGGCCCTGTAGCTTCAACTGGGGGTGATGTCAAAAGGCATTAACAAGCCTTCACCTGTCCTCTCTTGGTTTAACTATTTTGTGGATGGCATCAGATAAGAGACAATGCTGTAAAGGGAGGGTCCTTGGGCCTTCTACCCTCTAAGACCAATAAATGGAAAGAAGGAAGGAAAGAAGGAAGGGAAGAGTAGAAGGGAGGAAGGAAGGGAAGGAGGAAGGGGAGAAGAACTAAACTAAACTAAAGAAAAACTATTTAGTACCTTCTATATGCCAGGCACCATGCAAAGTGCTTTACAAATATTATTTCATTTGATTCTCACAAGAACACTCAGAGATAGGTGCTAATATCAATTGATAATTTACAGTTGAGGAAATTGAGAAAGACAGAGGATAATTGATTTGCCTAGAGCCACACAGCCAGTGAGAGTCAAATTTACTCCGGGTTACATCTGAACTAGGTCTTCCTTACTCCAAGTCCAGCACTCTGTGCTACATAGCCTCATAAAATGAGCTTCAGTTCTTCGTCTCTTTGTTAATTATTTTTTGTTTTAGGTGAAGGGATTGGAGATTCTGACCTCGGAGTTTCAAAAGGTCAGGAGAGCTACTCAACTGCTGTCCTAGAATTTGAATTTTGAGCCAGCTTAGCTTCAATGTCCTGAGGATCAAAGAGTAACCTTTGGGAGTGACCTTCAGACCCAGCCTAGCAGTAGCTGAGACCAAAACTAATCTGGCAGTTACATTGTATCTGGTTAAGAACTTGGTGAAATCAATGTTACATAGAAACTGAGCTAAGAATGAGAACAGTCTTCCCAGAGAAAGAAGTGGGATAGGGGTGAGTGTCCCTGAGGTGTTGAGAGAGAGATTTGTTTGTTCTTGCTATTTTTTCAAATTGAAGTTGTGGTTAAATGGAACTGGAGTACTAGCTCTCCGCTGGCATCTAGCAAGGGAGGAACCCAATTGGTGGAGGCTTGGGTCAGTGGCAATAGAGTCACCTCACATTTCTCAGGATACCCCTAGAACTCACCTGCACAAACACACATACAGATATCATACTCTTCCTGTCAAGTATCTTAACTTTACTGTATCTATAGGCAAATTAAGGCTGGTCATTATGAAGAGTAAAGAAAGTGAACTCCAAATCCATCAATTCATAGGAAGTACTTTCCTACTTAATATAAACATTCCAAAAGGAAATTAATTATTACTTTCAAGTCTGACACTGCTCAAGTTTTGTTTTTTGTTTTTTGTTTTTCAAATTGCAGCCCTTAATCAGGAACAGTGCTTGGAGGAGAAATAAAGAGAATTTTTTATGAAAAATCAGGGCAGTTGAACACTGCATTCAGCAGGACTGTGTGACAATATAGATGAGAATGGTAATTACACTAGATTAGTTAGAAATGATTGGGCAAATCTAGCTGTTTGGCCATTCTGATTCCTGTCAAGTTTTCATTTATTTTAAAGATACTTTCAGAATGGAAATGTCACACTTCAGTACAACACAGAGAATCTCCTAATGATGTAGTGTGCTTTTTAAAAAGTGTACAATATAATAACATTTTGAGTCTATGCCCTTGCCTGACATAGATTTTTTTTAGCACAGCATGCTTGAAAGAACATGAAAATGAGCTTAAAATATTGCAGGACATAGGTGCTGCCAAAAACATAAAATGCTAAGAAAGTATAAACTGATTATACTCCTGTATTTCTCTCTCCTCTCTCACTCTCTCTCCACACACACATACACACACACACACACACACACACACACACGCACACACACCTATTGCTTTTCTCTTAAATATAGAAAAGGGGTATGAAGACTAAAGCATTCAAAGATTCCAGCAATTTGAACCTAACCTATCTTTCCAACCCTATCTTTCATTACTCCCCTCCAATCTAGGATGAACTATTTATTTGATGTTCTCCATCTTCCTGGAGTATGCCTCTCACACTTTCGACCCTTGTACCCTTGCTTACCCTTGTCTTCTCTACCTAGAATAACTTCTTCCTTCTCTTCCCCTTCTCAGTCCCCATTCAAATTCAAATCCTTCCTATAGCTCTTGTACAAAGTCTTCCCCTTCAGAGTAATATGTGCATTTTTAAGACATCTGGAAGCAAGATCTTCTGAAGTCTCCCTTCCTCCTTTTGTTGTCTAACCTAGAGGAATGAGGTTAATGAGGGGAATTTCAGGCCTAGTAGGAGGAGAGGAGAATTTCACTGTGGCATGAAAGACTCTGTGGCAGAGAGGATGGTGCAACAGCTCACAAATCATACCACCTGAGCAGCTGCCAGCTTCACCTGCATGAAAGGGCAACCCAGCATGAGGCTTGCAAACAATTCATTGTGCAAAGGAAATGGAAAAATTGAAGTGTTTCTGCTTCCCTTAAAAATCTGTCCTGTCATTACTAGGCATGTACAAGAAGGATAAGATGGGCGGGGGGGGGGGGGGGGGGGGGGGGGGGGGGGGGGGGGGGAAGGACAGCTACTTCTATCAATGTTTTATTTATTCTCCTAAGAGTGTGTGTGTGAATGTGCACTAATTATCATTTGAAAATTTATCTGGGATACTTGTATTCTATATAATCATACTCTTTTCTTCTTGGGCTAAGTATACATCCCAGTCTTTGTTGAGGTCACCCGCATCTTCCCAGTCACTCAATTCAGAACTTTAATGATTCTTGATCTTCCCTATCTCACCCCACCCCCCGGGTATTGAGAATTCTTACTTCACAAAATCCCATCTATTTCCCACCACTTCTTGGAACACTACTCCAATTAAAAACCTCACTACCTTCACTTGTGTTATTCCAATAGCCACCTTTCCATCTTCCACATGGCTGCCTAGGTCACCTTCCCAAGGCACAAGTCTGACCAAGTCACTCCATTGATCAAAAACCCTGTTTGCTTCATTGTCTCTAAGACAAAGTCTAAACTTCAATCCCTCTATGATCTATCACCAACATACTTCTCCAGCAATATTTTATACCATGCTTCAAATACTATATTATCCAACCAACTTAGACTATTTATTCCTCTTCAAACTTGACATTATTTCTCCTCCCTCAATGCATTTGGAGAGGCCATTCCTCATGTTTATATTGCATTCATTCTCAACTTAACTTTTAAAAATCCTCAAGGCTAAGCTTGGTTCTAACTCCTTCAGGACTTTGCTGATCCCCCAAAATGTTAATATTCTCTCCCACCTCAAACTCCCCTTGAACTCTTGTGTGTATCCCTTTTCCCGTTCATGCTCCTATTTTATTTTTTTAAATGCTTAATTGTGTTTACGTTGTATTGCTCCTATAGAATAAAAGCATTCTGAGGGCAGAGACAATTTCATTTTTGTCTTTGTATTCCCACTTCCTAATACAATGTCTTACACATAGTATGAACTTAATACTTGTTCAACAAAATTGAACTGAATGAGGCAAATATTTACATATGGAAATAATTCCAGAAAGTTCTATTCCACTTACTCATCATTGTATGGACATGGTATTGGGCTTTCAAAAGCTATCAATAAATCTGACAGGTTTTGCTATGCAAGAAAGACTTCAAGCAGGCTATTTGAGGAAAAACCTAGGTATAGCATCAATAGTTTGGTCACTGCTCAATGAATTCTTTTGCCATAACAACCTTAGAAACAAAGTAAGTTTTTTAAAATGTTCTTCAGTCCTAAATGACCCACTTTCATTTGCAGAGTATCAGTAATGGAGTGGCAAAAGAGAGGGTGAAGGTACTAAGAATCACTCTATGATAGTTTATAAACATGAAACCAAATGTTGACATCACACAGTATATCTTTGCATACTGGCTAACAACATACCTTTAAAAGAACTGAATCACATCGTTACTCAACATACTCATGATAAATATGTTTCTCGGAAGAGCTACCCTGTGAGTGAATGGCTATATCTGCAACATTAGTAGAACATCTTCAAACAGTAGCCATATAATGCCAGGAAGAATTCATGCCAAAAGAGATTGCACATTGACCATATGTTCCGCAGAGACTATTTACCTGGCAGAGACTGAATACCACATGATTCCAGCATAAAGAAAGCTCACTATGACATTGCCAGAATATATCAGTAGCCCTGCAATTTCAAAAACATGTTGAGTTGCCCTGTACATGTGTGCCCTGGACAAATATGCTCCTGCATGTCACTCACCCATAAATTTGTTTTTAATTTCATTTAAAATTTCACACTTAAATACCAAGAAATAGTATTTCCATACACAAAGAAAAATTTTAAATGAGGATGTATATGAAACCATGTATCTCCATTCCATAAGTCTTATTTTTTTAAGTATATAGTAAATTCCATACATTTTCAGCAGTGCCCTGTCATTCCGTGCTTCCTTCTGAACTTCATTCTGTTCTCTTTTGTGCATTTAAGAAAAAGTCTAAATGACTTGCTTTATTTTTTAATCAGTACAGCTTACTGTCTGTCTCCTCTTAAAACCATTTTCACTTTTTAAAAATTGAGAAAAGGACAAAAAGACCCTTGTAACATATAAACGTAAGTGGATCCCCATAGTGGCCATTTCAAAAAATGTCATATCTCTTTCTACACCATCCATCACCTATGTCAGGAGATAAATAAAATGTTTCATTATAGGTACTGTGGAGAGGTGGTTGCATTGGGGACTTGATCATTAAACTGATCACAGTTTTAAGTCTTTCGAAGTTGTTTTACAATGTTGTTGTCCCCATAGAAATTAATCTCCTGGTACTGCTCATTTCACTGTATCCTTATTCTACCCAGAATTCTCTGCAATCGCCTCTTTCATAGTTTCTTTTGTTTGTTTGTTTGTGGGGCAACAAGGGTTAAGTGACTAGGCCAGGGTCACATAGTGAGTATCAAGTGTCTGAGGCCAGATTTGAACTCAGGTTCTCCTGATTCCAGGGCCAGTGCTTTATCCACTGTGCCACCTAGCTGCCCCCATAGTTTCTTAATTGTGTGATAATGTTCCACTGCATTCATATACCACATTTTATTCAACCATTCCACAATTAATGGGCACCCACTTGAATTTAGGTTCTTTGCTTTTCTCCCTTTTAAATTCTCCCTTCAGAGTTGGAAAGCAGAGAAACAGAATTGAGTCTATTCCTTCCCCAGTATTATTGTCAATCTTAATGAAACCCCTTACCTCACTTGTTTCTGTCAATTATAACATATTTATGCCCCAGATGGGTTGTATGTATGTTCAATCCTCTTTTTTTCATTTCATTGAAGAATAAGGTCATCTGATGCCTGCTCTCCCCATCCCTTCTACCATGTTTGTATACCTTTCTACTCATGTATCTTAATTATGAGAAGTAGCAAGTTCTGCCTCCTACTTTCTCCTTTTGCTAATTCCTTTTATTTTCTCCTCTTCAACCCTCAGAGAAGAATCAGTTCAATTACAAGTCCTCTATTTTTCTTATCTCCTTTAATATTCTTTGAAGATATTAAGGTTCTGAAGGAACAATTGTATCTTTTTCCTCTATTGCAATGTTAGTACTACATCATCAAATAGCCCATTATAATGACTATAATACATTTACCTTTCTAGGTTTTTCTTGATTCTTGTGTTTGCATTTCAAAATTCCTAGTTAATGTTGGTCTTTTCATCAGACATACTTGAAAATCTTCTATTACATAAAAAAATCATTTTTCCTTATAGGATTATACTCAGCTTTTCAGAATAAGGTGTTCTTGATTGTAAGTCTATACCTGCTGCCTTTTGAAATATTGTATTTCAAGATTTTCTCCTGATTTTTTAGTAGATGTCAAGTCTTGTGTAGTACAGACCAGTTCCTTGGAAGTGAATGTGGACATGGCAGTGACCAGTGTGAGTGCAGTTTAGATCAGGGCAAAACAGGGCTTTATGTTCTCTAGAACAGTGTCCTGTTTTAATTAGTTAATTAATTTTAGCATTCTTTTTAAAACATAATTTTGAGTTCCAAATTCTCTCCTCCTCTCTTCTGCCTCCTACCCATTGAGAATGCAAACAATATATCAATTATACATGGGAAGTCATGCAAAAAATGTCCATATTAACCATGTTGCAAAAGAAAGGAAGGAAGGAAGGAAGGAAGGAAGGAAGGAAGGAAGGAAGGAAGGAAGGAAGGAAGGAAGGAAGGAAGGAAGGAAGGAAGCAGTAAACAAAAAAAAATGAAAAAAATATGCTTCTATCAGTACTCAGTCCTCATCAGGTGGGTAGTATTTTTAATCATGGGTCCTTTGGAATTATCTTAGATCATTGTATTGATCAGAGTGGCCAAGTTTTTTCACAGTTGATCATCATTACAATATTGCTGTTACTATATACAATATTCTCCTGGTCCTGATTACTTCACTTTGCATCAGTTCATCTAAGTCTTTCTAGGTTTTTCTGAAACCATACCCCTTATCATTTCTTATAGCACAATAATATCCCACCACCATTATATACCACAACTTGTTCAACCCTTCACCAGTTGATTGGCATCCCCTCAATTTCTAATTCCTTGCCACCACAAACAGAGCTGCAATAAATATTTTTCTACATATAGGTCCTTTTCCCTTTTTATGTTCTTTTTGGGTTTCAGACTTAATAGTAGTATTGCTGGGTCAAAGGGTTTAATAGCATAGTTTAATAACCCTTTGGTTGTAATTCCAAATTGTTCTCCAGAATTAGACGAGTTCACAACACCACATAAAATGTGTTGTTATATATGTAATTGTCTTCATTCCCTTCAACATTGTCCTTTTCTGCCATATTAGCCAATATGACAGCTTTGAGTTGGTACCTCAGAGTTGTTTTAATTTGCTTTTCTATAATTAATAGTAAATTAGAGCATTTTATGTGACTATTGATATCTTTGATTTCTTTTTATCAGTTGGGGAATGGCTTTTATTTATTTATTTATTTTTGTGAGGCAATTGGGGTTAAGTGACTTGCCCAGGGTCACACAGCCAGACAGTGTCAATTATCTGAGGCCAGATTTGAACTCAGGTACTCCTGAATCCAGTGCCAGTGCTCTATCCACTGTGCCACCTAGCTGCCCTGGCTCTTATTTTTTTATAAATTTGACTCAGTTTCCTAAACAATTGAGAAATGAGGCCTTTATCAGTGAAACTTGTAAATGTTTTTCCCCCAGTTTCCTTCTTTACTTCTCATTTTGGGTGCATTGGGTTTGTTTTCATGAAAACCTTTTAATTTCATGAAATTAAAAATTATCCATTTTACTTCCTGTCATCCTTTCTTTCTATTGTTTAGTCATAAATTCTTCCCTTATTCATAGATCTGACAGGTAAAAGTTTCCACACTCCCCTAATTTGCTTATGATAACATCTTTTATGTCTAAATCATGTACCCATTTTGACCTTATCTTTGTATAAAGTGACAGATTTTGTTCTATGCCTAGCTTCTGCAAAATTGCTTTCCAATTTCCTCAGCAATTTTTGTCAAATGGTAGGTTCTTACCCCAAAGGCTTGAATCTTTGGTTTTAACAAACACTAGATTACTATGACCATTTACTACTGTGTATTGTGGACCCAATCTATTCTACTGATCTATCACTCTATTTCTTTTCTTTTCTTTTTTGCAGGGCAATGAAGGTTAAGTGACTTGCCTAGGGTTACACAGCTAGTGTCAAGTGTCTCAGGCCAAATTTGAACTCAGGTCCTCCTGAATCCAGGACCAGTATTTTATCCATTGCACCACCTAGCTGCCCTCACAACCACTCTATTTCTTAGACAGTACCAGATTGGTTTAATGATTACCATTTTATGACATAGTTTGAAATCTGGAACTGCTAGCCTGTGTTACTTCACTTTTTTTTTAATATGGATTCCCTTGATGTGCTTCACCTTTAGTTCTTCCAGATGAATTTTATTATTTTTTTGTTGCTCTATGTAATAATTCTTTGGTAGTTTGATTGGTATGACACTAAGTAAGTAAATTAATTTAGGTAGAATTGTCATTTTTATTATGTTGGCTCAGCCTACCCATGAGCAA
Source organism: Dromiciops gliroides (assembly GCF_019393635.1). Classification (NCBI taxonomy): domain Eukaryota; kingdom Metazoa; phylum Chordata; class Mammalia; order Microbiotheria; family Microbiotheriidae; genus Dromiciops; species Dromiciops gliroides. The sequence goes on from NC_057865.1 coordinate 175,830,197, forward strand.
TTAATATTTCTACAATTGTTTAGATATGTATTTATTTGCGTAAAAAAATGTTTTGTAATTGTGTTCATATAGCCCCTGAGTTTATCTTTCCAGGTATACTCCCAAGTATTTTATAATATCTGCAGTTATTTTAAATAGAATTTTTCTCTTTTCCTGCTGGATTTTTTTGATAATATATAGAAATACTAATGCTGTATGTGGGTTTATTTTATATTCGGCAACTTTACTAAATATCTTGTTTCAACTAGTCTTTTAGCTAATTATTTAGAGTTATTTAAGTGTACCAATATATCATCTGCAAAGAGTGATTTTGGGGTTTTTTGTTGCCTATTTTTATTCTTTCAACTTATTTTTCTTTTCTAATTGTCATACCTAGCATTTCTAGTACAACATCAAATGGTAGTTGTGATAATGGGCTTCCTTACTTCACCCCTGATCTTATTGGAAAGACTTCTAGTTTATCATCATTACAGATACTACTTGCTGATAGTTTTAGATAGGTAGTACTTATTTTAAGGAAAGCTCTACTTATTCCTATGCTTTTTAGGTGTTTTTTTTTTTAATAGGAATGAATGTTACATTTTGTCAAAAGCTTTTTTCTGCATCTATAGAGGAAATAATGTTTTTATGATTTTATTATTTATAGGGTCAATTATGCTGATACTTTCCCTAATATTGAACCAGCCCTGCATTCCTGGTATAAATTGCACCTAGTCATAGTGTATCATCTTTGTGATAGATTGCTGTAACCTCTTTGGTAGTATTTGGGGGGGGGGGGTCAATGAGGGTTAAGTGATTTGCCCAGGGTCACACAGCTAGTATGTGTCAAGCATCTGAGGCCAGATTTGAATTCAGGTCCTCCTGAATCCAGGGCTGGTGCTTTATCCACTGTGTCACCTAGCTGCCCCTCTTTGGTAGTATTTTACTTAAAATCTTTGCATAAGTATTCAATATGGAAATTGATTCATAGTTCTCTTTCTCTGTTTTTGCTTTCTCTGGCTCAGGAGACATATTTGTCATAAAAGGAATTTGGTAGGTCTCCTTCTTTACCTATTTTTCACATAGTTTATAAAATATTAGGATTAATTTTTCCTTATATATAGGTAGAATTCACTTGTAAATTCATCTAACACTGGGAACCTTTTCTTAGGGAGCTCATTTATGACTTCTTAAAATTCTTTTTTTCCAAGAAGTGTTAAGTATCACATTTCTTCTTCTATTAATCTGGGCAGTTTATATTTTTGTAAATATTTATCCATTTCATTTACATTGTCAATTTTACTGGTGTATAATTGGACAAAATAACTCCTAAAATTGCTCTAATTTCATTGTCATTTATGGTGCATATATGTGCATATATATACATTTTTTAAGTTATATTCTCTTTCTTTGATTTATCCCCTCCTGACTTGGGTATCAGTAATATTTTTTTTTGTTTCTTAAATGGAGAATGCCACATTAGAATGCTCTCCCCCCTCTATTTTGGTGACTCGTATAACTATCTGACGCAGGAAGAGTCATGTTTGGGAGTTCATTTTTGAACTAAGCAATCTTTATATAGAAATGCTGATTGCTGTTTTGTTTTACTTTTGTAAATATTCATCTTTTTCCTTTTCAATCTTGCTAGCATGTACATGTAGTTAGTGGTTTCTGATAATTTTATTTTATTTCCTAAACTTTCATTGTGAATTTGCCATTCCCATTGTTTATTTTGATGATTTAATCTCTCTCCATTCCAGTTTTTAAATTACATGTTTAATTCTTTAAGGGTCTCTTTTTCTTTCTATAATGCATATTTTCAAATACAAAAATTTCTAAGGGAACTTTATTAAGTATTTCCATAATCAGTTCTTTAATCCACTTATTATTTAGGATGTTTTAATTATTCCCCATTTACGTTCACAGATCTTATTTCCTTTACAGATTACTATGTTAATATATTATTGTCCGTTAAGAATTACTTAATATTTCTTCCCTGTTACTTATCACTTCTTCCTGGCCTAGCACATGACTGGCTTGTATTAACAATATTGTATAATGCTGAAAATGGATATTTAATATTGAATAATCACCATAAGTCTATCAACTCTGATTTTTATAAGATTCTGTTCAGATCTATAATTTCTGTCTTGTTAATTTATTTATATTTATCAAGTTGTAAAAGAACAATATTAGAAGCATCTACAAATATCTTACTACCAAGGTATTTATTGCATCAGATGCTATGCTTTTCAATGCATGTATTGATTGATTACCATTGCTTAACAGTACTGATATTATCTCAGTATTTAGTATCTTTCTGTATAATGTGACATTCCCATTTATCCTCCTTGACAGTTTATATTTTGCCTTACCCAATATCAATACTACTTTCTTGGATTCTCCTAAAATAGAAAACATTTTATTCTGGAACCTCACTTTAATTCTGGATATGTCTTTAGGTTGTTAATGGTTTTCTTTTATGCAACAAATTGTAAAACTATTTTGTAATCTATTCTGCCATTCTCTCTTGTTATCTGAACCTGTTTAGACCAGTAATATTTAGTTATAATTGTTTAAATTTGTGTTTTACCCCATCTAATTATGTTGTATTACATTTTTTAAAAATTAGCATTAGGTCTCTGTGGTTTTTTTGTTTTGTTTTTTTGTTTTACCACAACATGACTTCTCTCTCCTTTCACAGACAACATCCCACCCTCAGCAAAGCCCACATATATTGCTTCCAGTTTTATTGGCACCCCCATCCCCACTTGAAACATACTTCCCTTGCTCAGACCAGATGTGAGTGTGGTGCAGGATATCCCCTCTCTGCCATATTACCTTTTTGTATGAATAACCTTTACCTGTGGTACTCCATCCTAAGTAATATTAATTTAGTTCTTCACCCCCACTACTCATTTACTTTTCATGAATCTTCCTCATGGATTCTACTTGGGCTCTCTTTTTTCCTCCTCTCATCTCCATATAAGGGAAGACTGCTTAAACCAACAACAACAAGAAGAAAAACCTTGTATCCTCCTTTTCTCAGCCTATATACAAGTGAGATCTCAGACCCCATAGGTCAATTTTCACACTCATCTTTTTGTTTTTAAAAGTCGATCTGAGGGGCATCTAGGTGGCACAGTGGATAAAGCACCAGCCCTGGATTCAGGCAATATTGCTACAGACTTCATCATGCGCCTGAAACCACTCTCTCCAACATTAATAATTTCTCAATTGTTCAATCTGATGGCCTTTTCCCAGTCTTCAGCTAGACTTATCAAACTTAACAAGTCCCAACTTGAAATCATTAACTTTTCCACCATCACTATCCCTTTTCTGAAACCCCCCTTTTCTGTGGAGAGCACCACCATCCTTCCATCATCCCAGCTTCACAACCTGAGTGTTATACTTGATGCCTCACTCTCCTTTATCCCATAAATCTATTCAGTTGCTCATTCTTATTATTTCTATTTCTATGATATTTCTCCAGTCCTTTCCCTCTTGTTATATGGATACTACCTTGAATTAGGTCCTCGTTACATCTTGCTTAGACCGTTCCAATCATCTCCTTATTGGTCTCATTGCCCCATCTCCAATCCATCCTCCATATAGCTGCCAGAGTGATTTTCCTAAAGTACAGATCTGACCAGCTTTCAATGAATTCAAGTAGCACTCCCTTACCTTTAGGACCAAACAAGTTTAGCATTTCAAACTCTTCCCCATCTGCCATCAGCTGATTTTTTCAATTATTCAATACTAGAATATTACTCCTTTTCTTGTACTTTACTATCCAGTCAAACTGTCCCTGTTGTTCCTCAAACATAGCACTCCATCTTCTCTGTCCATGCCTTTACATTCAAGCATGAAATGCATTTCCTCTTTAAGGATCCTTTGTTTCCTTCAAGACCCAGACAAGACCTTCTACATGAAACTTTTCAACATGCCCCAGCTCCTAATGCTCTACCTCCCAACATTACCTTGCATTTATTTTGTATGCATTCTGAATATATTTATTTATGTATATGTTGATTCCTCTGGCAGAATGTGAGCTCCTTTAGAACAAGAACATTGCTTTTTCCTTTATTTGTATCTCCAGTGTATAGCACATATTTTTTTTAGGAAATGAGGGTTAAGTGACTTGCCCTGGGTCACACAGCTAGTAAGTATCAGTGTCTGAGGCCGGATTTGAACCCAGGTCCTCCTGAATCCAGGGCCAGTGCATTTTTCACTGTGCCACCTAGCCGACCCACATATATTCTTTTTTCCTTTTTTTTATTTTGTGGGGCAATGGGGGTTAAGTGACTTGCCCAAGGTCACACAGCTAGTAAGTATCAAGTGTCTGAGGCTGGATTTGAACTCAGGTCCTCCTGAATCCAGGGCCAGTGCTTTATACACTGGGCCACCTAGCTGCCCCCACATATATTCTTAATAAAATGCTTGTTGACAGTCCTTGCTTTAATCTTTTGCAATTCTTTTGTTTACATTGTATTCTATTTTTGTTTATTTTACTAAACATTTCCCAGTTACATTTTAATCTGCTATGACATTTGTGCTCTACATTGCAGTCCTTTACCCAGCCTCCCTGTGTCCTCACTACGTGACCAGACCACCTCTTTTTTTTTTGCAATACATATCATCTTTAATAGAAAAAAATTAGATTTAATTTACCAACAGTAAGTTATATTCCTAAAGACACATATACAAGTATTTACAATATTTTTGCTATGACCAGTGTTAGTAGCCTAAGTCACCTCAATCTCCTACTTTATTAGTAGATGATTTCATTTGCCTGGAAACTCTGGCTCACATCATTCAATTCATTTCAGATAATGATTAAAGTTTCTTAAGCATCTCCTTACTATTTCTTCTCAAGATTAGTCCTTTGTCACAAACCAAAGGAAACAAGTTTTTCTTCTCTCAAGTTCTTAATAGAATTCTCTTTACAAACTTCCCCTTTATAGAATTTCTGAATAAACACACACACACACACACACACACACACACACACACAGCATTTCTCACAAGAAAGAAGTCCATTTTCACCTTCTTTCTTTTTTCCTATTTTAATCAGTCAATATACATTTATTATCTATCTATCAATGTATCTATCTATTTATTTATGTGCCTTTTTAACTGACTGCCCCTACCCCTTTCTACCCTCCCTTCATTCAACCCTTCCCTCCTTATCCTCTTCCCCTCCTACTTTCCTGTAGGGTTAAATAGATTACTCCTCCCAATTGGGTGTGTATGTTATTCCCTCCTTGAGCCCACTATGATGAGGTTAAGGTCTTTGAGCTAATTCTGTTTTCTTAGGTTTTTCTTCCTTCCTCCCTCAACTCTCCCTATGAAATCAAGCAAATCAATATATGTCATGCATGTGTTGTTATGCAGAACATCTTCACCTTCCTCAAAAGTATTTTTGCTTTTTACAGCTCCCTCCCCCAAACTTCCCTTCCCTCCTTCCCCTCTTATCCCACTCTCCCTTATCTCCCTCCCCACCCACTTTTCCACAAGGCAAAAATATATTACCATACCCACTTGAGTATGTATATTATTCACTCTTTGAGCCAATTCTGATGATAGTAAGGTTCACTCACTGCCCTATTCCTTCCCCCTCTTCCCCTCCCCTCTATAAGCTTTTTTGTTGTTTCCTTCTTGTGAGCTACCTTTCCACAATCCACCTCTCCACTTCCTCCCACTCCAGTCCATTCCTCCTTCCCCTCAACCCTATTTTAAAGATGTCATCATGGGTTAGCTAGGTGGCACACTGGACAAAGCACTAGTCCTGGCCTCAGGGGGCCCTGAGCCCAAATCCGGCCCCAGACATAAGACACTCCACCCTGTTTGCCCCACAAATAACAAGGATAAACAAAAAATAAATCTTTTACAGATATCATCCCTCCATATTCAGTTCAGACCTGTGTCCTCTGTGTATTCCTTACTGAGAAAGTTCTTATGAGTTGGAAGTATTATCTTCTCATATAAGAATGTAAACAGTTTAACCTTTTAATGTCCCTCATTGTTTCTTTTTCCTATTTAGCTTTCTATGCTTCTCCAGGGTCTTGTATTTGAAATTCAAATTTTCTATTCATTTCAGGTCTTTTCATCACAAATACCTGAAAGTCCTCTTTTTTTCACTGAAATCCCATTTTCTCCTGTGAAAGATTATAATCAGTTTTGCTGGGTACATGATTCTTGGCTGTAGCCCCAGTTCCTTTGCCCTCTGGAATGTTATATCCCATGCCCTCCAGTCCTTTAATGCAGATGCTGCTAGATCTTGTTTTATCCTTATTGGAGCTCCACTGTAATTGAATTCCTTTTTTCTAGCTGTTTGCAATATTTTCTCTTTGACCTAGGAGCTCTGGAATTTGACTATAATATTCCTGGAGGTTTTCCTTTTGGGATCTCTTTCAGGAGGTGATTGGTGGATTCTTTCTGTTTCTATTTTACCTTCTACTTATAGAATATCAGGGCAATTTTCCCTTACAATTTCTTGGAAAATTATGTCTAGGCTCTTATTTTGGTCCTGGTTTTCAGGTAGTCCAGTGATTTTCAAATTATCTTTCCTGGATTTATTTTCCAGGTCAACTGTTTTTCCAAAAGATATTTCATATTGCCCTCTATGTTTTCTTTCAATTGGATTTGCTTTATGGTGTCTTGATTTCTCACAAGGTCACTAGCTTCCATTTGTTCAATCCTAATCTTAGGCAATTTTTTTCTTCAGACAGCTTTTTTTATCTCCTTTTCCATCTGACTTTTCAAGCTGTTGACTTTTATCTCATGACTCTCCTGCAATGCTCTCATTTCTCTTTCCATTCTTTCCTCCCTCTCTCTAAATATTCCTTCCATCTCTCCTACTTTCTCTTCAAAGTCCCTTTTGAGAGCTTCCATGGCCTGAGACATGTTCATATTTTTCTTGGAAGCTTTAAATGTAGGGGCCCTGAAGTTGTTGTCCTCTTCTGATGGTGGACCTTGATCTTCCTTGTCACTGAAGAAACTTTCTATAGTTCTGAACTTTCTTTGCTTGTTGATCTTGCTGTCTTTTACTTGACTTTTAACTCCCCACTGGGGGACCCTGCTTCTAGGCTACACTACTGTCCCTAGCTTCAGAGAGTCCCAGGTGTTTTGGTTTGAAGGAGGGCAGGTTTTTCTCTCCTCTGGCCTGTTCTCTGGTCTGAAGATAACCTCAAGCCTACTTACTAAACAAACAACCAGCAAAGCTTTCTGTGATGTGGTTCTTAGTGTCAACAAGCCTGCACCCCTCCCCCACCTGGGCTGCCCACTGCTCAGGATTTCTTCCTGGTTCCACACTGGGGAGGGACAGCTGAATTCTTCCCTAGGTCCTGCTGACACCCCTGCACTTTCCCCATGGCTAGGCACTTAGCCCTCTCACCCAACCGCAAGCTCAGTTCCAGAAGTTGCTGGTGCTGCAGCTTATTCAGAGGTTCAGGAGTTAAGTTCCTCTGGTGTGGCATGCCTGGGGTCTCTGTCAGTGAAATCTTAGGGTTGGACTTTACTGATAGCTCAGCATGTGAGCTATCAGTAATAATTTAATCTTTAATTTAATCTGTCTATGGCTGGAAAATAATCTCAGCCTGTATTTTTGTGGGTTTTTTCTGCTCCAGGGGTACTTTTATTGCTGTTTTGTGGGTAATTGTATCAAGAGCTCTGTACATTTAATATCTTTCTGCTGCCATCTTGGCTCTGCCCCCCTGCAATGTTTTTAAAAAAATTTAATTTGGTTATTAAGTTCCCTGTGAATCCATATAGTCCCCTCAGTTGATTACTACCTTTCTTCCTCATCAGAATTATTTCCCCTTATGCCTTAAGAATTTCATTTTTGAGCCAAGATGGCTGAGAGGAAACAGCAAGCTGCCTGAGCTCTCCTTCTGTTCCCTTAAAAAGAACATTAAATCAAGCCTTTGGACGGATTCTGAAACTACAGAACCTGCAAAGAGACAGAGAGACACAGTCTTCCAACCAGAGATAATTTAGAAGACTTCAGGAAAAGCTTGGTCTGACTCAGGCAAAAGGGAGGCCCAGTGCAGGGCAGCAGCCCAGCGCCAAGGGGGTCAGGGCAAATCAGCAGGAGCTGCAGGCCACAGCCAAACAACTGAGGCCCCTGGAACCTGGCTCAAAAATCTGGTGGCCAAGAAGGACAGAGGAAAAACCTACCTACACCAGCCGGGAGGGCAAGTTGCCAACTGTAGGGCCACAAACAGGATAGGCGCGACCAGGCACACTGATGTAGCGTGCTTAGACAGGAAGTGCAGGGGGGCAAACTGCACATACTATAAAGGCCTCAGAGTAAAAAGCCAGTCACACAGCACCTATACCCCTGCACAAGAAGCCCAAAACAGGGACCCTGGTGCCCCCAGAGCAGACCTCAACTTAAAAAACAAATAAATAAGCTGCAATAATGAGTAAGAAGCAAAAAAGAGCCCTCTCCATTGAGAGCTTCTGTATCAATAGGGAAGAAGACAATGCAAACTCAGATGAGGACAATACCCTCAAATTTCCTACAGTTGAAGCCTCACGATGGAAGGTGAATTGGTCTCAAGAACAAAAAGCCTTCCTGGAAGAGCTCAAAAAGGATTTCAAAAATCAATTGAGAGAGGTAGAAGAAAAAATGGGGAGAGAAATGAAAGAAAAACAAGAAAACTATGAAAAAAGAATCAGCAGCTTGGAAAAGGAAGCACAAAAATTGACTGGCCAAATGGAAAAAAAAAGAGCATAATTTCACTGAAGAAAACAATGCTTTAAAAAATTCATTTGGCCAAATGGAAAAAAGGGTGCATAATCTCAATGAAGAAAACACTGCCTTACAAAATTCACTTGACCAAATGAAAAAAAGGTGCATAATCTCACTGAAGAAAACAATACCTTAAAAATTAAAATGGGACAGTTGGAAGATAAGGAATCCATGAGACACCGGGAATCAGTCAAGCAGAATCAAAAGAATGAAAAAATAGAAGAAAATGTGAAATACCTCATTGGAAAGACAACTGATCTGGAAAACAGATCGAGGAGAGACAATTTGAGAATCATTGGACTGCCTGAAAGCCATGACCAGAAAAAGAATCTAGACACCATATTCCAGGAAATTATAAAGGAGAACTGTCCTGATATCATAGAATCAGAGGATAAAATCATCATTGAAAGAATCCACTGATCACCTCCTGAAAGAGAGCCCAAAAGGAAAACTCCAAGGAATATTGTAGCCAAATTCCAGAATTATCAGGTGAAGGAGAAAATACTCCAAGCAGCCAGAAAGAAGCAATTTAAATATCATGGAGCCACAGCCAGGATTGCCCAGGACCTGGCAGCTTCAACATTAAAGGACTGCAAGGCTTGGAATATGATATTCCAGAAGGCAAAGGAGCTTGGATTGCAGCCAAGAATCTATTACCCAGCAAAAATGAGCATTTTCTTTCAGGGGAAAAGATGGACATTTAATGACATTGGGGACTTTCAATCTTTCCTGGTGAAAAGACCAGAACTGAATAGAAAATTCGATCTTAACATACAAGACTCAAGAAAAGTTTAAAAAGGTAAACAGAGGGGGAAAAAAAGGTTACTCAATTAGGTTAAACTGTTTATATCCCTACACAGGAAGATAATACTCATAACTCTATTTTTTTTTAACATATAAGGTATTGTATTTTTTCCATTACATGTAAACATAGTTCTCAACTTTTGTTTATACAAGCTTCACAATTTCAGATTTTTCTCCCTCCCTCCCTCCCCTCCCTTCCCCCTCCCCCAGACAGCAGGCAATCTGATATAGGTTATATCTATATATCTCTATATGTATATACATATAGATATAGATATATATTTATACACACACATATATATATACACATAATAACATTAATTCCATTTCTGCATTAGTCCTGTTATAAGAGAAAAATTCAGAGCAACGATGAAAAACCTCAAAATAGAAAAAAAAACAACAGCACCAAAAACAAAAGAAATAGTATGGTTCATTCAGGATCTATACTCCACAGTTCTTTTTTTTTTTCTTGGATTTGGAGATCCTCTTCTATCATGAGTTCACTGGAACTCTTCTGTACCATTGCATTGGTGAGAAGAATATAGTCCATCACAGTAGATCAACACTCAATGTTGATGATACTGTGCACAATGTTATTCTGGTTCTGCTCATCTCACTCATCATCAGCTCACACAAGACCCTCCAGGTTTCTCTGAACTCCTGACCTGCTCATCATTTCTTACAGCACAATAGTATTCCATTGTATTCATATACCACAACTTGTCCAGCCATTCCCAATTGAAGGGCATCCCCTCGACTTCCAATTCCTTGCCACCACATAAAGAGCAGCTATAAATATTTTTGTACATGTGGGTCCCTTTCCCCTTTCCATGATTTCTTTGGGAAAAAGACCCAAAAGTGGTATTACTGGGTCAAAAGGTATGCACAGCTTTATCGCCCTTTGGGCATAATTCCAAATTGCTCTCCAGAATGGTTGGATCAGTTCACAGCTCCACCAACAATGCATTAGTGTTCCAATTTTCCCACAGCTTCTCCAACATTGATTATTTTCCTTTTTTGTCATTTTAGCCAATCTGATAGGTGTCAGGTGGTACCTCAGAGTTGTTTTAATTTGCATCTCTCTAATCATTAGAGATTTAGAGCATTTTTTCATACGGGAATAGATAGCTTTGGTTTCTTCATCAGAAAACTGCCTGTTCATATCCTTTGACCATTTCTCAATTGAGGAATGACTTGGACTCTTATAAATTGGATTTAGTTCCCTATATATTTTAGAGATGAGGCCCTTATCAGAAGTACTGGCCACAAAAATTGTTTCCCAGCTTTCTGATTTTCAGGATCTCTAATTTAGTATCTGATTGGAGATTTCTAATTTGTTCTTTTTCTAACTTTTTAAGTTGCATGCCCAATTCATTAATCTCCTCTTTATCTTTTTTATTCATGTAAGCTTTCTCTGCATCTATTGAGATAATCATATGATTTTGGTTGGTTTTCTTATTGATTTGGTTGATTATGTTAATAGTTTTCCTAATGTTGAACCAGTACTGCATTCCTGGTATAAATCCCACCTGGTCATAGTATATTATCCTGGTGATCACTTGCTGTAATCTCCTTGCCAATATCTTATTTAAGATTTTTGCATCAATATTCATTAGGGAAATTGGTCTATAATTTTCTTTCTCTGCTTTTGCTTTGCCTGGTTTTGGTATCACCACCATATTTGTGTCATAAAACAAATTTGGTAGAACTCCTTCTTCACCTATTTTTCCAAATAATTTGTATAATATTGGAATTAATTGTTCTTTAAATGTTTGGTAAAATTCACCCGTAAATCCATCGGGCCCTGGGGATTTTTTCTTAGGGAGTTCATTAATGGCTTGTTCAATTTCTTTTTCTAATATGGGTTTATTTAAGGATTTTATTTCCTCTTCAGTTAACCTGGGCAATTTGTGTTTTCGTAAATATTCATCCATTTCATTTAGATTGTCAAATTTATTGGCATACAGTTGGGCAAAATAATTCCTAATTATTGATTTAATTTCCACTTCATTGGTGGTAACAACACCCTTTTCATTTTTGATACTGGTAATTTGGTTTTCTTCTTTCTTTTTTTAAATCATATTAACCAATATTTTATCTATTTTATCATTTTTTTTCATAAAACCAGCTCTTAGTTTTATTGATTAATTCTATAGTTTTTTTTGCTTTCAATCTTATTAATTTCTCCTTTAATTTTCAGGATCTCTAGTTTAGTATCTAATTGGGGATTTCTAATTTGTTCTTTTTCTAGCTTTTTAAGCTGCATGCCCAATTCATTAATCTCCTCTTTATCTTTTTTATTCATGTAAACGTTTAGAGCTATAAAATTTCCCCTAAGCACTGCTTTGGCTGCATCCCATAGATTTTGGTATGTTGTCTCATTATTGTCATTCTCTTGGATATAGTTATTGATTGTTTCTATGATTTCTTGTTTGGCCCATTCATTCTTTAGAATGAAGTTATTTAGTTTCCAATTGATTTTCATTCTACTTTTCCCTGGCTCTTTCTTACATGTAATTTTTATTGCATCATGATCTGAAAAGGATGCATTTACTATTTCTGCCTTTCTACATTTGACTATGATGTTTTTGTGCCCTAATACGTGGTCAATTTTTGAAAATGTGCCATGTACTGCTGAGAAAAAGGTATATTCCTTTCTATCCCCATTCAATTTTCTCCAGACATCTATCATGTCTAACTTTTCTAGTAATCTATTCACCTCTTTCACTTCTTTCTTATTTATTTTTTGGCTAGATTTATCTAATTCTGAGAGGGGGAGATTCAGATCCCCCACTAGTATAGTATTACTGTCTAATTCCTCTTGTAACTCATCTCACTTCTCCTCTAAGAATTTGGATGCTATACCACTTGGTGCATACATATTTAATATTGATATTACTTCATTATCTATAGTGCCTTTAAGTAAGATGTAATTTCCTTCCTTATCTCTTTTAATGAGATCTATTTTTGCCTGCACTTTGTCTGAGATAAGGATTGCTACCCCTGCTTTTTTTACTTTAGCTGAGGCATAATATATTCTCCTCCAGCCTTTTACCTTTACTCTGTGTGTATCTCTCTGCTTCAAATGTGTTTCTTGTAAACAACATATTGTAGGATTCTGGTTTTTAATCCACTCTGCAATTCATTTCCATTTTATAGCAGAGTTCATCCCATTCACATTCAAAGTTGTTATTACTGACTGTATATTCCCCTCCATTCTATTTACCCCCTTTGTACTTTCCCCCCCTTCTTTCACCCTATTCCTCCTCACCGATGTTTTACTTCTTACCCCTGCCTCCCCCAATCTGCCCTCCCTTTTTATCATCCCCCTCTCTTTTCTTTACCCTTTTCTCCCTTGCTTTTGTCCTCCCTTCTATCAGTCCCCCCCTTTCCCTTCCCCTTTTGCTTCCCTAAAGAAAGAGTTAAGTTTCTTTATCCCAATGAACATATATGTTATTCCCTCTTTGAATCAAATCTAATGAGAATAGGGTTGAATCAATGTTCACTTCTCCTTTCTTTCCCTCTACTGTAATAGGTTTCTTTTTCCACCTCTTCATATGAAATAATTCATCCCATTCCACCTCCCCTTTCCTCTCCTCCCCATAGACTCCCTTTTTAACCCCTTAATTTTCTTTGTATCATCACATCAAAGACAATTTATATTTATACCCTCTGTGTAAAGTTCTTCTCTCTGCCCAAATACATTTACAATTCTTAAGAGTTATGAGTATTGGAGGTGGAGCCAAGATGGCGGAGAGGAAGCAGCAAGCTGCCTGAGCTCTCCTTCTGTTCCCTCAAAAAGAACATTAAATCAAGCCAATTATAGACCAATTTCCCTAATGAATATTGATGCAAAAATCTTAAATAAGATATTGGCAAGGAGATTACAGCAAGTGATCACCAGGATAATATACTATGACCAGGTGGGATTTATACCAGGAATGCAGTACTGGTTCAACATTAGGAAAACTATTAACATAATCAACCAAATCAATAAGAAAACCAACCAAAATCATATGATTATCTCAATAGATGCAGAAAAAGCTTTTGACAAAATACAGCACCCATTCCTAATAAAAACACTAGAGAGTTTAGGAATAGGTGGAGCTTTCCCTAAAATAATAAACAATATCGACCTAAAACCATTAGCAAGTATTATATGCAATGGAGATAAATTAGAGGCCTTCCCAATAAGATCAGGGATGAAACAGGGATGTTCATTATCACCCCTATTATTTAATATTGTCCTAGAAATGTTAGCTTTAGCATTCAGAGAAGAGAAATAAATTAAAGGAATTAGAATAGGCAAGGAGGAAACAAAACTATCACTCTTTGCAGATGATATGATGGTATACTTAAAGAATCCTAGAGAATCAACTCAAAAATTACTTGAAACAATTAAGAACTTTAGCAAAGTAGCAGGATATAAAATAAATCCACATAAATCATCAGCATTTCTATACATGACCAACAAAGTTCACCAGCAAGAGATAGAAAGAGAAATTCCATTTAAAGTAATGGTAGATCATATAAAATACTTGGGAGTCTACTTGCCAAGACAAACCCAGGAACTCTATGAACACAACTGCCAAACACTTTTCTCACAAATCAAATCAGATCTAAATAATTGGAAAGATATCAATTGCTCATGGATAGGCAGAGCTAATATAGTAAAAATGGCAATACTGCCTAAATTAATTTACTTATTCAGTGCCATACCAATCAGACTACCTAAAAATTATTTCATAGAGCTAGAAAAAATAATAACAAAATTCATCTGGAAAAACAAAAAATCAAGAATATCCAGGGAAATAATGAAAAAAAATCACAGGAAGGTGGGTTAGCGGTACCAAACCTGGAGCTTTACTATAAAGCAGCAGTCATCAAAACTGTCTGGTACTGGCTAAGAAATAGAGTGGTAGATCAATGGAATAGGCTAGGCACAGGAAACGCAGTATTAAATGACACTAGTAATGTAGTGTTTGGTAAACCCAAAGACTCCAGCTTCTGGGATAGGAACTCAGTATTTGACAAGAACTGCTGGCAAAACTGGAAGACAGTATGGCAGAAATTAGGCATAGACCAACATCTGACACCTTATACTAAAATAAGGTCAAAATGGATACACGATTTAGACATAAGAGGTGATACTGTAGGTAAATTAGGAGAGAAAGGAATAGTCTACCTATCAGATCTTTGGAAAGGAAAACAGTTTATGACCAAACAAGAGATAGAGTATATTATAAAATGCAAAATGGATGATTTTGATTACATTAAATTAAAAATTTTTGTACAAACAGAAGCAATGCATCCAAAACTAGAAGGGAGGCAGAAAGCTGGGAAACAATTTTTGTGGTCAGTACTTCTGATAAAGGCCTCATCTCTAAAATACATAGGGAACTAAATCAAATTTATAAGAATCCAAGTCATTCCCCAATTGAGAAATGGTCAAAGGATATGAACAGGCAGTTTTCTGATGAAGAAACCAAAGCTATCTATTCCCGTATGAAAAAATGCTCTAAATCTCTAATGATTAGAGAGATGCAAATTAAAACAACTCTGAGGTACCACCTGACACCTATCAGATTGGCTAAAATGACAAAAAAGGAAAATAATCAATGTTGGAGAAGCTGTGGGAAAATTGGAACACTAATGCATTGTTGGTGGAGCTGTGAACTGATCCAACCATTCTGGAGAGCAATTTGGAATTATGCCCAAAGGGCGATAAAGCTGTCCATACTTTTTGACATAGCAATACCACTTTTGGGTCTTTTTCCCAAAGAAATCATGGAAAGGGGAAAGGGACCCACATGTACAAAAATATTTATAGCTGCTCTTTATGTGGTGGCAAGGAATTGGAAGTCGAGGGGATGCCCTTCAATTGGGAATGGCTGGACAAGTTGTGGTATATGAATACAATGGAATACTATTGTGCTGTAAGAAATGATGAGCAGGAGGAGTTCAGAAAAACCTGGAGGGTCTTGTGTGGGCTGATGATGAGTGAGATGAGCAGAACCAGAAGAACATCGTACACAGTATCATCAACATTGAATGTTGATCTACTGTGATGGACTATATTCTTCTCACCAATGCAATGGTACAGAAGAGTTCCAGGGAACTCATGATAGAAGAGGATCTCCAAATCCAAGAAAAAAAAAGAGAACTGTGGAGTATAGATGCTGAATGAACCATATTATTTCTTTTGGTTTTGGTGCTGTTGTTTTTTTCTATTTTGAGGTTTTTCATCATAGCTCTGATTTTTCTCTTATAACATGACTAATTCAGAAATATGATTAATATTATTATGTATATATATACATAATAATATTAATCATATTTCTGATATAGGTTTTATATATACATATATATATATATATATATATATATATATATATATATATATATATATATATATATATATATATAAAACCTATATCAGATTGCCTGCTGTCTGGGGGAGGGGGAAGGGAGGGGAGGGAGGGAGAAAAATCTGAAATTGGAAAGTTTGTATAAACCAAAGTTGAGAACTATCTTTATATGTAACGGGAAAATAAATAAACTACTTTATCCATTAAAAAAAAAAGAATTTCATTCTTAAGAGTTTCTTGAGGGGCAGCTAGGTGGCGCAGTAGATAGAGCACCGGCCCTGGAGTCAGGAGTACCTGAGTTCAAATCCAGCCTCAGACACTTAACACTTACTAGCTGTGTGACCCTGGGCAAGTCACTTAACCCCAATTGCCTCACTAAAAAAAAAAAAAATAAAGAGTTTCTTGAGCCTCTTGGACTGACTTTCTCTGTAGAGATTTAGTTCATGAGATACAACCTATACTTTCTGTAGAACCTTTGAAATCTCCTTTCCCAAAATCTAACATTTAACTTTTTCACAGCCTTCCCATTCTTCTTTGTCACAAATTCTTGAAGGGAGTGGTCACTTCCCTGGCAGGTTTCCATTACTGATAATCAGAGCCTGAAGAGAATTTTCCCTTAGTGGTGCCTCCACATTTTGAAGCATGAAGCTATCATTAAAGCAATTTTAAAAGGCTGTTTCTGCCAAAATGAAAAAAAAAATCCAAGAGATGGCTGGATAACTGCCATCATGTCTCTATACCGAATATGTGATCTGTTTCCTAAACTCCTTACCTTTCTCCTCTATAAGTCATCTCTAGTATAATACAATGAAAAATCACTTTTGTTTCTCCTTCCAAAGTTTTTGTTCTTTTGCAAAAGCATCTACATACCAACTAAGGTTGATACCCCTGTGAAATATCAGGAAACATTCTCTCCTTTAATATGTTTGCAATTTGCTGGTGGTTAAGTTTGTGTAGATACAGGTTCTGTGTGAAGGACTCCTCTAAAAAATTAAGTCCCTTGCAGAAGTGTGCTGGTAAATGTTTAATAACAAGCTCTCAAAAAAGTATGTGTAACCAACTTTTAAATTTAATCTGAAATATTAACATTTTCTCTATCACTTTATTCAGTCTAGATATTCAACCAAAACAACAAATCAACCCTTATGTAGTACTTTCCCATTTTCAACATGTAAATTTTCACACTGAAAATTTAATAATGGGCTCTCATGTGCAAATCTGAGCTGTCTCCAGAATTTTGCTGCTAATTATTGAATTTCACATTCATTTTATTTGATCCATTATTTTATTTAAGATGAGAGTGAATTTTACCTTCTATAACTTGAGGTACATTTAAGAGATCACTTTCAAAATATTTTCTCTGTAGTTTAGGAAATTCACTTTGTGTTTCATGGCTTATTGCACATAATACTTACTTTAAAAAAACTTTAAGGGGCAGCTAGGTGGAGCAGTGGATAGAGCACCAGCCCTGGAGTCAAGAGTACCTGAGTTCAGATCTGACCTCAGACACTTAACATTTACTAGCTGTGTGATCCTGGGCAAGTCACTTCACCCCAATTGCCTCACAAAAAACAAAAACAACAACAACAACAAAAATACCTTTATGCACAGTTCTTCATAAAATTTTTAAAATTACTAATTTGATAGCTATTAAAGAGAATTCATAGTGTTTTCATGAATGGAATTTTAAAATGTTGGCAAATTATGTGCTTTGGGTACAACTCTAACTAGAATGGATCTGTTGGGGTGGCAAACTATAGGTTTGGAACATTGCATATTTGGTTAGATTCATTGGATGAATTGGTTAGTTTGACTAGGATACCTTCCCCCCCCCCCCTTAGGTATAAGATATGTCCTGCTAAGTAGGAGAGGGAAGGATATTTGAAAATGAAAGTGATATGGAAACTGTCACAGGAGAAATTGGTGGGGTGTAAGTTCTCAGGTATTCCTTTTTAAAGAATTATAGCCTCTAGCACACAAATCAAATTAGAATAAAATAATCTTTTGTTTAGGCACTAGAGAAAACAACCAAGAGAGAGGTCAAAGACTTCTCTCAAGCGGAGAGGGTTCAGAGACTTGATTCTCTGAGATACCTACCTCTCCTCAAACGGGAGAAAGGCAAAAACTTTTATATATGGTGGATGGGGTGACCACCTGACAATGGAAAGTTCCCTTTGGTGTTGGAGAAAGCCTTGAATGAGGTGGTGATCAGGACTTCTGGAGTTATATCTGTTCCCTGAAGCCAATCAGGCAGCAGCCTTGCCTAATGGGCTTATCTCCCTTACTTCTCAAGGTGTGTCTGTCCTTTAGCTAGGAGGTCAGTTTAAATTTTAATAGTACTAAATTCCTTGACATGTCCCAACCCCATATCAGAAACCAAAGAAAAAAAATAAGTAAAATTAAAATCAACCTTTTTAAAATATCATTAAAAAACACTGGGGAAATGGAGGTTCCAATTTTCCTTGTATTTTTCTTATATTCCAACATATACTATGGTTAATTTTTTCTTACTAAACTGAAAGCTAACTTTGGTAACTCCCTAAGGCATCTCATAATTCCTGAAGGAAGAAGAGGACCAGAAAAATACCTTAGTCTCACTATATGTAGTAGTAGTAGTAGGCCTCCACCAGTCATGGATGACCATGGATCAGCGCCTTGAAGAGCCACAGGCCACAGTGTGGCTGTGCAGTCCGATGTGGGAACCACAGCTCTTGAGTGACTTATAACCAGTAACTGCCGCATCCCTTGTTGTATCTACCCCCATAAGGATTAGCTGGAGTATCCTCTCCAGGGCGCTGGCCTGGGCAGATCAATATGGAAAACATGCTGTTGCCCATGCAGCAGGTCTTCCCTCTCCACGACATTGGTGGATCCAAAGGAGAGGCAAAGCCAATACAGTTTGGCACCAGCGCTTGCCGCAGGAGTTGCCTGAGGGATGTGATATCCAACATCCAACTACCCAAGGGACTCCGACTCCTGATTTTTCCTCGGGGTTAATTCCCAAAGCCTTTCCCATATATGGGTATAGCCGCAAGTCAGTGGAGGTTTAAAATCAGGGTTCCTTCCCCTAGGAGGGTTGCCTGCCAAGGCTAACGAGCCCCACCTGCCCAAAGTGACTGGTTTTAAGGTGCCAGTTACTCACCTTCACCCCTTCTCCTGTTAGTGGAAACAGTTCTGCCACGAGAAGGCCAGGAGTTGGGCTTCAGTTGTCAGAGGCTATTTGAGACGCACACCATTGGAGCATTTTATAGAGAGTGGGAGCTTATCCCCACTCCCACCCCGGCATGACAAACCTTTTGGAACCAAATTGAAATTACTTTTTTTCTTTTGGTGAGGCAATTGGGGTTAAGTGACTTGCCCAGGGTCACACAGCTAGTAAGCATTAAGTGTCTGAGGCCCAATTTGAACTCAGGTACTCCTGAATCCAGGGCTAGTGCTTTATCCACTGTGCCACTTTGACTACTGATCAGTGGATCAAAAACACTAGTGGCTACTAGAATCACAGTAAAAACTGGATCCATCACTTGAGTATCTGTTCTGCAGAAGTGAATTCAATACAAAGATTCGTTCAGCTTTTTGGTATAAATTAATTTTAAAAGCTACGTGACTGGGGCAGCTAGGTGGCGCAGTGGATAGAGCACCGGCCCTGGAGTCAGGAGAACCTGAGTTCAAATCCGGCCTCAGACACTTAACACTTACTAGCCGTGTGACCCTAGGCAAGTCACTTAACCCCAATTGCCTCACTAAAAAAAAAAAAAGCTACATGACTGACAAAATTTTTCAATTTTGTCCTGTATGTTTAGCATCCTGTGTTCCTGTTATATGGTGAGAACAATGAAATCAATCCTCTATTGGTTCTTGCCCATGTACCTGCAAATATAACATCTCCCAGTCCTAAAACAAAACAAAACAAAACCCCCCCAAAACCTCCTCACTTAACCCCTCCAGTCACCATCCCATCTTATGCTTTCCTTTCATTACTAATCCACAGGAAAAAGTTACCTACTAGAAGTGTCCCATCCTCTCCTTACTATTTGTGTATACTACTCTTTCAAATGTTATTATTGATTTCCTAATTGCCAAGTCAGATGGCCTGTTTGGTAGTTACTCATATTTTTAATGACACCATTGATCAATCCCTACCACTGTAGAATTCTTGATCCTTTGAATTACAAGATACCCTCCTACTTCTTTTATGTCTTCTTTTTTGACTACTTGCTTATCATTTACTTCTCATTATGTGTACTCCCGAAGCTTCTGTCCTTTACCTTCTCTTTTCTTTCACCCTGGGCAATCTCATTCAGCCTTAAGGTTTTAACTCTGATCTCAATGCATATGATTTCCAACTCTACATTTCTAATCCTCCTGTCTTTCCCAAACCTCAGACTTGCAGCCCATTTTGGTATCATTGATTGAATGCTACTTCCAGAGTCAAAGGAACTAGGTTTGAAATCCTAGATCTGCCACTTGTTATATGTGTGACTTTGTCATCACTCTGTATGTACCTCAGTTTCCTCATCTGTAAAACAATATGTGATGACAGCTTCCCTTTGGAGTATGCCCATGTGGGCAGAGGTAGCCTCCTTTGATTGGCTGCATAATTGGAGCCTGTGAGACTGAGATACTTGCTCCTTCTGACTCATGCTCTTTCCTCTATACTGTCTTTCTTGATGTGTCCAGAAAGTAAGGACCACAGTTCACTCACAGTGTGGGTACCATTAACTGAATTGGGGTGGGGGCATCCTTTCTCCCATTCTAGGGGTATGTCTATTTTATTTTGTCCTTCTCAGTTACAGGTACTGGCAGTGATCCCCACTTGACCAGTGAGTTCAATCCATGGCAATCTTAAAAGCAAGATTCCAGGAGAGATGTTGCATTTAGCCAACCTGGCAGTGAAGCCTTGGGACCTGGGATACTTGCCCAAGGGGTGTTTAGAACTTGGAACTTGGATTGTACTCTATAGGAGCTGAGCTAAGCTGTTTGTATATTTGATTTATACCTTTGAAGCAAATATTGCTTTATAAAATCTAATCTGTCTATTAGTGAATAAGTAGAAATGGGGTACAAAGCACCCACCCCAGTACATTTGAGGAAATACCTCGTGAAGATCATGAGCATAGAGCCTAGATATCCCCAGGCTCTATTAGGTTACCAGAAAACCTGGGAGAGTGAAATGCATGGAAGTGAAATGCCTTAAGTCAGTGGGATACCCAGTATTTACAAGTGGAATAGATGATATGCAATGTTCCTTCCACCTCTAAATCTATTGTAATAATAAACTCTAACTGCTAACAAAACATTTCCATCTTGATATCCCACCAAAACAAGTTCACCATATCCTAAACTAACTCTTTCCTTAAACCTTCAATATATACTATTACCCCCATACTTGAAACTTTGAGGTTATTTTCAACTCTTCCTTCTTTCTCACCTTTTATATGCCATCAGTCACCAATCCCTTTCAAATCTACCTCTCCATATCTCTCACATCTATCTCTCTCCTCTGTTGTCTGTTTGTCACACCCTATGACAAGCTCTCATTACACCTGGCTCAACCATCCCAATAGCCTCCAGATAGGTCTTACCTTTCTTCCTCTTCCAAAATCCATTGCTGATGTTGCTGATAGAAGAATCTCCCTTATGCATAAATCTGGTCAAGTCTTCAGTGGTTTCCAACTATATGCCAAGAAAAATCACTCTTGTCAGCATTCAAAGTCCTGCATTATCTTGCCTAAGTCTTGCTTCCCAGGTTTATCACATAGATTTGAACTTGAAAGGGCCCATGGGGGTCAAGGAGTCTAACCCCCTTGTTTTACAGAGAAGGAAACCAAGGCCCAGAGACTTAAAGCGACTTTCCCAGGATCCCCCATGTATTTAAGCAGGTGACTGACTCCAAAACCACTGTACAACACTGCCTCATTTTGCTGCTATACATGAACTCTATGCTTAAACCCAAGGGTTCTTATCCTTTTGTTGTATGTTATGGATACCTTTTGGTGAAGCCTATGGACTCCTCAAAATAATGTTTACAAGTATATTGCAAAGTATTACAAAGGAAACTCATTATATTGAGATATAATTGTCAAAATATTTTTTAAAAGTTGACAGGCCCCAGGTTATAAACTCTTGGTTTAGAGAATAGATTACTCATTGCTGCTAATTGCATAATATGGGACTCTTACTTTGCCCATGCTCACACTTCTCTCTATGCCTCTCTCTCCCTACTAAATTCATGCCTATCTTTAAAGCCTTACTCAAATGGCACATCCTCCATAAAGTCCTTTCTGATTTCCTCTGTTATTAACGACCTTTCATTCAGATGTTATTTAATATTTTTTGTACCTCTGTAATGTATCCATTGTATATTTAGGCTCCAAAAAAGGAAAAACTTCCTGACAATTAGAGCTATCCAAAATGGGCTGCTTTGGAAGGTAATATGTTCCTCCTTACCAGATGTACTTGAGTGAAGGCTGGATGACCACTTGTTGGGGATGCTGTGGAGGAAGTTATTGGTCAACGAGCTTCCAGGGTCTAATAAGGGATTTCCCTGGGGGAAAGATTTTATTGATCTCATCCCTTCAACCCACACTGTTAGTGCCTTTCCTCTGAGATTACCTTCAATTTACCCTGTCTATATCTTGTATGTACATAGTTTGCATGCTGTTTCCTTCATGTCTCCCCCATTTCCTCCAAGGAGCATATTTGCTCCTTGATATCAGGGAATATTTTTGTATTTCTTTTTTACCCTGTGCTTAGATCAATCAGTAAACATCTCCAGACCTTGTGCCAAGCCCTGGGGATACAAAAAGAGGCAAAAGATAGTTCCTGCCCTTGAGGATCTTACAGTCTACATTATGAATTTGAATAGTGTAAATTATAAAATAATATGTTTCATACAAACCCCTGTTATTATGTGATGATTAATACATATACAAAATATTTGCAGACTACTATAAAGCTAAGTATAAAGTATTATTCTGTCAAAGCTACCAAAGCATAATTATTAGCAGTTTTTGCAAAGACTTCTACAAATCAAAGAAGTCTACACTGTTTTGCCATTTTGTTGATTATACAATAGGGTGGGGGGTACTGAAGCCCTTATTTTGGAACTTTAACCTAACACTTTCAACAAACAACCACACTGTGGTGATCTTTTCTGCTCCTCCCCCTTCCATCAAGCATCCTTCTTTGTCTGGTGCTTCTGATGACAAGAGTCCTCCCACCCCAGTACAGTGGTTCTTGAGAAAGACAAGGAGATCCAAGGAGAGACAAGAGGCAATGGACAAAAAAGTGACTGGGACCATGTTTTCATGACTATTCTTTTCGTCTATAATGAAGCAGAGTTCAACAATCCCTGATCTTTGTCTGTTTTTATTTCTATCCATGCTTTGAGTTAAACACCAAAGATCAACTTTAAAAAAGACTTTCATGAAGTTTTCTCAATATTCCTCTATTTAAGAATGATAAATACATACTAATAGGAATCACTGTAACTCCAAGCTTCATACTTAATAAGAATAAAATAGTACCACCTGGGTGTACTTCACTTCATAGTATTTTTTCCCTGGATGTCCATCATATAGTGTTGGTATAGCAGACCATAGCTCAAACAGTTGGGCTGGCCCGAGGCTTGGGTACTTTTTTTTTTTTTTGGTGAGGCAATTGGGGTTAAGTGACTTGCCCAGGGTCACACAGCCAGTAAGTGTTAAGTGTCTGAGGCTGGATCTGAACTCAGGTCCTCCTGAATCCAGGGCCAGTGCTCTATCCACTGTGCCACCTAGCTGCCCCGGCTTGGGTACTTCTAAGGCTGCTTTGGTAGTTCAGGTCTGGACACAAGTCCTAAATCCACTCTCCAGGAAAATTGGTAAAACCACAGAAAGAAAAAAAAAAGCAGCCCTAAGAGTTCCAGTAACTTAGCCATTCTCTGCTCATTTGAGAATCTAAGATTTAACAATAAAACAAGATAGATTCTTCCAAACGTTGCAGGATAAGTATAACGATTGTGTGATTTAGAGGAATACACAGGTTGGGGGTGGGGTAGAGACACTTGGGGCAAAAGATTCCCTTTAATTAGATTCTTCTTAGGTAGTAATTTCACTACTTAACCATAGAAAAACAGTGGAAACCATTTTCTCTCAATTATTAAAAGAGTGAAGCTGAGAATTTTTAATCAAAAGCAAAGCATCACACAGTTATATAATTGTAGGCTAGCAGGAGCTCATTTTGTAACCCCTTTGCTTTCAGCAGGCCTGCCTTTAAGCCATCCTGAATTGATAAAGAATTTACATATTTTAAAGACCCTCAAAGATGGATATTTCAGTTCTCAATTAAACAACCTTTAGCCTGGGGGAAATGTAATCTTATTGTTAACCTTCATGTCAGTTTAAGTTTTATTAACCTAACAGAGATGGTGTGTATAGACTCACAGAGTATATCTTCCACTGTGATGTCAAAACAATCTTCTAATGCACAGGTCCAGTCATGTCACTATCCTGAACAGAAGCCTTCATGTAGCTCCCTATTATCAATAGCAGTAGGCTCCAAACTTTTTTAAATGTGCACCTCTATCATCAAAAAGTTGTTGAGCATGGAACCTAAGATGTGTATATTTACTTCTTTATAAATTGTATGTTTATACTACTATACTAATAATTATATACATTTTTAAAACTTGCACAGAAATTAGAAGAATAAGCTAAGGATGGAATAATATTTAAGCCTAATGGCAATAAGAAGTCCCCAGAGTTTACTGAATGTGTGTATGGTCAGGGGATAGGGGTGGGTAGCATTGTCAGACCTGTGATATAGGAAAACCACTGTGACAGTTATGTTGCAGATGAACTGGAATGGGGAGAGACTAAAAGCAGGGAGACTAAATAGGAAGATAATCTAGACAAAAGGTAAAGAATGTCTGACCTAGGATGGTAGTTTTGTGAACAAATTGGATACAGAGGGAAGAGATGTCTGGGTACACATAAAAAGATTTGGCAACTGATAAGATGTATGGATATGGAGTCAGGCATTGTGAAAAGTTGAAGATGCCACTGAGATATATAAATCTATATCACTAAAGATAGATATACCCTTGAAAATAATGGGAGGGCTTGGAAAATAGGTGGGTTTGAGGAAATAGATAATGTAATAATATCTCTGATGTAGGTCACAACCCATCCATGCTGACTCATTCTGTATGCCTCATTCTGTCCCCACTCCCAACATTGAAAGGGTGGTGCCTGTTGCAGTCTTGAGGTGATGTGAGAGTTAGAGGGTGAAGGAGAAATAGCCTAATGGCAGAACAGGTTAATTTAGGTTATATCTGCCCCTTCTCAGAAAAGGAAGGTTAAAAGACTTCACATTAGAGGACATGAGGAATAAGAGTTGTGGTTGTGTTGTCAACAAGCCCAAGAATTGACTATTGATTGCATTGAGGATTGTATTCAATTGGACTTTCTATTCTCCAATTGGTTTATCATATTACTTAGGATGTCACTATCCATCCCCTCAAGGTGGCCTGGCCCTTGATAGGATAAAATTGATAAATTGAAAGGATAAAATACAAACTTATTACACTCTTCATTCCCTTTCATAAGATAGTTCCAGAAAATTTGGATTACTGTTTTTCCCCCAAACATATCTCCCATGCCATGACTGGAATTCACTCCACTTCATCTCTACTTCTCAGAATCATTTTCTTACTTCAAGGCTCAGTTGATATGCTGCTTCTTGAATGTACCATTACTGAAGACCACCAAGGTGACAGTGTTCTTTACTTCTTCAAATATTCCTTGAGAACTTTGCCTGGATAGCTCTTTTGTACCCATGGCATTCTACCTTGTATTGTGTTTAACTGTAGTAAGTCTAAGACAGGCAGCTAGGTGACACAGTGGATAGAGTTAAAATTTGGCCTTAGGAATTTACCAGCCCTGTGACCCTGGTCAAGTCACTTAACCCTGTTAGCCTCTTTTTCCCTCTGTTTCCTCATCTGCAAAATGAGGTAGAGAAGGAATTGGCAAAACCACTCCAGCATCTTTGCCAATCAAATGCCAAATTCAATCACAAAGAATCAGACATTACTGAAAATTACTTAAACATAACAACAAACTACAAAAAGTCTTAACTTCTCTCTTTAAATAGGTGTAAGCTCCTATAGATCAGGCATAGTGCCATTTTAAAATCTGTTTATGTCCTATGCCTTACTCACAGTAGGCATTTTATGAAATGGAATTGGATGAAACCCCTAACTGAATTACCTCTACAACATATCTTTCAAATGATCATCATTTATCAGACAACTTTTCTCCATTTTATTATGAACCTCAGACTGCAAATTAGAAGTTAGAGTTCTAGCTCTGCCATTACTAATTCACTCTGAAGAAGTCATTTAACCTTTATGCATCTCAGTTTCCTAATCTGTAAAAATGAGGTTTCCCTTTCAATTCCAAGTTCAATGACTTTCATCATTCCAACTATTCGAAGAGGTAGTGATTGTTTAAGACATTTAACTTCAGAGCTTAAAGTTCATAAGAATCTGTTCCTATATTTTAATAATTTTCTTATATTTACATCTTTCTGATGTTAGTTCAGCAGCTCATTTGCTTCTCTCCCCATTCAGAAAAAGAACACAGAAACAGCTGAATACCAGGAACATGGGAGGATAAATGGAAGAGGACAAGGAAAAAAGAAGAATTTGGGATAGAAATAAAAGAAGGACCATTTTTACCGTCAGAATAAGGGCACAAAAGTGATGGAGGAGATCGAGGAGGGATGCAGGAGTGAACGCCCCGAGGTTTCTGACCAAAGGCCCTGTGGGCAGCCATGAGTTTCTGAATATAACACTTTAGGTACTCAATTGTTAATTCTCTCCTCAACATCTCTATTGGCTTAACTCATGCGTATTACTTCAGCCTTTAAAAAACACACAACTCTCCTCCCCCCCAGAAAAAAACGCACAACTTTCATTTCTTTACATTGTGCCTTACTATGGACATTTATATTTATGGATTTGGCTGTTCCATTCAAGAAAATGATTCATTAATGCAGTTCTTATTTTATTTTCACTATATATCCTGGGAATCACGTCCATGAAATAATTTTCCAAACATAAATTCACAGTGCTCTCTAACCTCAACCTTTGAATTAATTCAGAAATACATAAAAGATCCTATTTGCCTTAAAAGGCTTTACCAGTGATTTTTTTGGTAAGGAAAATTTATGCAACACTCCATTTTCTCTTACTGCGTAGTGAATTGACATGACAAAAGAATACTAATTGAAGTCCCAAGTTGCTCTCTACACCGAAATATAATTTATCACCAAACCACCTAGGATTTGGGGGTGGGGGGAGAGAATTGAGCAGGGCGGGTGAATAAATGGGTTAAAAGCCGTTTCTCAACTATAGCTCTGTGTGTGTGTTTCTGATGAAACCTCAATTAAAAACCACCTTAAGACATTGATTGGCTCCATAAGGGAATTTTCTCAGACCAAGGATGAGCCTTGGTTGCAGTCCTATCAAACCATCTGGTTTCTTCTTCACTGAGCTTAGGTGACTGCAGCAGCAGGACAGGCTGCTTGGATGGCAGCGGCGGCTCCTTGAGGTGAAAAAAAGAATAAGTTGCTGCAGGCACGTGATTTCCATCCAGACGCTGCTCCCTGCGACCCAGATCTTGTCCCTGGAGCGCATAAACAGAGAGCAGGGTCGGGACGTAGGAAAAGCAGCTTCTTCCACTTGCTCCTACACTAGATTTCATCCTGATTCCCTGGCAATGATTAATTTCTTTGGAGATCGCCTTGGGGAGAATGTAAACATTACACTGGAAGCTGGAAGGATGAATCCTTGACTAGCTCTCACTTACTGGCCTCAGTAGTCACAGCAGGGGGACTTCGGTTTGGAGACCGCCCCCGCCCCTTCCCCAACTCCGAGATGTCCTGCTTGCCCCCTTCCCAATTGCCGGTGCGCTGCACGCGGAGGCATAGGTAATGCGCAACTAAACGCAAATCCCTGGTTACTTTCACTAGCAGTGAGTCATTTTCCCGGGGATCGCTCTAGGGAAAAGGTAATCCGGCTTGCGCTTCGATGCTCTAGGCTTTCTTTTTTTCCCTCTCTCTGGAGTACAGCAGAGGAGGCGGCGGCAGCAGGAGCGGCAGCGGCAACGGCGGCGGCGGCCGCGGCCGCGGCGGCCGCGGAGGCGAGCCCAGCACAGGCTCCCAGTACAGTGATGTGGCAGCAGCCGCTCGGATCACGTTGCTCTCCCTGTGCTTGTACCAGTTTGAGACAGGCTTAAGGAAAGAGGCTTTTTAGGTGCCAGAGGTTGTAAAACGTGGGCTGTGCACACTTCCAGTGTTCATGAGGAGAAGGGGGAGGAGAAGGGCTGAGGCACATAACGACATCCCAAGCCCTGAAAGGCAGCAGAGTTTAGATGGGGAATTATTAATTCTGCAGTTCTTCCGTGGTGTATTCCCTCTCGGTGGCAACCTCCAGTTTTCCCTCCCTTCCCCCCTGTGTTCTCCAGGGAACTAAAAACAGAAAAGGGACTAAAACCGCCTGGCCTCATTGGCTGTCGTGATTAGGGACTCCGCAATCCCGGATGCTAGGGGAAGTTTAGGTGGCATGGGGACACGATATTGCGGAAAGACATTTGGATTACGACATTAGGACCCTGTGACTACAATGTTAATTATTATTCTTTATTTCTAAAGGGAACAGATTACAAATGGTTCCTCTGGCAGCTGAGACCCCCCCTGGAGCCAAAGGGTCTCCCCTCGCCTTCCCCTTCCTCCACCACCGCCACCACTGGGCTTTGAGCAAACAATTCTTAAAAATCCCCTTCGGGATCGGAGTTTACCCTTTGCCAATTCTTGTTCTTAGGTCCAGTAGAGCAGAGCAGGAGGTGGAACAGCCCAGGCCAAGTTAATGCACCGTAATGACGGGCCCAAGGAGTCGTATTTCCGTGCGGGAGGAAACCCTGGCTCCCCCGCACCCCATCCTCCACCCGCCTCCTCCTGCCTTCACCTCCCCGTCTTTTAGAAGGCGACTAGCTTGGACAAAGTTCATTTTCTTTTCTGGTGGCCCTAATCAGGTTCCCCAACCTCTTCCCTCGGTCTCTCCTCGCCCTCCTTCCCTCTACAGTTTTCCCCTCCTTCCTCATCTCTTTCTTGCCCTTCCTCCCCCTCCTTGCTTCCCCCCTCCCCCCAGTCTGGACCGCGGATGGTACGTTCCGCACGTGAGCTGGGTGCTGGTCTGGCTGGCGACGCGCGTGCCCTGTGGCCAAACACTGAACAGAGCGAGTGCAAACTACCAGCCGTGTGTGTGTGTGTGTGTGTGTGTGTGTGTGTGTGTGTGTGTGTGTGTGCGCGCGCGCGCGTGTGTGTGTGAGGGAGAGAGGGAGGGAGAGAGAGAGAGAGAGAGAGAGAGAGAGAGAGAGAGAGAGAGAGAGAGAGAGAGAGAGAGAGAGAGAGAGAGAGAGAGAGAGAGGTTTGACTCAGGCTAGAGGGAGACCAACTGCTTCACACTTTAAACACTGCTGCACTGGAGAGGGAGAGGGAGAGCTGGAGGCGCACAGATTTCCCCCAAGATCTCCCAAGAGCACCGTCCCGCAAATTAGAAAACGAAACCCCCAAAATTGCAACAAAAAAGAAACCAGCAGCTGTTGCCAAACATGGACGAAGGAATCTCTCGTTTGCAAGAGAGACAGTTAATGGAACATAGAGATTTTATAGGGTAAGGTGCACGCACCCTTACGAATATCTGTCTCGCCTTCTGTTTTCTTCTCTTCTCCAGAAAGTGGTGAGAAGCCGGAGAGAGCAAAGATTCTCCCAGAATTGGTATTTGATGCTTATTTCTGTTTTGCAGACTGGACTATTCATCCTTGTATATGTGTAAACCTAAAAGGGGAATGAAGAGAGACGAAAGCAAGGTAAGAATAAGTTTCTGATGATCTTCATAACCTGCCTGGATAGTTAATTAGGGTCCTTTACTTCAAAGCAAAGCATTACACTGCAACAATACTTCAACCTTTTGCCTTCTCCTAACTATGTATTTTAAGTAGCTTGAGGGATAACTTGCATAAGGGAAGGTTGAACACTATACCTGCATTTTAATTGCAGTTCAGTACAGACCAGTAGAAAGAGGTATCTGGTTTGCCTTGTCATACAGTATGTGTTCTTGGTGGATTGAATAGAGTGTTGATCTTTTTTTCTTCCTCAATTTTCCCATATTAAGGAGACCTACAAACTACCACACAGATTGATAGAAAAGAAAAGACGAGACAGAATTAATGAATGCATTGCTCAGCTTAAAGACTTATTGCCAGAACATCTGAAATTGACGGTAAGATTCCTTTTCTACACTGTGGTGATTTGTAACAACCTTGTAAAGAAACTCCTCCAGATTTAAGAATAAATGTAAATATTTGATGTCTGACAGCAACTTATGTTGTATTGTTAGAGTTTACCACAAAGTCAGCTGAATGATGTATGCTCACACACACAATCATTTTTAACCTGCCTTCTATAAGTAAGCCAGGTTAAAAATACTACTTTCAAGGGGAGTTTAAGTTCCAATGATGAATGGAAACCCATTGGAGCCAAATGTATTTTGTTAAATAACCATGAGCCCCTTTCTTCTTTGCTCCACTGCAGACTCTAGGGCATCTGGAGAAAGCAGTAGTTTTGGAATTAACTTTGAAACATTTAAAAGCGTTGACAGCCTTGACAGAGCAGCAGCATCAGAAGATAATTGCTTTACAAAATGGTAAGTCACTTTGAGGAATGCCAACACAGGAATTTATTTGCCCTTAGCCCATAGAGGTGCAATTATGAAGGGTTGGGGGGGGTTGTTTGTTTTTTTCTCTGTGGGATATCAGGCTTACTTTTTTTTTTAAGAGTAACTTGTTCACTAGAAGTTATGGTTTTCTTAAACATTATTAAAGATTTCGAGATTCCCAGGAGGCAGATTTTTATTTTAAGTATTGGTCCAAGCTTCACCCTGATTTGTCTCTTTATCCCAGAGCAATAACACCTCTGCTGCCCCCCCCCAATACCATAGCAACTGGTGGACCTGTGAGGTTATTGATTATTGAAGACAGACTTATAACACATTAGTCAATGCCCAGTACCCACGTGATAGCCAGATGCTTTAACGTTAGTGTTTTTCTTTTCTGCCATTTTTCTCCCCTCACCCACCACCTCCCCTTCCGATCCTCTTCCTTATCCTAGGGGAGCGATCTATGAAATCTCCCATTCAGGCCGACTTGGATTCTTTCCATTCGGGATTTCAAACATGCGCCAAAGAAGTCATGCAATACCTTTCCCGGTTTGAAAGCTGGACGCCCAGGGAGCAGAGATGTGCCCAGCTTATCAACCACTTGCACTCCGTTTCCACTCAGTTCTTACCCAGCCCCCAGCTGTTGACTCAACAGGTCCCTGTGAGCAAAGGAAACACTTCCTCCTCCTCCTCCTCCTCCTCCACCACCACTACCACCACTTCTTCTTCCTCCTCCTCCTCCTCCTCCTCCTCCTCTTCCATCGCAACTCCCCCCTCCTCCTTCTTGTCTGTGAACGCCTCTCAGGATCGCACCGTGCAGAAGCTGGAGCCCCAGACAAACTGCGTCCCTGTGATCCAGAGGACTCAACCTAGCACTGAACTCGCTGGGGAGAATGACACGGACACTGACAGCGGCTATGGTGGGGAGGGCGAGGCCAGGCCAGACCGAGAGAAATACCATGCCCCTGGGGGAAGTCGTGTCACCATTAAGCAGGAGCCTCTTGGGGAAGACTCCCCAGAGCCCAAGAGGATGAAATTGGATTGCGGCGAGAGCAGCAGTCCTGGAGGCAGCGCAGCGGCAGCTCTGCTGGGGCCGAATCCGGCCGCTGCCCTGCTGAGACCCGACGCCGCACTGCTCAGCTCCCTGGTGGCCTTTGGGGGAGGCGGGGGGACTCCCTTTGGGCAACAGGCGGCGGCGGCGGCGGCGGCGGCCCCCTTCTGCCTACCATTCTACTTCATCTCGCCTTCAGCAGCAGCTGCTTACATGCAGCCTTTCTTGGATAAGAGCAACCTGGAAAAATACCTGTACCCTGCTGCGGCAGCCCCCATCCCCCTGCTCTACCCAGGCATTCCAGCCCAGGCTGCGGCGGCGGCGGCTGCTGCGGCCGCCGCCGCTGCTGCCTTCCCCTGCCTGTCCTCGGTGCTCTCGCCCCCTCCTGAGAAGGCGAGCGCTGCCGCTCCAACCATCCTGCCTCCGGAGCTGGCTTCTCCTGCGGCCCCCCACCAACACTTTCCTCTGCCCTTCCACCCCCTCGCCCACCTCCCCTTTGCAGCTTCCTCCAGAGAGCCTGGGCTGAGTTCGGACCTGGAGACGTCTTCTCAGGGGGATTCCTCCCAGCCTGGAAAGGAAAACCCTTGAAAGCTTTGGCATTTCGCAGGAAGGATGGGTGGTTAATCATGAGAATATTAACAGTAATACTTAAAAAATACCCTTTTTTGTTTGTTTGCGTAATTTCAAGTTCCTGTGTGTCCTCCGCCCACTACCCCTACCCCCACCCCCACCCGTCACCAGGCTGCTGTAAAGATCCTGAGCTGTGGGTGTGTTTTTATTTTTGTTTTATTTTGTTTACTGTCTTTAAAAAGTCAACAATATTTAAGTTTTACCTCCATTTGGACTGTGACAGTTTTAAAATGTTGAACATTGTTCATGAGTAAGGCAGGACTAACATAGCTGAAAAGTTTCACTTCTGGAAAGGTCTGCAGTATCTGCTGGAATGTAGTGGAAGTATCTGAAAGAGAGGACATACACTCAAAAGACAAAAAGGTGCTTGGAGCCAGATTACAGCATCCGGTAATTAACCCACTGTATCTGTTCCCAAATAGCTCCTGCTTACCCTGAGGGGGGTCTCCACAAACTGGGAATGAGGATCTTTTAGACTTAATTTGCTATTCAGTATATAATGTTTAGCTTTATTGAATCCATACATTTGTCTGTTGTTTGGGTAGTTTTGTTTTTAGAAAAACAGCTACAATTTCTCTCCAAATTAAATGTTGCACTTTGTTTTAAGTGGTTTTATATATAATATATATATATATATAAAATGTTTCTAGGTTCCACTTCTTGACTTGCACTTGACTTTGGGGAAGGTGTGTTGAAGAAAGCAAGAAGCACCCTTAGTACAATTACAATTTGTTAGCACTTTATTAAGAAATGGACCTTGAATCAATTGACTTACCTTAATTTCCTCTTAGACATGATAGACATATATATGGCAAGTGCATTTGTACCCACATTGTTGTTGTTTTAAATCATTATGTTCCTGAGTTTTTTTAATCTTGCTGTTAAAAAAAAGTCTGTGCACTGAACTAAAAACAAAAAACCTAAATTCTAAAAAATTACTATTCCTTTAAAAATGATCCTAAATTTTAGGTTGTATACAATCCAATGCTGGTAGAGACATTTGAACTAGTCAGTGTTGATTGGAAATGCTATGAAGGTGTGGCATAAATCCCCATGAGGCCTTTCTATCTCCAGCTACTATGATTTCCCTTTCTGGAAGACCATACCGGATACTAGATTATCACAAAGAAAGCTTTTAAAAATAAGGTTTAAACCAAGACCTTGTCTAGATATTTTTAGTTTGTTGCCAAGGTAGCACTGTGAGAAATCTCACTTGAATGTTATGTAAGAGGTGAGACACAACAGTCTGACTATAAGTGAAGAAAATATCTGGGTCTTTTAGTCAGTTTGGTGCATTTGCTGCTGCTGTTGCTACTGTTTGCCTCAAACGCTGTGTTTAAACAACGTTAAATCTTACTAGCCTACGAGTTGGCTGTATGTAAATAGTTGTTAATACATCCAATTAATGTCTGACATGCTATTTTTGTAGAGAGAAAATATGTGCTAATGATATTTTGAGTTATCTTTTGGGGAGGATTTGCTGAAAAGTTGCACTTTGTTACAATGCTTATGCTTGGTACAAGCTTATGCTGTCTTAAATTATTTTAAAAAAATAAATACTGTCTGCAAGAAACCAGCTGTTTTAGAACAGTTTAGTATGTGGCATACTAAAACTTGATCTTTATAATCCAGTATTTTCCAGCACTCCATAAATTCTATTACTTAAATATTTCCACACTATTTTGTGATTTTAAAATTCTTACTGAGTAATAAAAAATTTAATATGCAATATGAGGTTGTCTTATAATTAAAAATTCTACCTTAATATATCATAAGGAATGTACAACTAGTACTAATATAATTACACAAATAAAAGTCATTATGACTTTTCAGGTATACAACTTTGCTTCAAGTTTGCTTGTTAGCATCCTTTTCTATTCTATTAAAATTATCTTCTGGGTGTGTGTCCACCTGATAATGACACATCTAGATGAAAAGTAGAAATTTTCATCAATCACTTGGTTGTCTGTGTGATGATAAATTATCTGATATTTGGATGATTAATTGGATTTTCATATGGATGTCTGACACTGAATAGACAACCTATATTCATGGAGTTCATTCACATGGAGTTCATTCGCATGAACACATGCAAATATCTGCTACTACATATAAATCCAGAAAGATCATGAGACTGGTCATCAGGAGACCTGGCCTAAGGCTCTTGTTTTACCACTTGCTGTATGAAGTAAAGTAATTTCACTTTTCTGAGCCTCTCTGTTTCCTCACAGTAAAAGGGATGCTGGATTAAGTGATGTCAAGGTCCCATCCCAATCTAACATTCTAAGAATTCATAGTTTTATATAACCATGATGCTTCAAAAGATCTATATTCAACACTGTTAAGTACTCAATCCACTGATGTAGTTCATTACTTAGTAAATTGTTTATAAGTTATTTTAACCAAAAAAAAGAAATTTGGTAGCCAGTTATCTGGTAAGGAATTTCTCCAAACAGAACTAGTCTGGTTTTGTTGTTGGGTTCATCCTTGGAACTTTCCAGTTGTCCTGCTGACATAGACTTAGAAAATTCCGAAACACCACATCACAGTAAGGCAGAGAAGTAGAATTTTAGAACATGTATGTGTCTGTTGGTTATTGCTGTGGTGAAACTCCAAGTATATCTAGGTAGAAGGCATTTCGTATGTGTAACATAGTCTTAGGAGTTATGTGTTATATAGCTTTGGCCTTGTAGACATACAAGGTTTATACAGCCTCAAGCCACTGAGAGGTTAAATCCATAGTCAAAGTCAGGTTGTATCAGAGGAAGAACTTGAACCCAGATCTTTTTGATATCAAGACCCTTTGTCCACTACTCAGTGATGTTCCTCAGTAAAGCATATGATTTTGTTATTGAGTTGTTTCAGCCATTTCCAACTCTCTGTGACTCCAGGTGGGGTTTTCTTGGCAAAGACACTGTAATAGTTTGCCATTTCCTTCTCCAGGTAATTTTACATATGAGGAAACTGAGTCAAACAGGGTTAAATGACTTGCGCATGGTCACACAGCTAGTAAATGTGTGAGGCTGGATGTGAACTCATGAAGATGAGTGTTCCGGATTCCAAGTCCAGTGTTCTATCCATTGCACCTCTAGCTGTTCTAGTGCATTGTAGAAATTCACACTGATATAATATTTATAATTTGCAATATGATTTGCTCACAAAAACCTTGTGAAGTAAGGATGAGTCTTATTTACAGTTCACAG
This sequence comes from Dromiciops gliroides, assembly GCF_019393635.1. Classification (NCBI taxonomy): domain Eukaryota; kingdom Metazoa; phylum Chordata; class Mammalia; order Microbiotheria; family Microbiotheriidae; genus Dromiciops; species Dromiciops gliroides. The sequence goes on from NC_057865.1 coordinate 175,865,748, forward strand.
AAGGGGCCATGGATAAAGCACCAGCCCTGGATTCAGTAGGACCTGAGTTCAAATTCGATCTCAGACACTTGACACTTACTAGCTGTGTGACCCTGGGCAAGACACTCAACCGTCATTGCCCCCCCCAAAAAAACCTTACAAAACAAAACAAAAAAAATGCAATTTACAGAAGAGGAAATTGAGGATCAGAGAAGTAAGTGATGCCTTAGATCACATAGCTACTTGATTGTTAATGTGGGACAAATAATAATGATAATCATAATAGCTAGTATTTATTAAGTGCCTACTGTATGCCAGGCACTGTGCTACTTGCTTTAAAATATCATCTTATTTGCTCTTCACAACAACCTGGGAAAGTAGGTACAATAGTTACTTCCATTTTGCTGTGGAGGAAACTGAAGCAAACAGATTAATTGACTTACCTAAGGTCATACAGTATCTGAGGTTAGATTTGAACTCATGTTTTCTTGACTCTCACCCCAGCACTCCATATTTATCTTCAGTTCAAGAATATTTTAGCTCCTTGACCTTCCTTTAAAGTAAAAATATGCTGTAACATGGTCTTTACATGGCATTGGGGTGCTAGGAATAATACATATTACTTTAGATAATTTCTGTGAAAGTTTTTCAATACATCATATCTACTTGACACATTATAAGATAGTGCTACAAACATAGATTGAATATGATTGGACTCAAACTATTTTAGGGGATAAAGCAACTCTTAATTTTAATCAAGTGCTTCTTAACCCCATCTTGAAAAAAAGAAGCATTTTAGATGATAGCTAGTACCTATATGCTTTATAGAAAAAGTGCTCCCCCTACTGACTTTGCAGTGGCTGTCTCACAAAAACTTCAAATCTTGCCAGGAGAGCCTCTGACTTATGACATTAATGGGACCTTATAAATGTGGAAACATAAAAAAGCCATCAAAATAAAGGATTTAAATAAAAATTAAGAATTAAAACAACATTGGGAAATCACTCTATCACAATTTACTGAGATCATTAGTATTTTGAATGAGTACAATGTAATATCATTTTAGAATTGAAGAGGGCTTTAGCATGGACCTAGGGAAACAGAGAAACAGCCTAGCTAAATTCAGAGAAAGGTTATCACTGAAGTTGACCAAACTATACTTAATCACAAAGTCAGTCACAGAATGATTATTTTGGCTACAGAAACTCTCAAAGACCATCTATTGAGTTAAGAGAGCTATACCAGTGGCTGGAGTACCTACACTGACCAAAACAGAGATCATTCTATTGGGTTTTTAAGGGAAATACTTTAATTCTCCCAGAAAACCCTGAGAGCTATTAATAAATAGACTTTAAAAAAAAGTTCTTACAGTGATTTGAATTAAAATACTTATATTTTTAACTAGAATCATGAAAAATATCAAGTAGCTAGTGATATTCAACAGATTATTATTTGCTGCTAATTGTCCACATGACACGGTTTATATGTATAACTTAGACCTTTATACAGCCCTACATAAAGTAAGCTTGTGGCCTATCCCATCAGTGTTGTTCTGTATACCCACTTACTCGGAATTTATTGTCAAGTTTAGTTAAGACCTGAGGAAGAAGTGATGGAGCACATAGACTAACACCCTTTTCCTTTCAGGTTAAGATTCTTTTTTCCCTTTTACTAATTATTTTTAATTTTTACATTTTGAGTTATAAATTTTCTCCTTCCCTCCCACCCATTGAGAAGGCAAGGAGTATGATATCACTTATACATGTGGAGTTATACAAAACATGGCTATGTTAGCCATGTTTTTAAAAATGCAAGAAATGTAAAGAAAGTGAAAAAACTTATGCTTCAATCTGCACTCAGAATTCATCAGATCTCTTTCTGGAGGTAGATAGCATCATGGGTCCTTTAAGAACTGTCTTGGATCATTGTTTTGATCAGAGTAACTAAGTCTTCCACAGATGATCATCATACAATATTGCTGTTACTGTATACAATGTTTTGGGGTTCTGCTCACTTCACTCTGCATCGATTCATGTAAGACTTCGAAGGTTTTTTGAAACCATACTACTCATCATTTCTTATAGCACAATAGTACTCCATGACAATTATAGACCACAACTTGTTCAGCCATTTCCAGCTGATGAGCATCCCCTCAAATTTTCAATTCTTTGCCACTATAAACAGAACTGTTATAAATATTTTTGTACATATAGGCCCTTTTCCTTTTTAAAAAATCTCTTTGGGATACAGATTTAGAAGTGTTTTGTTGGGTCCCAACGTATGCAGAGTTTGATAGACCTTTGGTCAAAGTTGCAAAATGTTCTCCAGAATGTTTGGACCAATTCATTTATGAATTCAAGTGGAGATTCTTGAACTTTTCTCAGTATGAAGAGATAAAACCAAATTTATGCTACCAAAAGTTAGGCTGTTTTGAAATATTATTCTACAGGATTGCCAAGTGGATATATTTCACCAAAATTCTAAATCTATCGTAGAAGCTAAATGTTTACAATCACCAATTATTTTAAAATAATATTCCTCTGGAGTTTTAAAACAGGCAAACTGCATAAGAATTATATACAATGTATTTCCTCAGTATTTTGGAGTGTACTTCTTGTTATTGTCAGTCATTATGCCAGCTCCCTTTTCTAATTTGCTTTCTCCAACCTGTTATAAGCTGGGAAATAATATACCCAACTAATAAAATAATAATAATGGTGGTGTTGGTTATGATGGTGATGATGATAACTCCTGTGTATATAAATGTTTTGCAATTTACAAAACTATTTTCTTACATGAATCCTATATCAATATTATAAGTATTATCCTATTTTTATAGATGAAAGTTGCTAAGATTTATAATTTAAGTGACTATGACACAGCTTTTAAATGTTAAAGTTAGGAAATAGCCAAACTTTTCTGACTAAAATCAGTCACTTCTCTAAGTATATTAGAATTGTGTCTAAAATTATGGTGAATACACATGAAGGTAGGGGCTATTGGAGCTTTCCTAATAGCAAAGTGCCTTAGTTGTAGGATGTGGATTGTATTACACCTGCTTTGAGGTTTGTTTTGGCTTATTTCTAGATAACTACTGAATAACTAAGTTCCAAATAGTCATCAGACAGTAGTGGTGTTTTAAGTTTCTCAAGTATTTCATGTTTCTCTTGTCCTTAAGTGATTTAAATACATAATATCAAAAGTGACTTTATAGTTTTATGCCACAAAATCAAGTAACAAATTTTTTTAAATTACTACCAGTAGTAACAATGTGGCATACTGAGAACTCTCTATAGCTGTTATGTGGGAAAGGGATTAGAGTTGTTCAGTTGACAAAGAAGCAGATTGAGGATTGATATAAAGAAAAATTTCCCAAGAATCAGAGCTATCTGCAAGCAAAATGTACTACTTGCAAAGTTGTCAATTTACCCTCACTACAAGTGGCACAGTGGATAGAGTGTTGAGCCCGGAGTCAGGAAGACCTGAGTTCAAATTTGGCCTCAGACACTTAACTCTGGGCAAGTCACTTAACCCTGTTTGCCTCAGTTTCCTCATCTATAAAATGAGGTGGAGAAGAAAATGGCAAACCACTCCAGTATCTTTGCCAAGAAAACCCGAAATGGGATCACAAAGAGTCAGACATGATTAAAAACAACAACAACAACAACAAATAAAGTCTGACTATTGTTTTTGAGTATGTATCAGGAATTCTTGGTTAGATATAGATTGGATTAGATAATATTGAATACCCCCTTCTAATTGACATTTTGATGATTCTGATTTTGAATTCAATTCTTTATGGACCTGTGATGTATCTCATTAATAATGCAGATTGCAACACATCCATGACTTCTCAGCCTATGCCACTGTGTCTAAGTTCCCCCATGAATTATTCACAGGGATCCACCTGCTGTACTGAAGGCCTTTCCTCTAGGTCTCCTAATATTACATAAGTACCAGTATATTATCTATATCTCTCTCATTTTTAAACTGTATAAATTATAAATCTAAGACATTAATTTAGTTGACATGAAAGGCCACCTCTTCTTTCTTCTAATATTACTCTACCAGGAAACATTGCATTGAAAAGATATATAGTTAATAATACCTATAGTACCTACTATATACCAGGCATGTTGCTAAGTGATTTACAAATATTATCTCATTTGATTCTCACATCAACCCTGGGAGATAAGTGCTCCTATTGCCCCGATTTTATATTTGAGGAAGCTAAGGCAAACACATGCTACGTCACAGAGACCAGAGTCACAATAAGTTTTTGAGTCCAGATTTGAATTCAGGTCTTCTTTACTTCCTTACTCTAGTCCCACCACTCTATCCATTGCACCACCCAGCTGCCTAAAGTACACCGATTTTGGCATATCCATCAATCCGGTTTCTGGTATTCAGCCTACTAGTCATAGCTTTCAACCCTGGCTTTTTGCCAACTAGAATTTGCTACTACAGTCAATTCTTCTATACTACAACATATTTGTTCCCCCAAAGCACAAAGATATGCAGAATTGTGCATTTAAAAACCTCATTGCTTATGGGGAACATGGGGTATGGGGCACAACACTCAAAAACTCCGTCAGTAACATTAGAAAAGATAACCTAATTCTAAAAAAATCAGTAGCAAAGTCTGATACATATTAAGTGATTAAGCAATACATAAATACTACAATAACTTGTGCTAGTGTTGGCAGTTTCAGGATACTGCTTGGCCTGTGCCCTAGTTCTCACAGGGCATGCAAAGTCATCTGTAAGTTGGGGAGGTTGAAAATCAGATGTCTGGTGGAGACCATGTCAGAAGGGTGTCAGGGTAGCTCAGGACAGCACTCCTCTGCCCACAGCTATTGCTGTTTGTCCTTTGTTTTCTAAGAAGATCAATGACATCATGGGGTGATGTCTCGACTTCTTCCTGAATTGGATTTAAGTGAGACAGAGTTGCACAAAGTTTTCAGCCACACTTTCTCTTCCAGTCATTAAAGTCCAATGGCAAGATAAAAGTGAAGATAACTGGCAATGGTCCAGGATGCAAAGGATGACCTTGGCATCTTCAATATCTGACCAAGATCGATCGATTCGCAGAGCTTCAGCCAGGTTCATGATCACTGGAACAAATAGTTTTTCTCTGCCCATTCTGCCATGGAAAGTCTTCACATGCTTGGGGTAGACACCCCCTAGCTCATGGATGAGTCAGTTACCCTCAACCTGGTTAAGCCTGTCTGCCAAGAGGTTTTACCAGGTAAGTGGCTGCTGTACATGCTACAAATTCTTGGAGCTACAGGTGAGAGTTGAGTGTCCAGTAGACACCAAAACTGGATGAGCAGCCCTGAAACAGTTCAGCAAGTCCTCACACCAGAGGTGCTACTCCTCTATATACTCCAGAACATACACAATAAAAATGGTTCTTGATCTTGACAAGTTTCCTTGTAGAAGTGGGCATTATAAGAGTTTCAGTCTGTGAGTTACTGAAAAGTGGTACAGTTTTCTGCACTCAAGCTGTTTCTTAAGGAAGAAATCTAGATGACTCAAACTCAAAATTCAAGTTATATTCAAAATGTTGACAAATATATCCATTGTATTGGAACAAATTCATGTTTTTGAAATGTGCTGTAACAGAACTGACTCTGCTATGCTTGTCAAAGTCAAGAGCATAGTAGGAAAGAAAGAATTCAAGTCTTTCTCATTTTCTTATCATTTAACATTGGGTTTGCCAATTAGGATAGCATGGTAATGAATATATAATGGGAGAAGAGATGAATGGTAATGAGTCACTTCAATTTTTTAGTATTTTCCTCACAACTCTATAAGGTAGGGAAGGGCAGGGGAAGGAAGTAAGTTTCATATAGCATTTCCTATGTGCCAGACACTGTGCTAAGAGTGTTACAAATATTATGTCATGTGATCCTTACAACAACCCTACTGGAAAATGTTGTTATCTTCATTTAGCAGTAGAAGAAACTGAGGCAAAGAGAGGTTAAGGGATTTGCATAGGGTCGCACAGCTAGTGTTTGAGTTTGGATTTGAACTCATCTTTCTGGTTCCAGGCCCAGAGCTCTACTTACTGTACCACTTAACTGCCTTTATAGATAGAGCAAAAATCATTATACCTATTTTATAGATGAGGAAACTGAGTCTTAAAGAAATTAATTGAATAGCCCATGGTCATACAACTACTTAGAGGTCATATACCTAAATATTATCGGAAACTCTACCACCTCTAACAGTTTGAAATGTTTTCATTATATCAGGTTACCTCTACATATTTGCCCTGACACTGTTTATCTACCCACACTGTATATTATGGTTGAGATTTCAATGAATTCTGTAAATATGTTATGATGCACATAAAAGAAATCAGTGGAAATGATATCATGAGGCCTAGGAAAATATATTCTCCTCTTTACCTGGGCTGTCCTAAGTACTAAACTTTACTAGAACACCTGATTTGGCCATCATATTTTTTTCCTAGAATGAATTGACATAGGTGATGTTTTCTGTTAGAAAAGGGGTCGATACTTTTTGTTCTGGAAAAAAAACTGCATTGGTTCCTTCTTGCTTCCTCTTCTTGGAAAAGAAAAAGTAACTTAATATCTCTATCCTACTTCCCCCTCAAACACACATTTTAAGGTAAGGGAAGTGGAGGGAAAATATTAGAGATGTTGGAAGGTAAGAGTAAAGACAATGTATTTTCAGTGATTCAGTGAATGTGTACATACATATTTTGATGGTGATGGAAAGATGATTATTGGTTGTATAATCAGACTTTTTGAAAGTGTGACATGTTAAAAAAAATACAATTATGATGACAATATGTACCATGGAATTCCAGAGACAATTTTCAGACACCATGAAATTATGTTGTCTATTTGAGGGATTCTTAAATGTCCTCTTTGACTTAAAAGTCACAAAGTATACTGGGTCTTTTCATACTATTTCTATGCATAAATACTAAGACAATTCTGGTTGTGTGTCCAAGACTGATGAATTCTAAGTTTGTGTTGTTGTTCAATTGTTTCAGTTGTGTCTAACTCCTTGTGACCCTGTTTGAAGTTTTCTTTACAAAGATAACAGAGTGGTAGAGTGGCTTGCCATTTCCTTCTCCAGCTCATTTTTTACAAAAGAGCAAAGTGGATTAATCGGATTAAACAGGATTAAGTGACTTGCCCAGGGTCACCCAGCTAGTAAGTGTCTGAGGCCAGATTTGAAGTCAGGAAGATGAGTTATCCTGACTACAGGCCTGGCACTCTATCCACTTTACCACCTAGCTAAATTTATAGGATTGTAGATTTAGAGCTTAAAGGGACCTTGGAAGTCATCTAGCAATCCAATGCCTTCATTTTACAGATAAGGAACTGAAGCTTAAAGGGGTTAAGTTACTGGTCATGGAGATAGTGTTATTAGCTATCTAGAAGATGATTAAAAGGTAGGGATGTTTCTAGGAATGAACTACAAAGCTGAAGCCCTATTCCAGGGCCTAAAACATATTTCCCTAAGTTATCCTGAATTTCCATGGGTTCTTCAGAATAGAAGTGATCTAGGCCTGAACAAGACTTTTGCTCTTCTCCCAATCTGGATATACTCTTTTCAGGTCTTGACCCAGAAGTAGACTCTGGAGCTGGAGGAAAAGATTTGCTTGGTTATTTAACCCCAAGTATCCAGAGATTATTGAACTGAAGAGTAGCTAGGATTCTAATTTTGAGGTTCTCTCCGTGTTTTGTTTCCATGCTAAATCGCATATGGGTGCTAGAAATAATAGAAATAGTGCTGGACTACAGTTAAACAGCCAGAGTACTAATCTACACTCTGTCACTAATTTTCAGTGTGACTTTCCTCTCTCTAAGACTCCATTTCCTCATCTGTTAAAAAAAAAAGGCTAGTGCCCAAACTGGATGGCACTTGATACTTTATAAGGTTGAAAACCTTCACAAAGAATTATACACTCACATACACACACACACACACACATACACACACACATATACACATACACATACACACAGTAATAAGACCACAATATGCTGTTATGCTGTTGTTGTTCAGTCATGTCAGACTCTTTGTGACCCCTTTGGAGGTTTTCCTGGCAAAGATACTAGAGTGCTTTGCCATTGCCTTCTCCAGCCCATTATACAAAAGAGGAAACTGAGGCATACACAGGTAAGTGACTTGCCCAAGGTCACACAGCTAGTAAGAGTCTGAGGCCAGATTTGAACTCAGGAAG